>NC_133228.1:8740000-9340000 GCF_040436345.1 Pagrus major
AGAGATAAACTATACACACTGGTGTCAAACTGTAAGCACAGTAGTTCAGACAAATAAACACACCAGCCTAAACTGCTCCTCCTTTGTGCCAGATGCTCTTTTGGAATTCTTCAATGTAAGGCATGTCAAATGTCTCTACAAACACAGATTGATTATAAATTAAAAACATTTTGTCTATATATGATAAACAACATCCATTTAATTATGTGGCACACTGGTACCAATGAAGGCTCTTACATACTGTATGTGATTTGGTCAATTTTTGCCATAATGCACCAATTAGTACACTAACACTCACACATACACAGTAGCAGAGCATCTTTTGTTGGTCATCAAGGACAAACTGTACCACCTGTTACAAGGCTTCAGCAGCAAACCGCTGGCCCTTCTCCCCTCAGTCCCCGTCTCTGTCGCTACAGGAAATGAGCGAGTGAAGAGGCAGACAGAGATAATTACACACCAAACAATAGCTGTCAGTTCTCTCTACATCGACCTCATGGCCTTGGCCTTGTACCGGCACAACACAGTTTGCCGTAGTCCACTCGGTGGACAGCCTGATCCAAAGCATGCCAGAGTAGCTCCACACATCCATTTACTCCATCTATCCCTCTCCCCTCTCCCTTTGCTTCCACAGAACAAAGCATGTTAACCTTGAGCTGCAAAACAGCTTTCTGCTGGCGTCTGAGGAGATATTAGGAAGGAGATTAAGTGAGATTGATGGTGCTTTAATTCCCTGACAAAAATAATGGCTCCTTCCTGTTGTTTAATCTTCAATCTTCATTACATGGGGGAGACTCAAGAGAGAATGGTTTTTAGCCAAAAGAAGGCCGTGCTAACAAAGGACACCATCAAGGATGATGTATTTACATGTTTAATCAAAATGAATTGTAATTGAAAGTCCAAAGGAGGGTCTGGGAATGCATCAAATTGTGGGCTGACAAAAGATTGTTTAGAAATTTGAAGGTATTCTTTTAGAGGATGGGCTTTTTGGAATGCAGTTTAACCACATTGTAATTAGGAATGCAATCATGAAAGTCTCGTCTGCATATTGCAATTGTGATTTTCATTTTGTTGATGATTTACACACACTTATGGATTTATCTTCTTGCCATGGCCTCGGAGCCCTGAAAACCCTTTAAAAAGTTACTATTTCAAAAGCATGAAGACAAAAAACTCGGACAAAGTTAGGTTTTAGAGATAGAAAGTTGTCAAAAAACAGAAGCTATTTACATTTTCCCCAGAAGGTTCAGGAGTTGTTTGAGAGTAGTTGGACAACAAAGTTTGAGTGCTGTTAAGAGAGTTGACCTATAACCTCACTATTGTGGGATGAGAAAGACAACACCATTACAAGAAGGATCCCTTCTTTTATAAGACAAAAATGGGTTTTCAAGGGGCACAGGTTCGATTCTTTCTCTTGTGGTGGATGGAGTGTCCTTGAGCAAACCAATAAACCCCTACAATTTTCCAGAGGCGCTGTTCCAAAGCTGACCCTGCACACTGACCTGCCGGTGGAGAGCAGCGAACGAAGATGAAATTCCTCCTTTGGGTGATCAATATCATGAGAAAAACAGGCGATAGATGCAGCCTGGGCTATTTGCTCCTACGGTACAGGGAGGTCAGAACACAGGGTCAGCTGAAGAGCAGCACTCTCAGAGCTGACAGGGAATCAGTGTCTTGCTCAAGGACACTTCAGCAGGGAGGAAGCTTGCTGGGATGCTGCCGAGTTCCTATGGTTCAAGGGCGTAGTCCTTGTTCACCAAAACACCTTGCTGGTCTCAAAAAATTTGAATAAGTAATCTGAAATAAAAAACTGAAGAACATGATAAACAAGATACAGTGTTGTACCAGATCTTACATTTATGATGAGTGTAAGTCACTTGAGATTACAGTTAATAAAGAAAATGTAATTTAAGTAAAGGTGACTAAATGACGGCCGACTGGAACAGCCTTAAAATATTTTAGGCTATATCGCAATCCACAATATTAATCTCGATAATTCAAAATCTCCACTAAAGTACTCTAACGCTAGGAGTGGGTAATGAAATCAAATAGCACAATATTCATGGCCAAATACAACGATATCGACCTTGTGACAATATTGTATGGATGACTATTGGTACTTTCACAAAATATTAATACAATGACATTTTTGATAAAAAAAAAAATAGGTGTGTAACGATCCACTGAACCGGATCCAATGTGATAATGCAAAGTGAAACATCATTTTTAAGATGTGCCTGTATTTTAAAGAAAAAAAAAACATTCTAACAGTGCTAGAGCCAGGCAGACTATGGCAAGCAGCCAATAACAAGATGATGAGGATATTGACTCCCCTCTCAGTTCGGAATATTCTAGACTTTGGAGAAAAGACAAGTCAACAGACAAATGGGGCATCTCACTCAGCAGTCCACTAACTTGTTGCTCTAACTTTGGCAATATTAGCTACAACATTATGTTCTGTCAGACAGTGCAGTGATTTAAACCAGCGATGAGTAATGTGTGTAATTTGTTAAGCTATGAGTAAAGGAAAAGTCAGCTAGCTGCTAGGCTAATTTATGCAATTTAAAAAGCCATTCGCTTGAGTTAATAATGATGACTAGCAAATAACAATTGTTTTGTCTCCTTGACATATTTATTGAGAATAAGTTTATACTCTTGTTAACTGCACTTGTTAAGCCATGTTTTATGTGTGTTAGTAGAGTCAGTTTAAAGTAAATTCTCCTGCATTTAACCATTTACAAGTGCTCTTGTATTGTAAAATAAAAACAGCAATAGAAACAAAAGATAAACAAAAGTAAAAAAAACAGTGAGGGGTTGTACTCTATTATATTCAATAAAAAAATGCCAAAAGACAGTACATGTTGTGTCTATTTTCCGAGTTAAGAAGAAAAATTGGTTGTAGTTGTAGTATTTTCATCCCTGTTAACACCCGGCCCCTTTGTCTGTTTTCTATATTTTTCTGTAAGTGACATTCAGCCAGTTTTCTATGGTTGCCTAATGATTGACTGCAAATAGATGGACTGTCAATGCCGCAAAGAGCGCATGCAGATGAAAGGGGTCCCGCCGCGTCACACCAACATTTTGACATCGTATCTGTGCATCCGTAAGAAGGCCTGTTTGTGTCCATGTGTGGGGGTGTGTGTTTGTGCATAAATATACGTGTGATCAATTGACTGTAGCCTTGTCTATAGTTGTCCCTCTGTACAATAGGGACTATAGCAGCAACAGAAACAGTCCTTTTAATCTAGTGCATCTTTTGCGGTGTCTCAGTCTGATGTCCAACTGCACAAAGAAAGGTCAGGGAGGGCTCGGCTCGGGTGGGTGGAACAAACAACTGGGATTTGCTTTCTCTCTCTCTCTCTCTCTCTCTCAGTGAGGTTTCAAGGTCTGCTTTGGCGTACAGTTACAGTTAGTTTACCCGCCATCAAAGCAAACCCAAACACCGAAGTTCTCTAATAGACTTATTTGTGTGTGTGCTACATGTTTTGGCACAAAAAAAAATAGATTGGAGCGAGGGGGGTGGTAACTTCCTAATAACTGAACTGCGCAGGGAGAAAGTTAACCAACTTCCTTCAAAAGTTCATCCTAGCTGTCATTTTCCTACATCCTCTTTCTGTTTCTTCTTTCTCTATTTATCTCTTCCCCTGTCACATCTGCGGTCCCTATCTATGGTAATAGCTGCCAGTCTGAACATTTAATAATAATTTCTGCTTCTGAATCGGTCCCAGTATTAAACCCATGCCTAGCAAATAGCACTGCACACTGCCTAATCTAGCTCATCCTCCTGAGTTCAATACAATTTATCAGCAAGAGACAAGGGGGAGAAAGAGAGAAAATAAGGAATTGAAGGAGAATAGAGCAGGAGGAGAAGGAGGGAGGAGGAAGGGGGTCAGCGGAGGTAGAAAAGAAGAGATGAATGCAGCCCCTGTTCCTTCCCACTGTCTCAAACAAGGCCTGGGTAAACAGGAAGTACAGCTGCGCTCTCTGCCTCTGTCCCTGTGACTCTCCGTCTTCTTCACTCTTTCTTTCAGCTCCTGCACCTCCCTCCTTAGCCTGTCCAAAAATACATTGCATTCTTTTTTCACAGTTAGATTTTCTTTATCTGCTACACTAAACAGGGAGAACAACAGTGGACAAAAGTTAACGGGAAAAGAGGAGGAAGAGAATAAAATGTGATGCACAAACAAACAATTTGACAAACGTTGTGTAGAATATCGCGCTGCCATCTCGTCACACTGCGAAGACTCATGATAGTTGGCAATCTGGACACGCAGTTCCCCTCAGTGGGCCCTAATCCCCCTATTTCTTTAAGAGAGAGAGGGAGTAGAGCGAAGGAGAAAGGAGGCATTGTGGCTCGAGACAGTGCAGTAAAAAGAGGAGCGTACAGTACCAAATTGAGGTCGCAGCAAGACAATGGCTGCCCTTCACTGGCTCATTCACACACGGTCTCCACACAGCTCTATCAAACGCCTCTTTCTTTTCTTCTTCCCCTCCTCTGTTCTGTTCTTTCTCTTTCTCTCTCTCACGTCCGCCTTTCTTCTCCTCATCACAGAGGGATGGGGGGATAATGAAACCCCGGCTCACCCAGGCTGTTCTGGGGCCCATTTCAGAGAAGAGGAGCTCTCTCTCTCTCACTCTTCTCAATGGGCACCTTCTCATCTTCTCTGTTCAACGCCTTATACCAGCTCCACCCACTGCTTTTGTTTTGGAGGGAGAATGTATAGTTCAACAGGAAGTGGTCTGTTTAGAAACAGGACCCTATATCATGTTATGGTGAGAAGTTCTTAGAGTCTTGTTTGTGGTGCTCACCTATGTCTTTTACAATGTTTTATAGGGGACAGAGAGGTATATTAGAAGCTAGACCATTCATTTATTAAATTCAAATGAAATTAAAATTTGAAGACATTGAAGTTACAGTGACAACTTGGTCATTACTTGGTTTTTTTCACAGTTTGTGTTGATGTTATTTATTGTGTCGTATTTGTCGACTTATTTATAATAACTGAAATGATATTTGTGTTATTACAAATAGAGTAAAGTACTTAAAAAGGGTACTAGTACCCAACGGACAGTAATTACAGTAGATAATATTGGTTCAAATTTTCACTGCAAATTTCTATGTGTTACAAGACAAGGGGCTGTGTTCGTGGGTGAGTGTTGCTTCAGGTACTGGTGAGTAATAAAATATGATTAAGGAAGTCCAGAAACAGATTCATGCATTTGTAGGGTAAATACCACACGACAGCTTACTGAGACAGGATTTTATGGGTCTGGAAAGATATCAGTATGGCAATCATTTCATATTTTTGGGGTCTGAACATGGCCTCAACCACATGTGTAATTTGATTACTTCCCATGTTTCTCTGCGGCTCTGACTCAGATGTTACTCTTACTCTGTGTTGTGTTCTGAAACACAGGTTGTCATTTGGACCCATGAATGAGACACTGCAAACACCAGCCAGCCCCACTCCTCTCTAATGAATGAATCATAGCACTGAATGTGTGAGAGCTGCTGATGACTCACAGGCAGTGAAATAACATAATTGGAAAGTTTAATTTCTTCGGAAACAATTAGTAAGTTAGACTACCTAGCTTCCACTTGGAAAATCTACTTGAAAAGTAGAACATAAGTAGACTAGTGAGCCAGCTTCCACAAACTTTACAAATATAGTACTCCACTGATTCAGCATTGCAATTTAATAACATTGTCAGACTCAAAAGTCATGCAGCAGAACAAGAGATACTGTCTTTAATATTCCATGAATTCAAATCCCTGGTCAAAAAAAACTGCATTCACATTACCCACAATGCCACCTAACCGCCGAAAGTCCTCATGTGTGTTGTGCTAGTAGCAGCTAATGTAGCCTCAAGCCACTAGCCTCGAGCAGAACTATGAACAAGCTATAGAGAGCTAAGAAGTTAATTTGGTTCTAATGGCACACCCACAAGTTTTTCAAACATGTAGTCTTCTGGCCAAATGAGGTAATTCATAAAATTTCATGCCGCTTTGTCTGAAGCCACAAAACACAGACAACTGTTTTGCCTTGGACCCTAAGAACATGCTAAATGTTGCAATTGATCAAAGGGCTTAAATTGCTAATGCTACATAACCAATGCTATGTGAGGAGGACACGTATCAATATTCATGGGCTACACATTTTGACATGCACAGGCAGTAGCACACCACTAATGCTGACAGTGCGTATTTGAGGGACTTAAATGTCTGTCAACTGCTGCCAATGAAAACATCCAGCCTGAGGCTTGAAGCCTAAATGGTGTTTTCATAAAAATGCCAAAAAACAACTTGTATGCTTTGAGGAATGGATGGTTTTGAAGTGGACAATACCAGTTCCACTTCACCCAATTTCAAACATACACATAAATATGGGAAGAAATATTGTTTGGATAAAGCCAAAATCTATGTCAGTTGATAAAACAGTAAGATAGGGATACAAAATAGATGTTCTTGATAGGGATGAACTGTGTATGAATATTTATACTAATCAAATTAACAAGATATTAAAATATAACAGTTGCACTTTTTTTGTGGTCTTGCCAAGTATTTATTTTCATGTATAAGACTGTGAAGTTTTGTTTTGCTAAGATTAGATGTGTTTTGTTTGTTGATGTGTGAAGACTATATGAGGTGGGTCAATATATATTTTTTTTAAAGAAATTCAATCTTATAAAAAGATAATGTCCCCTTCCTACTTTGTGACTTGTCCATAAGGATATCATTAAGTGATGGTATCCCTTTTCCTGGACTTTTTTTGCAGAAATGTGTCATTTTCATTTTGTTCACCACAATTCAGACCAGCTGATATAAAAAAAAGAAGCATTCTTATAGAGCTTGCTCTGTTTTCACAAGGGAGACACAAATGTCTCATTCACTAAGTCATGTATCATATGGACTGACTATTAAGAAGAAAAGACCATGAACAGTAAAATATGTTCCCTTTCTGCCAATGAATGGATCTGAGGAATTCACTGTTCACACACAGACAAAAATCTCAGAATGCCTCTGCATGCAAGTTAATAAGTGAAGAGGGTAAAAGCACCTTCAGGCTACTTGGGTCACAAAGGCTGATCATCCACAAACATAATTTGGCTTGGCAAACCTAATCGTTTACAATTGATCGAATACAGAGTCTACTGGATGCTTTTAACCGGTTTATTGCGAGACAAGGGGGAAACAGGGATTGGCATTGTTATTCATACGACAATAAAATTGCTGTCTTCGATTAGCATTTAAGCAGAAGGACGTCAGTTGCCCACAGGGTTGAGCGCGTGATGATGTTAAGGTGACCATTATTGCCCCACTGGAAAAGATTGCTCTGGTATTCTTTTGATGGTCAAGTGCTCTTCAGTGGGAGGCAATCATATTTCATTGCATGCACATGCAATAGTATATCGAGTTGAACGTGTATAAACCTGCAGATACTTACACACATATCGTGTGCCGAATTAAGTGGAGAGGAAAAGAGATGTGTGAGAGAATATATTTAGGCCACAGAGCGTAGACAGCGACTGCTAATAAGAGGAAAGCCTGGACTGGACCACAGGGCTGGGGTCAAAGGCCTCACCTTATTGCTCATCTGTTTTGCCTTGAAATCCAAGGCAATTGACTGAAAAATAATTTTTCATTACATTTAAGGTTACAAGGGAGTAGTCACACAGCAACACACTGACACATCCTTTGTATGTTTACAGAACATTACTGTACAACCACATCACGTGCTGCCTGTTACTAAACAGCTAAGTTGGAACATTTTGTAATTTTATCAGAGGGATTTTGCCAGTAATGTAAAAAAAATTTTTATCCAGGTCAAGGCAGGTCATTCTGCACAAATTTGCTCCAAAAGACTTCTGATCAACATATGACACCCTTCTCTTTAGAAGGTGCTCAGAATGAGATCAGCCCTGTGTTAAAACTATGGGTGCTCCGACTGATCGGGCACTGATCGTTATCGGCCAATATGCGTTGTAAAAAGTTTGCATTCCAAAGAATTTTTCCTGAATTCTTTGTTCTATTTACTTGTTCTAAATGCTGTTTTGTTTTTCTTTTGTTTGTTTTTTTTGCAGCTTACAGATAACTTTTAATTGTGTTTTGAACCCATTTCTTTAAATAAATATAAAATAAATATAATTGTTTATTACTTCAACATTTTAATGATGTTTTTACTATGCCATCAATAACTAGCAACTATAGATGACAACAAAGTGAAGAAACATCCTACTGATCAGTGATCAGTATCGGCTGATGCTGCTTCCAGTGGTCGGTGATTGTCCCCAAAAATCCTGACTGGTGGAAGGAAGGAGAACGTGACCTGAGATATGCCCAATGGCAGGCTTATACCACTAGTCTACATCCGCTGAGTCAGACCACTTGCAACATAGTTCCCCAGCCAAAATCAAGCAATGATGTGCACAAAAACACTCTCTAAGACTTCAGTGCCAGACAAATTCCTCTAGCATGCACAAAGCATTTCATGTTTTGGGTTTTGTGTATGTAGCTTCAGCATGTTTAAACAGAAAGTAACAAAGCAACATGGACACACAAATTATCACAAAACCGTAAGCATAAAACAAATGTGTCCAAACTAGATTTATTCAACATTCCTGTTGATCAGTAAATGCTAAAATAGGACTGTCATATTTAATGTGATCCCAAAAGTTTGGAGGAATTTTTTCAATCAGAAATTCCCCAGTGAACAATTCTCTCTTCAAACACATAATAATTTTGCAGGAAAAAGACTCATATTAAGTCATTACTTTAACAGACATCTCATACTGTGCTTAACTTTCATGCCAACAATCATTTTGTCAGAAATGTTTTTTGTTAATGGTGAAAAAAATGAATGAACAAATTTCCTATCCTTCTCCTCACTTTTACAGTCAACTTTGACAGCCACCGGTGATGTGAAGTGATGTGAGGGTTGGTATTAAGTGGGAGAAACAGCCAATACTGCGTGGCTATTTTCCTGTCACATCATTGCCATTTTGCCTTGCTGTTCAAACAGCACGTACAATGTGGAATTGTCAGACAGGAAATGGGTCGAACATAAAGCAGTTAACTGACAGGTAAGAAAAAGAAACAACAGGTGGAAGGACATGGAAACACGGCGGCTAATGGAGCTGATTGTGGACGTAGTCAGAGAGGTGATGCTCTGAGGCCCGCAGGGAGCAGACAGCAGGCCTGACCTCCTAATCTTACATACAGCACAGCCACTCTCCTGCTGTAATTACCTGTCACACTGTGAGCCTGTGTGTGTTTTGGAGGAAGGGGTGTGGTAGGAGACAGCACTTGCACTTGACCCAACGTGCAAACCAACCCTGTGTTTCCCATAAATGACATGAGAAAAGCACCGGCGGCCACGCACATCTACCTGAGACCCTGACTCCCCTGGCCCCGCTCCCTTTCTGGCTCCCAGTAATTACCTGTGGGCCTGTGGAGGGGTGGGAACCATTGTGTGCTGCCTGCGTAGCACTCGGGGAGATGTGGGATTGATGCGCACTCAGCGACCTCTCTGATTGGGGTTAACAGCAGCCTCATTTGCATGAGAAGATGGGCCTTTCATTAGCTACAGTAGCAAGACCTCAGGTGCAGAACACTTATACCTGCACACATGAACACACACATTAAACACACACAAGGAGAGGGTAAATGATTTAACCTTTCAAAAGACACAAGGTTCTCTTGTTTGTTTGTTTTTTTGCTGTGTACAAAAAGTATTATCACATTTGTCATCCAGGCTGAACTTTTTCCAGCCAAAATATCCCCAAAATGTCTGAACACTTAAATTTTGAGCTGGTGAGCTTTAAGCCAGTATTGTGTTGTGGAGAATGTGGCACGGTACATTTCTGAATGAGTAATAAAATCATTACTTTTTTTCCTGTTGGATCTATGATGAAAATAAGCTGTTTACTTCGGCCAGACACCTGGTGTTGATGTTGCTCCGCATCAAAAGACAAAGACTCGTCATTCACGGCCATAAGATGAATGTAGTGGTACAGTGGGGGTTCTGACACAGAGGCCTCCACCAAATAACTCCAGGTGATCCGTCAGAATAAGATGCACCTCACTCAACTTCTACTATTTGGCAGAGAAGGAGGATGATGTGATTGTCACTGTTCTAACTTATTGTAAAATCCTGCCTCGTTGTAGTCTAAGCTACTGGACGCACGGTATTACTCAAACTAGACTTCCTGTATTTCATCTTGTTTTTTAAAAACATATGGCAATTTGCAATTTGAATGCTTTTAAGGCTAATATTTCAGCACATCAAGCGCACATAGGAAACATGGGCACCCTGTATGGAAACGATCTTTTATTTCATTCAACTTTTATGGAATGGACGTTCAGTCATGCTTTCCATGTATGCCGCAGGCGCAGACTGGCCATCGGGAAATCTTGTGAGGGCCATTCAGGAAACTTAAAGTATCTAGCACTTGTTGACAAATCCTTGATAGAAAGAGAAAACTTAAGAGAAAGGGCACAGGACAAAAAAAAAGGCTTTGCTGGCTGACGCTGCAAAGCATGCAAATATAATGGATTATCTGAAGTAGCGTGCAGTTGATGGGGATAGTGGCGAAGAGGGAAAAACACCAGTGAGCAGGGAGCAGGTGCTTTGTCATGCTTACATGCTATGTGCTATGAACTATCTAAATGGACTAACTAAAGAACAAATGTTTATATCAACGTTTCAATGAGTCCCAATGCAGGTTTGACCATTACCAAGGTTTAGTAGTCAGATTCAAAATTTATCTGAAATGTTTTTAAAAATTGGTCATTACTTCGTCTGTAAATGGGTACAATAACAAGTAAATTTGATAATTGTCTTCTAGATTTCTCAGATCAATATTTTTGGCATTAAAGCCTATAAAGCATATAATGTTTGATAGCTACCCCAGCAATAAAAATGGTTTATTAAATGCTCAACAGGTGAACATGAAGGGAAAATGTTATAATTGTATGATTGTAAACTAAGTTGGTGTTGACCTATTTCAAATAATTCTAAAAGCATCCAAGTGTCAGATAATCACTGCATTAACTCAACTTTGAATTTTTGCTATCTGTTAACACAAACATGGGAAGGAAAACGTCCTTGGAAAATATGTATAATCATTTATCATATTACATACTAGCCTAACACAAACAATACAAATTAACAGATTTTTTTTAATTAAACATTAATTGAGTGATCATTTTATCATTTCATTTCATCATTTTATGTCAGTTTAAATGTTGTGCATTTAATTGGGGCCTCTTGACAGCAATTCCAAGGCTGCTTTGTGTTGCCAGTCCAGTCCTGATGGCAAAGTAAATGTTGTATGTTTACGCAAACTGATGTTCTCTAATTATGTCTCTTACAGTAGCGCCATTACTCATATGTAAAACCAACAGTCTACAGTTTAGACAAACCTACTACAATCTAAAAAAACACTGACAAACACAAAACTTGGTTAACTGTTAGATTCACCATTTTAAAAAAGAAGTTTCTTTATAATACTACATCATACAATCACTTGCACACACAGAGAGGGTGAGCCAGACAATATACAACTGAAGACAGCCTCAGTGCAAATCTGAAATAGAGTCACGCAACAAAGTGGACACTTCACTCAGTGACACCTACAAAGGCTCTCTCTCTCCATCTTACACACACACACACACACACACACACACACACACACACACACACACACACACACACACACACACACACACACACACACACACACACTGTCCTGTGCTGTCATGTAATATTCAGCGTGTGGCCGGGCGGGCAGATGCCTCATCCCCAGGGGGTCCCATCATGCCTTTGCTAGGATAAAACATTTAACAGCACAGGACAAAATGGAACGCACTCGATGAATAAACAGGAAGGGTTTCTGGAAGAACACATACACAAACACACCACATTCACAGTCTTACTATCACATGGTTGGCTGAATTAAAATGTCTCAGGATTTAAAAGAGAAACTATTGTATGAAGTTGTTTTCAACTTACATCTGAAACAAGCAACATGACATTTGTACATTCTGGACTACACTTGTACAAAACCATTTTTTATCATAGTGACCTCCAAGCTCCAGTGCACGTACACACACACTCATACACTTTCACTGACTCACACATAAACACACACTCACGTGCAGAGAAGGGGAAAGAGAGACACTGGTTCTCCTTTTAAGGCTATGAAAACAAATGGCCACTTGGCTGTACACACACACACACACACACACACACACACACACACACACACGAAGTGGGTCGTTAAATGAGTCACCCAACAACTGTAAGAGTGCTTTTACCGCAGCCTGAGTGAATAACTGTAGAGAAAAGACAATATAGCAGCATCATATCAATATCATGTTCCATATTCAGCACATGATGGGGCAAAGAGGAGGAAGCTCTGTGTTTGTGTGTGTGTGTGTGTGTGTGTGTGTGTGTGTGTGAGAGTGTATGCGTGTGTGAGTGTATGCGCATGTGTGTATGCACGCACGCACGTTTGTTTGTGTGAACGTATGCTTATGCTTGATGGAGCAAAGAGGAAGAAGCTCTGTAAGTTTGAGCAGATGCTGGTGCTTTGAGTGTGTGTGTGGTTGTGTGCGTGCGCACTTGCGTGCGTGCTGTGCATGCGTGCGTGCGTGCGACAGAGGGAGCCTAAGGAGGCCTGGAGCGAGGCCAGGCTGGCTGTAGACTGTGAATATAAATGTGTTGTAACCTTGACACAGGAGGAGCCACTGGTGTGGGTGGAGGAGCCTCCTCTGATGACATCAGACAAGAAGACAGGGACTCCTACCTGATGTAACACACCGAGGCATGACTCCTCATCACACCTCCTCTCTCCTCTTGTTTCCTTTCCTCTAATCTAACCCTGTCTCCTGATGCACCTCACCTCCCTCGCCCTCCATCATCTTTCATCTCTCCTCTACTCCACCCCTCTGTCCTCCTTCCTTTAATGTACCTGTATTCTCAGACGTTGTCTTCTCTTCTCCCCCTCCTCTTCGATCAATCTCTACTTTCCTGCCACCTCATGTCTTCCACTGCTCTCCTCATACCTTAAATCCTCCACCCTTCTTCTCTCTCCTCTTATTCACCAGCCTTCTTCCACTTTCCTCATCTCCTCTTTCTTCATCTCCCTCTTCTACCTCATTTCTTACCACCTCTCCTCTTCTGCCATCCACTCAGCTTTCTTTCCTCTTCCTCCTCTCTCCTCTCCTCACGTCTACTCCTCGGCCTTCATTTGATCTGACCTTGTTGTTTCATACTGCAACTCCTCCACCCTTCTGTCCTCTGCCTCCTCTCCTCTTCTTCGTCATTTCCCAACACCGGTCTCCTTTCCTCTTCTCTCTTACCTTTTCCTACCATCACCATGCAGGCTTCCTTACTTCTCTTTTCTCTCCCATCTCTTTCTCCTCCTCCATCCCCATTTTCTCCTCCCTCTCACTTCCTACCACCTCTCCTTCTCCTTCTCCTTGTCTCACCTTTTCTCCTCACACCTCAAGTCATTCACTCCTCTTCCCTCCTCCCATCACCTCTTGTCCTGCTCTCTCCTCTTGTCCATCATTACTGCCATCCAACTCCCATTCTTCTCCCTCCTTTGTATACGATTCTGGCCGTGCAACGAGACTCCCCCCTCACACCCCCTACTCCCCCCATCCTCTCTCTCTTTCAGCTCACTGCCAGGCTACCACAGCCCAAACTGTTCAGCTGCAACTGTTCCAAGCCCAATAATTACAGCTTGTCAGAAAGAATTAATTTTCTCATTTCTCATAAAGACGTGTAAAAAATTACCATGTTATTATAACGCAGCCACTCTCTGGAGGCACCAACGAAAACCAAATTTAATTTCGGAAATTCTTCCCTCGCACATTAAATTAAACACATAAATAAGAGTTTAGGAATTGGGGGGGGGGGGTGGTTGTCGGGAGGGGGAAGCATATGTTCGTTAGGCCAGCCCCAGCTCTGGGTAATGGCCATCGTAATGTTTTGATGGGCCCGGCTATTGGTAAGCACCAATACATTTGCATGATCACCGTCGCGGCAGGCAAGCGAGCTGCCAATTAGCTCTCTTACAGCTCTGGACAGTGCTAAGAGAGAGAGGACAGAGGATCTGTTGGGCATAAGAATACACAGCAAGATATGGAACTGAACTAATTAACCACTACGTATGGAGAATAGTATATTTACTGCAGGGACGTGCTCTATGGGATGTGTGGCTTTTAACTGATGATCTCTTACCACTAAGAAAATGTTTATGACTTTAAGTAGAGCAAGTTTTTGGGTTCAGTGGTGTAAATCCAAAAAACATAGCAACAGGCCTCTATAATCTCTAGATTTTGTTATTATTAACACAACACATTAACACTATTATGTGTAGTTATTATTTTGTGTCACAATTGTATTAATGCTCTTATTTTCCTCTGCTCATTTTGTTCTGTCATGGCCCGATAGGCAGTTGCGTTGGTTTTGAGTGCTGTGAGTGGACACTGATTCTTTACAGAGAACTGGATTACCTTTTACCACAGAAGTGATCTTCTTCACTGAGACGCCATGATGAACCTTTGCTTGACCTGACAGGACAAATTCTCTTCAAACTGAAAACATTGTCAGATCTATTGATTTCTGCCAACTGCATGGCTCCTCGAAGGTTGGCTCACTGTACAAGTTTTAACAAACAAACAAACTTCCTGATTGACCTCCCGAGAAGAACAACAGCATCAGTATTTCAGCAACTGCCTTAAAGGAGACATATTATGTTAATTTTCAAGTTAATACTTATATTTTCGGTAATTACTACAATGGTTTATATGCTCTAATGCTAAAACTCATCTCACATCTCTGTCAATGTGTTTAGCTCCGAGTTAGCAACCATTACAAAAAACAAAAGTGTACCTAGCTTCCAAGCTTTTCCCCAAGATTTTACATTGAGGGCAATAATATTCAAATGAGCCTCCTCCTGACGTAAGAAGGAGGCTAAAATCTGAATGCCTCACTGAATGCCATGTTTTCTGACCAAGGCACTCCATAAAAAACTGACTAGGATGTCTAATTTCAGTTTGTGGGTGGGTAGGTACTCAAGATACCCAAATGTATGTGCACAAGCACTAAAAAACTGAGCTTTTCATAATATGTCCCCTTTAAAATGAGTTAAAATGACTCTAGCCACCATAGGAATGTAAATGGGAGTAGGAAAAGACTAGATGGTATCATAGAGCGAGATCAGGCTTAAACATGAAGAAGTCAATGTATTATTTTTTTTTAATAGCATGACCATTATCATTCCATAACCTTAAACACAACGTTATTATTGAAACCATGATGACGAAGACCCACTAACCTTTAATTTTAATCCATGTTAATCTAAAGAGCTTACAGTTAGTTGATTAATAAATGAGTCGATCAAAGAAAATTAGTAACGAACTATAATTACTAGGGATGGAACAATTATCCAAATCCACGATCTGATTCAATTCTGGATTTAAAAATGTTTGCAGCAATGATGGTAATGCTATTGTTAGACTTTAGACTTTTATGCCCTGAGCAGGTGCACTTGAACACAAAATGAAATTCCTGTCAGCGCACATATCCTTTGCCATACAAAGATTAAAATGTGCACCTGAATGCACCTTTAAGTCCCGCTGCGTGTGTGGCACAAACTCCGGCACAGACTGACAGCACAGGAGAGAAGCAGAGATAAATCAACTGAGATAAACGACACCAAAACGCAACACTCATCAACGTTTTTTATTACATGACTTTCAGTACAAACTGTCAGTGTGGTGGAGAGTCTTACCACATCAGAAAATATACCAACTTTTGGCACTTGACGAACTCTGTTTCTGATTCAGACATATTAGTACAACTACATTTACAGTAGTTGTAGAAAGTGTGTACTGGAGAGAATGAGACATTATGTACCTGCGACTCAGGAGCTGACAGAAAATTATCTGGAGTAACATGCATGAACTCACAACAACACTCCCTCTATTCTCTCCAGCAGTTAATGTAGCCACAATGTCAACGACAGGTAATTAAGACACTTTAAAACCACATTCATCCGTGGATGAAGGATCGCTTTAAATGATCTCAAGCTATACTGTGTATTCAGCATCACTAACAATTTGTTGATCAATACAAATGACTTGCAGTTGCAGGGCTGGATGCAGACAGAAGTCTGGATTTTGATAATCCCTCTGAATGTCGAAATTAAAGGCTCATTCTGATCATTTTTATATTTAAAAAAATCATGATACCTCTAATAGTTACTTTTGCCAAGGAAGTTATTTTTTCACCCATGTCTCTTTGTTGGTTGGTTGGTTTGTCAGCAGGATTACACAAAAACTACTGAACGGATTTCTATGAAACTTGGATGGAGGATGGGTCTGAATTGGAGCGGATTGAGATAAAAGGAAAGATCGAAGGACAGCATTTTTTTTTCTCACTTTCTTTAACATTGTGGGATAAGGGTTTTCCAACATTTTCGTAAATTTCTCTGTGAATAATGCATGGATGTTGATGAAGAAAATCATGCGTATTTAGGTGTCTGGTATCTATGAGTGAGTACAATTTGCAGCAGAACTGAAACTTACAACAGGGCAAACTGGAAGATTGGCTTATGGTCAGAGCCAATAAGAACAAAGTTTTAGAAAAGGTTGGGCATTGTTGATATATTGCCTGATAACAAGTGATGACATCATTTGGGTCTGGGCAAAAATAGATACAGAATACTCAGAGTGAATTCATAGATGTTAAAAATCTGATGAATGTGATGCAGAAGACCAGCCCTTCTCGCTTTGACCGGGAACTCCCACAATGAAACTAACTCACCCAAACACAGATGAACGGGGTGTCCCCTCTATCTCACTGGCACGACGAAGACAGGGACTTTCCCTGCCTGCAGCACAGGACACACACACACACATTCCCAGGGACACACACAGAAAAAGGTCACCCCTGGTTGACACACGCAGTGGGCAGCGTCATGGCTAATCTGACAGGGTTGCGACAAACACTCATACATCCATACACATACACACACACAAACACACAGACACACGGGCCACGGTCAGTGTAACCAGTGCCAGCTAAATCTCCTCAGCAGAGCAGAGATGAGGCCACAATCTGTGATCATGACACTGCCTTGACACACACTGTCTGGACTCAGACACACACACACGTGCGCGCGCGCGCGCACACACACACACACACACACACACACACACACACACACAAAGAGAGCAGGCAGACAGTATCAGTTGAGCCTCTATTTCACGCTCATTTGTCTTGTATTTGAGTTTGCTATCGCTGCCCTCCTCTGACTCCAGGCCTTTTTTCTATAAAGCACCAGCCACTGCTTTCTGTCATCACAGCCAAGAACACCGCGGGATACTGATGTGCCACAACATTTACACAAATCCACAAGTCAAATTCATTTGTGAACAAAGTTTTTAGATGAACAGTCAAAGTTTCCAAGATAGAAACACGTGACTGTGCAGAGGATAACTAGTAGTCAAATACACTAGTTTGGCTACTCGTAGGCTGTGTGCAAGGACAAAGTTTGGAAAGATTCAGTATCCCAGCTTCTATCCATGCTCTTTAATAGTGCTCCATATTCACATTTTATATTATTAATTTCTTGAGGTTAAGTTATTTTCTGAGGAAAAGTAGAGTCCTTCAACATCACTTAGTGATTGAACAGGAAGCTTTGCAGCATTCAGGTATTCTTTCGGTCTGCACTGCATGGTCTCTACTGAGTTGGGATTTGCACAATTAGTCAACTGGTCAAGGAAATGTTGCTGCCCTCACTAGTCAGCACACAAAAATACTAGTTGCTTAAATTTATAATCGTATCAATCTACACATCTAAATTACATATAGAAATAATTTGTAATGAAACATCATGTAGCTTAATAAAAACAAGCAAACACCGTTGACTGTTTTCTGAGTGTTTTCTTACTTTCAGACGAGGCAACTAGTCTTAGTTTAAACCTCTGTTTAAACGTCATGAAAGTGTATGGTTAGAAACATGCCTGTCGTTAGGTAGGTATGTAGGTATGTACTATGATAAATTTTTACTTTGTTTACCAATGTGTCTAATATATACCCTGCCAGGAAAAAAATCTTAAAGGGGGTAAGCTGCCTTAGAGTGGGTTATTTGCTATTAAAAAGGAAAGCAATTATCTCAATAATAACAGTAAAAGTGACTACTGATCTCTGTTTCTTGACTTTGAACTGTAAACCCAACTTCAGCACTCAGGTGAAAAATAAGTCCAACTAAGCCAGATATCACAAAGTCGGCTGTGTTGTTACATTCATAGTAGATAAGTTAGAGCACTTACCAGTAACTTGATGGAACGACCTAAGGGGAAAAATGTTCAGAAGGAATCAGCTCCTCTGTCTAATGAGCCCCCTCACTCCTGAACAAAAGAAGAGCAAAACACAGATTAATATCAGTAAAATATTTGTCTTAATGCAGACTGAATGTGCATTACTCTGGGGTTAGAAGCAGTACGTCTAAGTTTATTAGTACAGAAAATCCAAATAATGATAAAGGTTTTACTGACTTTAACCATTTTATCATAAACTTTTTGTGCCAAACAGTTCATTAATATGGCTGTTTCTGTGTATTCTTTCGGAAATCATTATGTAGTAATTCTTAAACATTTTGTTATAACTTTAGCTGGGCAGACGGGAGATCAATTTCAAATTAGAATAAATGCAGTTGTAGAACCTGCATTAGCCTGAAGATGTTTGAGTTTTGTTGGGTGTGTTTTGCGTCAACGACTGAAAGGAAATAATCAGGTAAAACAAAAACACAAAAAGTGAGAGGGAGCCGAGGGCAAATTCATTCTCCCTGACAGATCCTCTCCTCCACTCCTCTCTTCATCCCTCTATCATTTTCCTCTCCCTTCACCCACCCCCTCTTGCTCCCTACATTCCTCCTTCCCTTACCCCCTTCATACCAGAATTCTTCCATCTATAAATATCAACAAGAGAGACTATAGAAGTACATACACACACACACACACACACACACACACACACACACACAAACACACACACACACACACACACACACACACACACACCAGTCTAAACCAATGAGCACAGTGGCGTATTGTGCCAGCAGAGCCAATACACACTTCCACGGCCATTACTCCCCATGGAAACAAGCGAGCGCGTTCGCACACACGTGATGTTGACGTTGTACCCGCACAGTGGCTGCCTTAGACAATAAGCTATTTCAGGGCCAAATCGCTGACAAAAATCCATTTTTCCACCCCACTAAAAAAGATCAGGAATGAGGGAGGGGAGAAAGAGCAGGATAGAAAGAAAAGCTCAAAATCAAATAAACAGTGGCGTACATCTCTCTTAAGCTGGATTTATCTCTGTATTTTGTCATCATTCTAATTTATTCCCCAGCCTGCTTACAATTACTGCCTTTTCAAAACTCATATTGCTGGCTTGTTGTTGTTCTCGGAGAGATTGCGTGGTATCTGCCAATGAATGAGCGAGGGACTTGCATAAGGTGGAAAAGCTCCTCCTGTACTTTTGTAGATTATCCACTTGATACCAATTCATTTTCTCTCTCACTTGTCACAGTTTGTAAAGGAAGCGATGTAGGACAAACACGCAAACACACATGCATGCACGCACGCAGACACACATGGTACTGTAGAGCATAGAGGAAGGGAGTGGGCTCATCATCTTTAGTTGTGATTACAACACTTGGCAAGCTCTCCCCTGCCTGTTTGCCTGCCTATTGCCTTACAAATGGATTAGTAAGCCCTGCTCCATTTGTGTGTGTAGCTTCTCTGAGATTTAGGCTGACTTACAAATAACACCAATCAGATTTGGGAGCAGCCGTTGTGTAGTCTTTTCTGGGGAATATTGGGCGATGTGATTTGGGGACAGTGCTACAGTGCTACAGTGCTGCTCGGATACACTTAGTTTGAAAAACCTTAGGACTTGTGTGTGTTTATGTGTTGTGAAGATTTTATGTGTCTCATAGTGAGGAAGTCTGACTGCAACTTTTGGAGTCAGTCGGCGGTTAATCCATGGGAGGCCTGCTTGCTCATCCCTAGTATACATGTTATACAGAAGAAGACAAGTCTGATCTGAGAAAGAGAGAAAAGGGTATTTAGATAAGGAAGATGAGTCAGATGATCCACAGTGTAGTACAATTTGTTGTGAAACATCATGGCTGTTTTTTAAAGGAAATAGTAAAGTTCAACCTCTGATGGACAACTCTTGATTAGAGATGCACCAATTTATCAGCCAAACATTGATATTGGTTGATACTTGCCTTGTTGATCTAGCCATTACTTTTTCCACGATTCTCGTAGAGATCAGTGACTTGCAGTTTTCAAAATATATTCCAGTGACCTTAACGTAATCCATTTATTTTTATGTATTTTTTTTAAGCAATCTTTTTCAAATATATTATATTAAAGGTTGCTTATAAATCTATAGAACTGAATTTGTGCTCATTCACAGACAGTTTGCTGGGAATTTAAGGACTGAATGAGTTTCAAACAGTTCAAGCTATTCTTTTATGAAGGATTTCTTTGTTTCCTTTACACAAAAGGGAGAATAAATAACAAAAACATTTTTTTTATTTTAAACATCGGTATCATGTCTTGTAGATGTATATTACAATTTTTTCTTTTTGAGAGATTGGCGTTTGTTGGTGCAGATTGCTGGCGCTGAAAAATGCTTTCTATCTGAATAAAGTCCAGATTAGATTTAAGACTGTCATTTACATATTGCAACATATATGTGTCTCTACTGACCAGATCACAACAACTATACAATAGTTGAGCTGGTTAGCTTAACAAACAAACACATGTATTTGATTTATGAATGAGACAAATGTTTGAACATCCTGACAGGGTTACACTCACGCCACTCCTCCAAAGTTCATTTGGTGGTTGAACTTATCAGTGATCATATAAACACTACAACAGCTCACTACACCCTCTACATGATGTGTTGAAATCACTAGAGCAGCATTTTCCTGGGGCTTTAATGAGACAGAAGGAAGGATGACTAATATCAGTATACATTCAGAGTCACTTCGTGTGCTATCATCAAGGGGGACAGAGTGGACAAATCCTGTACAGAATACAGTGTACACACAGATCACTTACTGATGCAATAAAACATGTTCCGAGTAAAAATTTACCCCTTTTAATCATCTGGCTTGAGTCGTAAATAGGGTCTTTGTTAAGCTTAAAACGGCCCTTTCCAGAAAGAGGCATCATTGGTTGTTTCTTCAAACAGCATTCTGCATGTTAACCTTCAATAGCAAAGACGGAAGCAGTGCAGTGCCATTAAGGTGTGGTCAGACATCACACAATGCTTGTGCAAATTTAACATACAGCCAACATACAGACATTAGCTATAAGCTGTCTAGCAACTGATGCACTGACCATGTCTGGTGGAGTGGGCTCAGCTCTCCATCTGACTTAATTCAGAACTCACCAGAAGCTCTGGTTCTTCTGTTGTTTCCTTCCAGCACCCTTTTCCCTTGTGTTTCTCTGCATTTATGAACAAGATTCATAACGGTCTTAAATATGCTTGAAAGATTTACTCAAGTTTAAACATTTTTTATTCATGTGGACACTTCTTAGTACTCAATCTGAACACACAGTTCAAACACAGTTAAAAGTCTAAGTCACACCAGAAAGTGTCACAACAATATTAATTTGGACATTATCAGAAAATAGTTAATGTTGACAACTCTGGTATTGTGAGACAGTTAATATGATAGCTTCCTCCATTTTGGATGTTCAGATCCTTTGGCTTTGTTGAACTCTTCACAAAAGCACTTTGCAAATTTAATTTGATTCATTAGCAAACTGAATGATTGCCCTGAAATTAATTTGATTTTTGGTCGAGTAAATGCTGGTGCGAGCCCTTAGAGAGGAGGTTGGTTGCGACTTTGACCCTGGAGACTGGTTAGCCTCGATTTTGCTCTCAAGAGTCAACAACAAAAGGTGATCTGTACCAAACCTACCAGTTTTACTTGCCCAAACCTAAGCAAACTTTAACTACAGTAGAGGCAGATAGATAAACGCTTGCATGAATTGAATTTGGAATGCAATCCTTCAACCAATTTTGATGTTTGGGAACTTATTGGCTGGTGCACAATGTTCTACTTTTTCAACACAGTGTCAGAGAGCTGTAAAACACTGCATCCCATTGTGTTCTATTGAGAGAATGATACATCTGTAAATACTGACACATTGTCCTAACTGTGATAACTAAAGTTATCTGTACAATACCGTCTTTTTTACTACGGAAAATAAGGCACCAGCCGGCTGGGGAAAGATCACCAGGGAGCTGAAAGTTTCTGCAAAGAAAAATCTCTACTTGCTGTTGGATACAATGTATTTTATTTCCCGTAGAGAAACATCTTCATATCATAATAATAAACATGTTTAAAAAGTACAAACATAGGAATATAGGGTATTCTAGCAAACTCACTATCTTTAACTTGAAAGGTTAAGTCTCCAAACTGATCTCTGGCGCACAATTGATAGGTACACTGTTTACTTGACATAACAGAATGCATTTTTAGGGTGGACAGCGAGCGCCCAGCATCGCATTGCATCAGATGCTCACATGCAGTTAAGACACAGTGCTAGGCTTTCAGATGCCCACGTGACCCTCAGCAGAAAGAGAACAATATTACAAAGGCTGATTGATATAGTATAACAATTACATTTTAGATTTGTATCTTTGTTTTTTATTCACTATTTTTGCTTGGCATCATGGTGGATCTGGTCTTTAATGTGCTTTAAGTGCCCTGCTCCAGAGAATCATGACTGATAACTATCTGGTCACAAACTGTCCTCATCTTATATTGAAAACATTATTAAAAAAAAAATAAACAAATAACTGCACTGATATTTGTGTAGAAGAAGAAGGGCTGTTTGGTATATGAGAAAAGTGTGTGTGTGTGTGTGTGTGTGTGTGTGTGTGTGTGTGTGTGTGTGTGTGTGTGTGTGTGTGTGTGTGCGTGTGCGTGTGTGTGCATGTGTTTCTCCTGACCCAAGAGTACAGTTTGTGTGAATAAAGCTCTAAGCTGAGCTTCCATTAAGCCCCTTTCAACACAATGCCTTTCTCTCGCAGAAACTCTGTCTGATGGAAATCTGCTTTTGTTGCCGCAGTTCAATGTCCCTGCTATCTCCTGATGGAACGAGAGAGAAAGGAAGGTCTGAATGGGCCGCTATAGTTTTATGTTCCAGACGGTTCACGCACACACATTTGCCAAATCACACACACTCCTTGCTCCTCTACAATGAAATCAATGCTCTCAGTTTTCCTCTCTGTGCACAGCATCTCACAGTGCCAAAGGCTTCTTGTGATCAAACACCACATCATGTTCTGCAACTTCTGATACTGATGCTAACACAGTGCGGCTTTTGTACTCTGGTGTGGCTGTTCATTCACATTGTATTCATGCCATTTTTGATGGGTGTTTTTATTAGGTTTTCTTTTTTAGATGGAGATTCCTTATCTTATAATGGTTTTCTTTTGCTGTTATTTTGTGTTTCTGATCACATATTTGCTATCAGGTATAAAATCTCTGTACCTTGCTTTAGCATTGTCTTGTCGAAATAAAATCAAACTGCAAGGTTATGTTTTATATCTAAAAGTGTTTTGCCACCAAATTTTTTAACCAAAATTAAAGAAAAATATTTGTCTTTGTCACAAAAACTCCACAAAAGTTTAAACCTTGAAAGCAAAAAGAGAGCATCTAACACATAACTGCTCAGATTTAACTTTAGATTTTGATTGCATGTTGTGTTGGCTCCTCAATCTCTCCCGTGTCTGTATGCACATATTTGTGTGTGTCAGGGTTGAGTGGGTTACACAATTGAACATATGTCACGAAATATGTCTGGTTGGTTTGGATAGGAGCACTGGGCTGCTGCTCCCAAGGCTACCGTGGGACCAGGAGTGTCCGGGGATAAAGCCTGATTGTTGAGAAGATAAAGACCGCTAACAGAGTGGACGGAGAGGGGAGGGACCACAGGACTGTCCCGCCAAAGGCTGCCACACATACGCATGGAGGCACAAAGACGTGAACACATTTCAAAGTCAGTAAAACTAAACTCACACACAAGCATTATCTACAGTAGTTTCACATTTAAAGAACGCAAAGAGAGTGTCAAAGTGGTGTGCTGTTGGGGAGATCATAGGACTTTTTCACGCTGGTTACGTAAGAACACTGTGGCCATGCTGGCTGTTTCTGAGACAGTGGGATTCAGACAAAGACGGATAAAGAGAGAGGACAGCAATCACATATATAGAACAATATTAGGGGTGTCAATCAAAGACAATTTTTATTTGATACCGATTCTTGGGTGTCTGATTCAATTCAGAATTTTTGATTGAATGAATAGAAAAGGGGACACTATTTCCAGCCTCTTGTTCCACCATTCCATGGTGTGCTTAATCAACTGAAATACAATAAGAAACACAACTTGCAATCAAGATAAATGTTCCACAGACTTTTTCTTTAAAAAACTTTCTGTATGTAAATAACAAAATAAGGCAGAGTGTCTCCAGCAGAGGAAAGCAGCCTCTCTGCTTCACCGTTCGTTCTGGGGGAAAGCCATCTCATTCCAAGATACTGGACCAGTGCTGGGTTTTTGAGGTGAAACAGACTGAGGGGTTATTTTCTTGACCTCAGAGCTAAGTCGTTTTATGCTGCAGTGTGTTGGTCAGCTGATCGCTGCTCCACTTATTTAACGTTAGTGTCTGGGTGATGGCGTAGTATTCACAATATAGGCCTACTTCACATTCGTCTTGCAAAGGCAATTATCTAATGATTATATAAAAGAAATGCTTGCAAAAGTGGTCTTTTATGAAGATGACCTACAAGATAATTCTAGCTTGTGCGCCCTAAATTGTTTCAGTGCTGAACTTCCCTTGCAGTTGAGTTCTGTCTTTTTGGTTCTGTCAACATCTCGTTATTAATTAAAATTTAGAAATTAGATTTTTGAGTTTTACTTTTTGTGAATTGATTCTGAATTGTAAGAAATAAGACAGACATAAAAAAAGATTTTTATGAGAATCCAGTTTTTTTTTAAGACAAGATGTTAGGAATTTTTTCTGCAAATGCGTTTGCTTCTTACCATCTCCATGCAATCTTTAAAGACACTGTCACACACCACTACTAAACCTCAGACAGGATGGACACACATTTACACACAAACTCACAGTAGCAGTGTGCATAGAAGACAGAAACAGGGACATGAGCAGACTCAAAATGAAAATAAGTTGATGCCCAAACACACAAGCACAGACAGTGACCTCCTTTGCAAGCCAAGTGAAAGCTTCTGACCGGGTGAAATGTGAGTTACTTGATTGGATTATAGACAGGATACAATGGAGACAGATAGGAGGTCTTGGCTTGTGGCCTCCCATTGCTATTGTATCCACCTTCAGGTGACCAGGGTCATTGGTCAGATGGTTGTGAAGTGGCGGGGCACTGGGGGCAGAGGGTCCAGCAGCCGAGGATCACATCCCTGTCCCTCACTGAAGACAAGTGCCACCGGCTGCCCTTTAGACCATGCACCATAGACCATGCACACCTAAATAGGGCCCATATTGTCACAGCGAAGCAGTCTTACTCCAGAACATATAGATCAGCTAGTTTTTTTTTACAAAATAACCCAGATATTGCGACGGATGGACAGTTATCTTACACACATCACTTTTATGAAAAATAACAATGCTAATAACCTAAATATTTTATTTATGTAACAGTACTTTTATTTACTGTATAACATGAACTTATTGAATTCACTGAAATTTAATTAAACTTTTTTGTACAGTGTTTATTTTTGCAAGTTTAATATGAATAAATGTTACCTTTAGTATCAGGTGTGTCTTTGTTTGTTTATATTGTAGTAGTTTATAGTTTAATAGCAGTTTACTCTTTCAAATATACATAAAAAAAACAATAACTCTGCCATCGTATGCACACTTTATTCGGCTTTCATGCCATAATTTGCTACTCTGTCTTGCACAGCAGAATGGAGTAGACTCTGAAATTAGCACAACAGTGCAGTGTATTGGGAATCGGTTTTGAATCGTGAATCGTGAATCGTGAATCGTGAATCGGAATGGTCATCAAATCAAATACCGAGATACAGAAACACCCCTACTTTAATCTTAAGACTAAGGAAAGAACAATATTGTCATTGTTGTATTCATAATGTGAGTGAGAGAGAGAGAGAGAGAGAGAGAGAGAGAGAGCAGCAGTTGTAGCATCTGTGAGGGTCACAATGTTGAAGTCCAATCTTGTTTTATCATATTAAGTTTCCTCAACATTCCTTCATGCACAGACACACACTTACACACTTACACACACAACTCAAAAACTATAACGTTATAAAATATACAGTACTGTTGCTGTAAATAGGGATGTACATGCACAAGACTCAGTGGGGGGAAATGTCATTGAGCAGCATCTCCTGAAGTTTCTGTTGCAATAGAAAGAATGCTCATAGATTAATACTGGCCATTACTGTTCAAAAAGCATCAGCAGTGAAGGACTTGCATTGTGCTATACAGTATTCCATCCTCATTTCAATCCCACATCACTGCAGCATTTTCATTTATTCCTGCATTCATATAAAATGGATTGTGGCTGTAATGCTGCATTCTGTAAATGATAATGTTAACAATAATAAAATGCATTCATTATATTCTACGGGCAAATTAATGCCCTGGAGTGCATTATATAATAATAATATTGTACAGACAATGAACCATTGGGTCCAAAGATGTCATCATGAGCCACAACTTACTGGAACAAATGTGTTTGGCAATTATGCATCAGTGACATCAGGGTATTGTATTTTTTGTTGTATGGGCGCATCTCAGTACCTTGACCCTTGACCCCTCCTCAGAGCTGTCCAATAGCTATTCAAAACAAGGGTTCCTTTTGAAATTACACATCACTACTTTTCTTTGCCAAGTCTAAATCAACGCGGGTAATTAGAATTATATAAACAAGGAAGAATGAGACCTTTTCTGTTCCATCTTTGTAAAACAGAATGGCTAGATTGCACTTATGATGGATGTCAATAGGAACACCAGATACACAGCTGTGAGACCTTGTAGAGTCCTTGAAACAAATACACAAACATGTTACAGAAGCAACCTCACTTTGACAAACATACTGCCATTTTGTCCTGTTCTCTAGGGCTCTCAAACCAAAAATCTGCAGCAGTGTCTGACTCTATACTGAATCACCAGTCCTTATTAAAGCCAATACATTGCCTCCATGTATTTGTAGATAAGAAATATCTGTCCTAGAACACAGGATCTATAACTGCAAGGCAGTAGCTGTTCCAATTAATACATTCAGCTATAGTGTTCACACCTCTCAATGCCATTTTTCTCCACTTTAATACTTTATTAAAGATCTCCTATATGACATATTCTTCACTGCATTCACTGAGGTTCCTGTGTCCACACTATACAAACTATGTACCGACTATTAAACTCTACTGTATGAAATGGAAATGATGCCAATGTAAAATATAAATGGTACAATATGAGTTGACTAATGGACACCAAATATTGTTTCTGGTTGTTCCGATACAGTTCTGTATAGTTAGGGGTGGGCAATCTGGCCAAAAATCAATATCAGAAGTGCAATCTTGTCTCTCAATTTTTAAATGCCCTATGATGACATTTAATGTCTGTGACAACTTCTGTAATCTCATTGAGCCACTTATTAGCAACCACCTTTTAAAGACACAAGCGCTTTATAATTAAATTGTGGGACATTTAATGATATGTTTTATGTTGTAGTACAAAACGTCTAAATATCTTAAGTCTGTGGTAACCACAGACTTTACCTCAGTAAAACCAGTTCAAAAAACCCATAGACTTTGAGACGATAATGTTAAAAGTTGCTGAGGCAATCTGCCGACCTTGGTTTTCACACGCTATATTGGCAGTAATGACAAGATTATTACATCCTTACATACACTCTAATATTATATGAATGTTTACTTGCCAATCAGTGCCGGCCCTGACCAATTTGGTGCCCTAGGCAAGATTTTGGCTGGCGGCCCCTTGCATCGCAGTCAATTTCACAATCAATTTTCATACACTCACACAGAAACTACATGTATGTATTCAAGATTTTATTTCTTTTAAGTCAAAAATATCACACCAAATAAAAACTGAAGAAAGAAACAAGTGATAAACTAAAAATACAATATAAATAAGGTATTGCACAAACATATTAAAGAATATTCTATTTACATACAAAATAAAAACAGTCTATTCTCTGGGAGGAAACTTTTTGCAGCAGAAGCAGTGCAAGCTATCATTCTTTTTCGAGTACATCAGCCAGCTTCTTTTGATTTCTTACCCACTGACTAAGACTCTGGTAAAAAAGTGTGTAACTGTTTTTTATTTAAAATGGTCCTCTGTGAACTAACTCCTTTCTTACTTTGTCAGTTAGAATAGATGGCCAGTCAACAGGGTCTATTGGTGCAGCCTTTAGTCCTGATGCTGTGTCACTCTGCTGTGCTGAGGTAGAGGGGACAGGAGCACCTGATGCTGTGTCACTGGGGGGGGTGGTGAAATACTTTAAAAGTGTATCTGAAGAGAGAAGAGAAGTATATGTGACCACTGGATGTTACATTTTAATAAAAAACAGAGGCTTGGTGTGTGCTATACATAAGACTGATATAGACTAATAATGAAAATACGATGAGATTCATTCAACTTTATCTTCATTGCAATGCAATTCAGTCTAACCAGAGTGCAAAAAACAGTAAAGTGCAGTGAAATTTATATCTATCTATCTATATATATATATATATATATATATAGCCTATGAATGATATGGGAAAGCTAAGGTATGGAGTATTAACAGTAATACACTTTAACACTGATGTAAACTTTAACAAACATAAACTGTGACACAATAAACCAAAGGCTTACAACTGCCCTATTACTTATAAAGGGGATGGAAAACTAATAGCATTTTAACTGACATACAAGCAGGAAAACACAGCCAACAGGTTAAAATAACACCTGAACTGGCCTAATGTTAACTTTCCAACTGTCCCTGATGAATTTAAGGTGGAGTAACATTAACTTACGTTGACTCAGCTATTTACTGATTATTAAACAATGCTACTACCGTCCGAAGTAAGCTAGCAAGTTAACACTCTGCTCCAACAACGGTAACTACGATGCATTGAACTATTAATTTAATTCACTTCATCACATTGATGTTACTGTACCTCTTTCTTTTTCACGTTTTTCTTCCTCTTCTTTCCTTCTTTTCCTTCCCTGGGCGCCGGATGGTTTCAGTGTTTTGGACATTGTGGTTCCGTACAGTATCAATAAATGTCTCTCTTGGGTCACGGTCCGGTCAGATTCAGGCAGCTCGCCTCTCGACCCCGCCCCCCACCCTCACAGAGGGCAGGTGCAGTGCAACGAGCCAGCCAGGTCCCCAGAAAAAAGGCCTCTCCATTATTTAATAGGCTTTGCTATGAAGTTATGTTGCTGTGGGCTTATATAATATTTCGAAATAATATTCGTAGTAGCACTGGTAAAAAATAGTATTATTATTTTTATTTAATTTTTTTTTTCTCCCCCCGTTTGTGGCGCCCCCCGTGGATGACGGCGCCCTTAGCATTCGCCTATACTGCCTATGCCCAGGACCGGCCCTGTTGCCAATCAATTGTAAGATTAAGATAGCCTGGACTGCCACTTTAAATGACCAGTGAAGTTGCAGAATTTGAACTGTGTGACCTAATGTATAAAATGACTGGAAATTGGTCCAACATCTTCAAGATGACCTGGCAGCATTATTCAGTCAACAATATTCAACCTCACGCATTGTACTGTACCTAGCGTCCTATGTTGCTGTCTTATGGGATGGATGTAAAATATTGTGGGAGCATTGCTTCTCTATCTTTAACACTGCGGCCATGCTTGACTGAGTGAACATGGAACTTTTGTGACAGCTATTTCTTTAGCAGCAAGACAAACCCAGTAAAGTTTCAGAACCCATGAGGAAAGTGGGGTTTGATAACAGCAGCGATGTGGCATTAGGTGATACTGTAGGTAACATCCTGATGGACAGAGGTAATGAAAGATTAGCAGAAAGGCCAAAGAGAAACGCTTAGGCTTTTTTTCCTCTCCTTTCTCTCTCCACTTTTCCCTCTCTCTCTCTCTCTCTCTCTGACAGTTGCAGTACCATTAACACCTCCTCCACAATTAGTGTCTTCTCACCGGCTCCACACACATACACACACATACACACACACGCGCACACACACAGACACACGGTGACACCCCAGGGCCCTGCACAACCCAAACAGCATAATTAGACATCCCCTAAACAAAGCACACACTCTGTAATTACTCTGTAATGTTACATAGCACAGGGGACTCAACAAAAGCCATTTTCCCTGGATCAACCAGTGGCACGCATGCATGCACACACGCACCCACGCACGCCAACCACACACACACAAACACACACATGCTATACTCTTGTCCCATGTGTCTGTGACTGTGTACATTTTTATTGATTTCACCAGACAGAGCATTCCCACTGGCTGTTGTCTAGCTTGTGAGTACATCATAAGTGTGTGCATGTTTATGTGTGTATGTAAGTATATAAATGTATGTACTGTATGTGTGTATCCCTGAACTCGACAGCACATGAAAAGGTAGGGAAATTGAATCTCTTCATCTTGTGTTCAGTCAAGGGAGACAGCCATGCTAAGCACAGACAGGGTGCTCACACACACACACACACACACACACACACACACACACACACACTCAAATACACTCCTCTTTCCTCTGTCTCTCTCTGTCTCGTTGCTTCCTAGTCTCCTGAAAGGACATGACTAATTTCTCCAAACAGAGCAACAGCATAAACACAGGCCCAAACACTTCTGCTGATACTGTTGTTGACAGGGCTCCCCTCAGCTTCAACCATCAACCCCCCATCCCCACCCCAAACACACCCACCCTGTTCCTCCTCCCACCCTCTCCTCCCCTTTTCCGCCTCTGTGCCCCCGAGTCAGTGCAGATATTGCTCTAAGTCCGGCAGCAGTGCATTAAATTTCTGTGCCAAGCCAAGTAGTGTGAAATCACATTAGATCTTAATCAGGGACTATTGTGTTTGCCTTGTTGGATTTTTTTCTTGCATTATGGGTGTTATCTTTTGTTGTGTGCAGTTTTATTTCAAAGTGCCATCACGGCAGGAATATCTATAAGTGACTATAAGAATTGACTCTAAATACACTGGATTGCAAACAACCTTGACTTCAAACTGAAGGGATTTATGTCTGTTATTCTCAAACAGAGATACTGTAATACCTCACACTGTAATACACGATCTGACCCCAGGAAATTAGTAGAGGTAGAAACTCAATCTACTTCAGCCTGGTGTTTGAACAGTGCTGCTACTTATGCACAACTGCAGCTAAAAGGCCTTTTTCGTGGACGTCATTTTGACAGGTCACAGAAAAATAATGAATCTAATTGAATTAATTTCAGTTTCAGGGTCTCGCTTTTGTGCACACTTGCTCAGTGTTTCACTGTCATGGCCTACTGGGACACTTGAATAGAATGGGTATATTGTTAATATTATTATCGACAGCTCGATTTCCTACAATGACAAACATAAGTGTCTACCGTGAAAAAGATGTATTTATCGTTACTCTTCCAAAATTGTAAAGTTTTCTGCTCTTTTCAGACATGGCAATGTGCAACTGTAATCACTAGAGGATGAACATGGAATGTTACTAAACAATCATTGTTATGCCTGAGCCTAATATGACATAAGAGCCATTCCTCAGTGACAGTTACTTCTCACATTAAAAATAAGCAATATACAGTGCTGTATGTTACTGATTATATGTCATTAAACTGCAATCAATCCTTCTGGTTTTGGCAGACCTTTGTTTTAAGGAAAAGCAGTTCACAAGTTTTACAGTGTGGCTATGGATAAATGATCAAAGTCTTGTCTTATAAATCATCTGAAGAGAGAAGTGTGAATTAGAATGTGGGAAAAACAAAAACCAAAGCTTTTCCCCCCATTTTGTCTTAAAACTCTCAAAACTCACATGTCCCAACCTTGTCAACCATAAATACTTTTTTTTTCATATAAAATAAGTTGTTTTCCCAATCACATCATGACCAGAGACTTTGTTGTTGCCTGGATTACATTTACAGGAAACCTGTTTTTTTTGTCAAGTAAAGAATGTGCTAAATTTATGTACCTCTCACAAATTGTAGGGAGGTGGTTACAGTGGATGGTGGCAAGGGCAGAACTTTGACACCAGAAATTGTGGCTCACAACCTGTGTGAGTCCCACATGTGGTTGGGTTTCGGCAACAGAAGTATTTTGGTAAAGGTTAGGGAAAGAACGTGGTTTTGGTTAAATGTCAAGAAAGTAAACAGATCCTATCACCTGCTTCAAGTGATGGGGGACTTTTTCTGTATTCTAACAAGATCATATTTTTCCCTCACCTTGACTAGAGTGTTTTGAGTGCCTAAACCATACAACAGTTTAATAGCATTATGCTTCAGTTGCCATTAGCAGATATTGTTGTCACTGTAATTTGGGTGGCGAAGACCTAGCAAACCACTTGCACATGCTGTTCTCTGCAGGACCTTTTACACTAACAGCTCTTTTTCTGTGACATATAAAAGTTAAGTACAAGGAAATACAGTAGTGGATGACAAGCAGCGATTGAGAAACTGTCATCTTTAATTCAAGGACTGTGGTTCAAGCTTCCATGTCGACAATTCTTTGACCTTCTCAAGTGTCCTTGAGCAAACTGCTGATGGTCCATCAGCTGCTGGTCATTTGGGTGATTTTGCACTCTGCTTTCCCAGTTTTCATAAAGAGAACTGTGCATGATCAATGAAGTCATATCACATTGAATCACTTTTTTCTCCTTTGTAGTTCAGGTGTGTGTTGTCAAACCAGCAGGTTGACATTTATGAGTAACTTTAGGTAACTAGAGCCTGTGACGGATGAGCGTGACATCTTGAATGGTCTGTGAGCTTCTTTTAATGAGCTACACCACATTTTACAACAAAAATAAACATGAGCGCTCACCCTCTAATGATGTCCGATTGGCTTAAAGTCCTTCATCTCTTCCTTATCTCACTCAGAGCCAATCAACACAACTTAACAAGACTTCTCCATCACTAAGTTAACAATCTCAGGCATTACTCAACTAGTCAAACAAAGAAATATACTAAACTACAAGATACACTGTAGAGTAGTGATTTGAAGAAATTCTCAACCGGGGGAGTGGGGTTCTGCAGCTGCTGTGGGGATGTGGGTAAAGATGTGAAGTAGATCGACTAGCCTAATTTTAACACATGATTAAAACATGTTTAGCTGCAACTCGACATGAATACCACAATACCATGAATCACTTTTTCACTTGCTTCAGGATAACCACAATCAACAACAACAGCAACATCAACACCACCAACAACAACACAAAGTGTTTCAAAAATGTATATCCAACTCCCTGTCCTCCCCCACAGAGCACAAAATCCCCCGAACAGCCCATATACGTGTGAAGGCCTGCAAAGTGTCCATCATCTGATAATAAGCATGTTCAACTCGCAATCGGGCCTTCAACAGTCCCTTCAGAACCAGCACTGGCTCCACACTGCCCACAGTTTGAGCCTGGTTTCTGCATGTCAGCCAGATGGCCAACTTTCAGAACCAGATAGAAAGTTCAGTGTGCGGACAGTCTTCTTCTTGGCACAGTATTTTCAGCCAAAAATAAACAAATCAAAAGAAAAAACCTCCACAAGACCCTGAAACCAGGATTTTAACAACTCAAACAAAATCTCCAGATGGGGACACTGAACAAACAAATGTGCCACGGTCTTAGTCTGTGAACAGAAGATACATTCCTCCCCCAGCTCAGGATCAAGGTGCACTCTGTATCTGTTTGTAGCTATTGCACCATGCACAATCCTCCACTGGAAGTCTGCTGTTCGTTTTTCAACGTGCAGCTTATACGGGACCGCCAGCTGCCTTTCAGGGAAACGTCTGGGCCAAAAAACTCAGTCCACCTCGACACCTCCATCCCTGCCAGAGACTGCATGTTTAGGGTCTTGACGCTGATTTGGAAGAGTGCTTTTATCCCCACAGCCTGAAACTTGTCCAGGTGAGGAGTTGCAAACTATAGCAGCTGACCTTCTCCCTCCTGCCACTCCCCCATAGCCGGGGTGATGAACAGAGAGGGGAAGCTGTACTCGCACTTGTTACTCCACTGATCACACAGAGTGCGATCTTCTGCAAGCACTCTCAGGGGTTGAGGCAGGGCAGCACAGACTGACTCCACCACTTTGTTGATCAGTGTGATAGAGGTGATGTTGCTGTTGTTTCTCAGAGGGTCAACAGATGTCGCCGTTATCTTCATCAGAAGGCCCAGTTTGGGGCAGCAAGTTCCTCTGAGATTGGTCGAGTTTGAGTCCTGATGAAGCTGTTAAAGAACACAGGTTCCTCAAACAACCACAGGCCTGGAGTCTCTTAAGTGTCATGTTTGACCTTGAAAATCTGCCAAGCCTGCAGTACAGAGCTGTATAAAGGAGCAAATCCATTGAGGTCCATGTCCTCGGGTTGTAGAAAGAACAGGTGTTTGTCATCGCCCAGCCGTCCAGTTCTCCTCAGCAGCAATTGTGCTGTGTCACACCAGCTTGGGACACAGTTATATAGTAGTTTTTGTGCAGTCCTTAGTCTAAAAGAGGCGATCTTTGACTGGATGCTGATCAGTCCCTGTCCCTCTTCAGCCACAGGTAGATAGTGGGCAGATGGCCGGATCCATTTTTTGCCAGACCAGGAAAAGTCCAGGATGGCTCGCTGAATGTCCTCTATCAGGCCTCTTGGTGGTGTCAGACCAAATTTGTGCCAGTGGGTCAAGGAAACCAAATTATTGGCTCTCCCCTATATGACAGCTGGGGTAGCTACCATTTCCATTCAGACAACTGCACACACACTTTCTCCTTCACCCCCTCCCAATTCTTTCTTTGAAAGCCCTCAGTGCCCCAGAAAACTCCCAACACCCTCAGACTCAAGTCTTCCAGGCAGACCTGGCATTGCCTTACCATTACAATGTCCAACCCACAAAGCTTCACTTTTAGCCCAGTTCACCCATGCAGATGACGCCTTTTCATAAAGGGACAGGGTGTCCCTTCAAACTCTGAACATCCCCCTTGCTGGAGACAAAAATATTTACAACATCCGCATAAGCAGAAAGAGTAGGAAGACCACGATCAGGCTTGAAGGACCCGGTCAGTGAGAGACCACTGAGTCAACCTATCAATCTTCACAGCAAAGGTTCTATAGCTAAGCTATACACCTGGCCTGAGATAGGACAACCCTGTCTTATGCCTCACTTTAAAGGGATTGGCCGACTCAGCCCTGGCCCCATTTTCACCATACACTGAGCATCCCTGTACAATAGACCCACCCAACCCAGAAAACCATCACCAATACCAAACACCTTAAGTGCAGAAAACAAAAAAGAGTGATCCACCCTGTCAAAAGCTTTCTCCTGGTCTAAAGAGACAATATACCAAAGCTGACATTATCACATTTACACACGTCAATTAAATCAAGAATGAGGAAAATGTTGTCCATGATTGTCCTATCAGGAATACAGTAAGTCTGATCAGGATGTCCTTGAGTCTGTTTGATAAGGCTCTGGAAAGCACCTTGTAGTCTTTACAAAGGAGGGCCACTGGCCTCCAGTTCTTAAATAAGGCCAGGTCTCCTTTCTTTGGTAGCAGGGAAAGCACCGCACGCTGACAGGAAACAGGAAGAGATCCTGTTCTGAAACACTCTAATAAAACACTGTGCAGATCAGGTCCAAGGATATTCCAGAACTGTTTAAAAAGTCAGTGGAGAGACCATCAATCCCTGGTGCCGTCCCAATGCCATCTGGTTGACAGCAATCGTCAGTTCCTCCAGAGTCAGCTCACAGTCCAGAGCAGCTTTCTTTCCCTTACTAAGCTGTGGAAGTCCCTCCAGGAGCTCCTTGTGACACTGCATGCTGCCTTGCTCTTCCCCAAAGATATTAGTATAGAAGTCCATTGCATGGCTCCTCATCTCACCTGGACTGGTGGTCACTCTGCCTTCTGGCAGCTCAAGGCAAGTCATCTGTTTTCTCTGTGCTACCTACCTCTCCAGGTTGAAAAAGAAAGAGGTTGGGGCATCCATTTCCTTCAGCTGAATGAAGCGAGACCTTACAAGAGCTCCCTTCACTCTCTCCTGCAGGAAGGATCTCAATGCCAACCTCTCCTCCTGCAGCAGATGGCCTTTAGTTGGATCTGAGTCTCCCTGTAACCCATCTTCAAAGCTCTTTTTGCTAGCTACAAGTTCCTGAACTGTTGCCTTGATCTTAGCTGTCGAATGGGAGGTGTACTGCTGGCAAAAAACACAAATCTCTGCCTTACCCACCTCCCACCACAGCTTCAAAGAACTGAAGTTTGCTTTCTGAAGTTTCCACTGTTGCCAAAAACACTTAAAGCTCTGGCAAAAAATGCTGTCTTGTAGGAGCTTGTTGTTATAAAGCCAGTAGGACTTAACCCTTTCACTTTGCAAGATGTTCAAGTGTAAACTAACAATATGGTGGTCAGTGAAACCAACTGGGCTTATGTGACATTGAATTAGTCTGGAGCTTAGGTTTTGGGAAATGTAAATCCTGTCTAGTCGTGCAGCGCCAACCCTGTTGTTGCTGACCCTCACCCATGTATATTTTCTGGACTGTGGATTTTTTATCCTCCATGTGTCTAACAGATCCAGGTGTGTGATGATGTTATTATGGCTCTGAGCTGACTGAGGATGAGATCCCTCACTTGTCCTGTCTACAGTGAAATCTATGGTACAGTTAAAATCTCCACCAATGATGAGCTGATCCTGATGGTAATTTCTCAGCTCATTTTTCATCAGGATGAAAAAGACCTAACCTTTCTGTTCCATGATTTGGAGCATGTCCATTAACAAAGCAGAACACGTTATTATCTATTTCTGCCCTTACAATGAGCAGATGCCCCTTCACCACTTCAGTTGAGGATAAAACTGTTGCATTTGCTGTTGTTTTGACAGCTACTCCTGCTCTGAAGTTAGTGCCATGACTGCGGATACATGGACCCTCCCACCATAATCCCCAGTTTATTTCATCTGTTGGATTTGAATGTGTCTCCTGCAGAAACAACACATATGTATTTTTTAGTCTGGAAATTTCTGAAATCACAGCCCTCTTTTGTCTGTCTCTCCTCCCACTAATGTTTAGAGACCCTATTTTAAGACTCTGCATAAAGAGGTCAGAAAAAAAGAGACAGGAAAAAGCAAGCAGGGAACAGTGAAGAGAGAAAACCACAATGTGATGCATGATCATATATTACTTTCTGATCTTTCTTCTAACAGCCTTCTGTTACTTTCCTCAAAGTTGTAATATGCTTTTTGAGGCAAAAGCGTTCCTTTTCATCCAAAAGGTCAAAACCAACTAATCTTTTCAGGACACCAACAGATCTGATGAACATCCAAAAATTGATATATGTTCTCTGCAGAGTAGAGATCTGTGCTCCTTCCACTAACACCTGGCTGCTGAACACACCCTGTCCTCCACCAGTGATCTCACTGTTGTCTCTGTCTGCAACCCTTGTGGAGGCTGCTTCCTCAACACTTCCTACCTGTGCTTAAGCAGCTGAACACTGAGAGCTGCTCAGGTTTTCTGCAGCCACAGAAGCCTGCCGCCACTCAGGCTGGCCCTCTTCCTCCCTATCTAGCTCATTATTTTCACCAATACCACCAGCCGCGCCTAGGCCCACTTTCACTGGGCCGGACCACGGCGTCCTTGGCCGCAACACTGTGTGCAGCACTGGTCGCGGGCTCGGCAGTGGGCTCGGCAGCAGACTCTGCACTGGCCAGGGCGGTGGCTGTTGTTTGTGTTGACAGGCATAGCGTTTATGTCCCACATCTCCACACTCATAGCACTTTGTCTGTCCTGAGCTTGAATACACCATGTAAGAGCCATTACCGTGTTTCACTCTGAAGGACACCTCCAGTGTTTGTGTGGGCGAGTCCAGGAACATGAACACCTGGCGCCTCAGAGACTGCACATGTTTCAGTTTCCAAACCTCCACAGTTCATTCTCTAACAGCTCGTTAGGAATAAACGATGGAACACCAGATACGGTGATCCGCGTGGAGGGAGCGGACAGCGGGGATGCCTGCACAAGCAGATCTCTCAGAAACACTCCACTCTGTATCAGCTGATGAACAAGAGCCTCGTCTTTTAAGAACACAACCACTACTTTATTCATTCGCGATGCAAAACAGAGTTTGTCATGTCCTACCTGCTCACCAGCAGCCAACAAAACTTCCTCCACACTAATGTTACCATCCGGCGGGACTATCCTTACTCCCTGCCAGATAGACAGAGGTGGCCTCTCGGTGGACACCATCCCTCCCGAAAACCACCAGACAAAACCAGTGATTACTTGACCAACACTCAGCAAAAGTATCAAGAAAGCGTACCTGATCATGCACATAGGACAGGTGAAAATCTGAAAAACAGGGACAACAAACCAGGAGAGGAGAGGAAGCACACGTTCACCATGAAAAGGTTACTCACAGTGTAAACATTTTTCATGAGTTAGGAATTGAACTTAGGTCACTGGAGCTAAAAGACAAATCTATACAGCCGTCGACCCCTAGGTGTTCATTTTCCTCTGCACTACTACAATGTCACACTGCTGCCTGTTTCTATTTGTGTCTCCTGCAAATATGGTCCTGATGGAGAAACGTGTTCAGGAAAATACACAGTAATTGTGACAAAGAAGAGGCTCCCACGGACAAACTGATAAACTGTCTGATTTGGTCTCTATACATTTATCTCACACACGGACTTCCTTTTATATGTGGTCACAGAGAGCTCCTCAATGTGCCTTTATGCATTTGTATGTGTGTAGCCTTGTGAGCGCCTGCCCGCATTTACACATTTGTGGTTGTGTGTGTTTGAGACAGTAGCTTCTACGTGTCTTGTCAACAAACTTCCCCATTCTCTGTCGGGGGAAACTGAGCAGATACTGCCACAGTGTTGTTATCATTAATTGTATTTCAGTTTTACGGTAATTTAAAATGAAAAATGACTCTTCAAAAGTTGATATAAAGAAAAGAACAACAATCAAAGAAGAGATATGATTTACCATGGAGGGAAAGTTATTCATTTAGAGGCTCTATTCCTTAAGCAGGGTAAAGTCAGTGGGATGATTTACATCTTTAGTCTAAAGGGGGTCTTTTTCCTGTAACTACAATGCTCTTCGTGGGTGGAGGGATGCCAACCCCGGGCTCGACAAAAATGCTTTTGCAAATGCCCGGGTCAAGTAAACTCTGTATTTGGGCAAGTGGAATGCCTCATGCAGTTGTCCGATCTGAGAAGTGAAAAATAAATTATATGTCTAATGTAACGTTATCTGAAAATATCCTGTGTACAGTATCGCTGAAGAGGAGCTTTTCCACCTGGGCTGCATAAGCGAGTCTGTCTCACCACCAAGTGTTGAACAGGACTGATAAGAAAATCTACGGCACACTATCAAATTTAACTTTTGTGATCCAGCCTTGAACTGTGGTGTCTTTTTGGAGACTTTGTAAATCCAACACTGAATGTCCTCTATGATTATCTATCAATTTTTGGTCCATGGTTATTGTTGTTGTCAGCCTAGCTGTCTATGATGCCTTGAGTTGAGTCTATTGACAAATCAGGGCTGTGTTCCTGACTGTGAGGCAGCTCTGATCTGAACACACTCTGTTAAAGCAGACGTTGGAGGAGCTTGTCATAAATGCAGCTTTTTGAAGCCTCAGTGAGCATATTGGTGTATGGGTCAATCAATCAATCAATCTTCATTTGTATAGTGCCAATTCACAACTAAAGCCACCTCATGACGCTTTCCAAATTGAGCAGGTCTAGACCATACTCCAGCACTTCCCCCATGAGCAAGCACTTTGCAAGAGTGGAGAGACAACAGGCAGAAACCTCAGAGCAGAAACGGACTCAATGGTGGGCGGCCAGGGAGGGAGGGGGGAGAAACAATGGGAGAGACGGGGATGGGGGGAATAGGTACACAATAGCCCCATTCACACTGCGATTTGAGTGCGGGGATCCTGCGCCAATTCTTTGCGTCCTCCTCTGTGTGAAAGTTTCAGATGCGGCGAGGGGTGAAATTTCGCTGACTCCGACTCTGGAGGTAGTATCAGAGGCGCAGCAGGGGGAAACCGGCGTCTGTGTGAATGGATAAGCCGGCGGTGCAGAGCAGGGGGCGTGTCGATCAGATGGCGTTCACAGTCTGACAACTAAACAGATCCTTCACTCATCAAATAAAGGAGAAATGACCCACAAAGCAACATTACAGGACCAAGCAACAGTATCGTAGTAACTCGTAGTGTCTTTGGCAACTTATATGAGGAAAAAAAATACAGCAGAAGTGTCATCATGTCTGTTCTAATGACTCTTCGTCACATTTCTGCCCGAAAAACAGCGGATGTCCCCAGCAAAAAACTTTAACTCACCAAGTGTTTGTCTCCTTCCACTATTGTGTTGTTGTAGTTGTGACCTTGAAAAAAATCACTGCGACGGTAAGCCCTTCCGACCGAGACTTCAGTGAACTTTCCCCCAGAAAACAGCATCCCTCCCCGCGAGTGATAGAGCCGGACAGCTTCTGCTGTTTATTGATGGCGACTATGTAATTATGTAATTTAGAACGAAAAAAATGTAACTATGTCACTTTCCAGGATGTATGGTGGGTCAGGATCTCAATCACAACACAGCATCCATATGATTATAAACAGTCAGCGGGTACATGTTTATATTAACAGGTGGAAACCGGGTGAAACACGTTGAAAAAAACACACAGACGTCAACATCATGACGTGTACCGTCACGCCTCTTTTGGATCCGCAGCGCCAGCTTGCTGTATGAGTTGACACACTGGTGCGGCTTTACACTGAAGCTGCTTGGTTCTGTGTGAACAAACAAAGGCGGAGAATTGGCAAACCTCCGCTGCAGAGACAGAGTCTCTGTGTGAAAAGGGCTAGTAACAGGGTCAAGCTGGTTTGCATGGCTTGCCTGCTAGGGGCATTGTTTAAGTAAGAATCACCTAAGCCATGTAATTGTTATCACTTACTATTATGTTTGTGCGTTAACAAATTATAATAATAGTCCAAAAACGTGTTGAAATTATTTTATTTAATAGGCCTACATTTTCAATTTCAGACAAATAGGTTTGGCTATTGGCAAGGAAAACATCTCAGACACAAGCCCTGTAACCTCCTGATAAAAAATATTAAAAAGTAGCCGATTAAAAACTCAACAAATGTATCCACATGTATTTGTTGTTGTTTCATCCCCCAGTAGAGTCCAAGAGACTTGTAGAATAACAGCAAAGTGGCAACACGTGGTGGACCCACACCTTATAAAGACACTTCATGTCGGTTCTAACTTTAGTTTGTCACCTGTCTGTATATACAGTCCATAAACACTTGCTTAACTGACCTGACTGAAGACCTCCAAAAGAAGACCTTCGGAGAAACACTGTCCATGCACACAATCTGGATGACAGGACATTCAGCATTCAGAGAATTCATGCAATAATGAAGAAATGCCTGACCCTCACCCCCAAAGCCTTGACTGTGTGTTGATGGTCACACTAAAGCCTGACTCTTTGGAAAATAAATGTATGCATCCTGTTATGTTCACACCTGAGTGTTCAAGCATTTACACAAAAACATGCACAAAATCAAGGCCTGGAACAATGTCCTCAGCTATAACTACATTCAATGGGTTGAAAATGAAAACGATTTATTTTCATGGCTGATTCAAAAGAGTGAACAAGGGCAGTAATTGTGATGATAATCTCAGGACATAATAAAGTTTTCGAGTGTCTCTAACACTGGTAAACAACTTATATTGAGGTTATAGTTGATGTTAGACTATCAAGACACTTCGTCTATAGTTAGATTACGGGCTGAGTTATGGTAGTAGAATAAACTACTGATTTTATCAAGCGAATCGAGTCTTACCCAGATATTACCGATCCTCAATTAAATGCCGTTTCTTCAGTGTCATAAAAAAATACAATTTTGTTGCCATCAGTTACATTCATTAAGTCACCTCTGGCTGCCTCTGGCTCAGTTTTTAGTACTGCATTCATCCCTGGTCTCATGTTACCTTTATGATCCCCATTAATTCCATGTGTGCTGTTATCAGATCGAGAATAGTTTTGGCTTATCTTGGTTATTTGATGATTATTTCAAGATAAATATTTAAGTCTATAAAATGTCCAAAAAAACCTGTGAAAAATGCTCATTACAATTACCCAGTGCACAGTTTAGTCTTTAAATTTCTTCCTTTGTCGAAACCAACTGTCCAGAACCCGAAAACTCTTCACCTATAGTCATAAATGACAAAAAGCAGCAAATCCTTACATTTGAGAAACTGGAACCAGCAAATGTTTGACATTTTTGTATTGAAAAATGACACAATTCAACAATTACTTGATATATCAAAATAGCTGCAAATTATTTTTTCTTTCAATTGAATAAACTATTGATTGACTAATCGTTGTAGCTCCAGTGGGAAAACTGCTAAGCTGAGGTATCGGAATTCATATTGGAAGAGGAAAAAGTCAGATGATTGCACCTACTAAACATGCCCACATATAGTATTTCAGCTCACATACAGTTTCTACAGCTCTGTGAGGGCTACATTCATGGCTGTGGTATCTTTTGAAAAAAAGAGTAGTAGCATGTAGTATGATGCATTTGATCAAAACACTGTCTAATATACTGTATAAGAGTTCATGCATGAAGTTCCAACATTTTATTGTAAGAAAAATCATCTTTAAAACACAATAAATTTGCTAGTTTTGCTCTGCATCAAAATGACCACATTCATTTAACAGCAATAGTTGTCTGTACATTCTATATAACTAGTGTCCCTGGGCAGAACAGTGTGTGCTAAAAGTTGATATACATGTATCACCTAAAGTTTATGAATTAAATATTTGTCTTATTGAGCTAAATTAAAGCAAGTGAGAGACTTGAGAGACCAATTACATTCATGAATCACATGCGCTGAGCTACATCGCCCAATCTTACAAATTCAGCAAATCAGACTGAAAGTGAGAGCCAAAGAGACAGACTTAGCATGAGGAGGGTTAAAGCCTCTTTTCCAGCCCTCTGCTCTGACATGGCTTCCCTAACATGCTTTAGTTGATCACATTGCAGCAGAACAGTACATGAAAACATGAAAGGAAGGACTACGCATGGTCGAGCGGTTGAGCAGTGAGCCAACCTTGATACACAAACACACATCCAAACAAAAACACTTAAGAGTCTATAGGCCTATGTGCTCCTGTGTGTGAGTGAGGGACTGTTGTGTTTGTATGGAGGCCATTACATACAATGCAAATGGGACACGCCTCCTTTCCTAGTTGTTCTTTCATTCCTCTTAACCTCTCCATCTTCCTATTTTTATTTCTTCCTTTTTTTCCTCACTCCTCTTCCCTTTTCTCTTTGAAACACAGGACACGCCATCAATTTTCATAGGTCTCCTTCACCCCACCAATGCCATCTGACCAAAGAACCGCAAACAGACAAAAGGACAAAAAAAAGTGAAATTATTGATTTGATGTCAGCATCAATTAGAGGTAAGGGAGGAAAGGAGCAGCACAGAGAGATCGAGGAGAGAAAGGAAAGAGACTGAAAGTGAGCTGTTGGCAACACACAGGTGACGCTAATGGAAAAGTGGAAAAATACAAATGTAGACTGACAGAGAAATATCTGAAATCCTTTAAAAAATGTATGTGTAAATGTAAAAAATATTTATTCTTTATGAATGTTCATATTCTTGCAAGGACAGTATATAGGTGTATTTGTGTCCACATTTAGGTGTGTGTAAGAGCTTGTCACTGAACACATATTTGACATTTTTTACTATTTCTCTTCTACTTTTTTCTTTATAAAAGGATAGTACGGTGGGGCCCTGTGAGTCAAAATACTTAAACACAAAAATGAAAATGTTTTCTGAAATGTTTTATTGTTTTCTGGACTGTCATGTTTTATGAAATGCTGTAGGATAGAATGTAAGTACACGTTTATCACTTCTGTGTGTCTCTTTGACGTTTCCAAACCTAATAAGAAAACAGGAAGTATTGTCCAAGGCTCAGAGCATTTCACTCCAAAATGTTTTGGGGCATCTATACAACTAAATGTTACTAAAACATCTCAGAAGTCTTTTAAGTGAAGTGCCTTAATTTACCACAAAGCTCAAGATGTATAAAAAAATCTAAGGCTTTACCATTTAGTTTGTAAATGGATATTCAAACTTGAACTGGTTTGGAAGCAAGCGTCATAAAGTAGAAATGATTTGAAGAAGACAACATGCAGTTTGCTGAACTATTCAGTGAAAACAGAAAGTTGGCAAAGGTAGAGAAAAAAAATCTCTATTGCCATTACAGTATAAACCTGCTCTTCTTGCTTAAGGGCACTGCAGTAGGCTAGACGCCCACTATCACAGAGGCATGTGTCCAAACCAGGGCAAGCTGTATCCGAGCATTACATGCATGCATAATAAAAGGCCTGCTTGAAGAAATTGTGAGCGACAGATATTGATTAAAGGAGACACTGCATTGATCTCCTCCACAACATCAGAGGTAGAGGAGGAGAGAGGAAGAAAGAGGAGTATGGACGAATGACTAACCTTTGATAAAAGTGGTGATTTCATCAGAATCCAATGATTTTACTCCTCAGCCCTAATCCTACTGGACCTGAAGGGTTGGTTCACCCAAATTAAAAAAAAACAACACATTTCTCATGTACCTCTAGTGGTATCTAGAAGCTTTGAGATCTGTCTAACCTATATAATAACTGTGAATTACAGAAGGGGTGGGTGATATGGCCTTAAAATAATATGGTAATACTTTTAGGCTATATTGCGATATTTTGAAATCTCCTCAAAAGTACTTAAAACATTAGGACTGGGTGACAAAATCAGTTATCACAATGTCTTTGACCAACTACCTCGATACTGACATTGCAGCAATATTGTAGAGATGACTACTGGTACTTTCACAAAATATGAACACAATGAGTTGTGGATATAATGACCAAGTGGGTAAAGACAAGGATTAAAACAAGTACAACAGTCTGGTAAATTCAGAAAATTGCATCACAGTACTGAAATGCAGCATTTGCAACATTTAAGCCATATCACGATTACAATATCCAAAATATAAGATGACATATAGTCTCATGTCACTTTAACAATATAATGTTGATGCATTATATTGTTAAAGTGACATGAGACTCTATGTCGATATACTGCCAAGCCCAAAGTTACAGTATTCCAGAAACCAGTTTCATATCAGAAACGATGTCCTGTTACTGATCATCCTCAGAACACAAAAAAGCTATTTTTTTTACTTACTACTTACTTACTGTGATAGAAAGCAGGTTAAGTAATGAAAACTTGAACAACATGCATTTTATGTAACTGTGAATAGAACATATACAGATGTATGTCTCAAAACATGTCTAAATAAAATCAAAGCTGCTATACATGCTTTCCCGAAACCTTGACTCAATCCCTTTACTAAAGCTCTCATCCAAAATAAACCACTTGAAGATGTGCAGACCTATCAAAAACAATGCAAGAAAATACCCACTGAAACAGTTCCTGATGAGCAGGTTGCTATCACACATGTGGACATGTACACATTCTACTTCAAGTCAAGATGGGTGGCATAAAATGTACAGGGCTAGAGGAGCAGAGTGGAGGGGGAGGGGAGAGAGGATGGTCAGGGTCTGTGTTTGCAATGGACTTCAGACTAGATACGGCTAGTGGAATGATAAGTGTGTGTATTTATGCGTGTGTTTGCATTTGTGCACATGTGTAGGAGATGGGAGGGCAGGGTGAGGATACTGTTATTTTTCAGAAGACATGATGTCTCATTGCACATCGCACACGCACACACACAAATACACGCGTACAGTCAGACAAACACACACGCCGTGTGTCACTGCGCATTACTGTTGCTTTCTGTGGGCGCTGCGTCCAGACAATGACAGGCAGGCAGGAGCCACAGCATAATGAGAGAGAGCAGGGGCCTTCGCTTGCACACACACACACTTCCACGCGCACACACACGAACGCAGAGGGCAGTCGGCTTCACTCCGTCCCCTAGCCTCTCAATTACCCAGCAGGCTTTTAGTGCCACTCCGCTCCACTACAGCAAATTACCCAGGGCCCTGTCTCACTTAGAGACCTGTGACTATGTGTGAGCGTGTGTGTGTTGGTGGGTGTGGGTGCTTGACAGAGGTAGAGCAAAAGGGAGACTGTGTGTGTGTGTGTGTGTGTGTGTGTGTGTGTCTCTGTGTGTGTTGTGCTAAAGCGAGTGGCTCTAAAACAGTGGCTGGAGCCCAGCAGAGGCACGTGAAAAGCTAATAAAAGTGTTTGAATGCAACTGCCATTAGGCTAATATCTCTCTACAAGTATGACACACACAAGCACGAGCACACACACACACACAGAAGCACCCACACGGTATGAGAGAGGAGAGAAGAGGCGACAGGGTCAGCTGCAGTGCCCTCTCTTTGATCAAATGTAGCTCTCCGGCTGGCTGAGAGTGCTGGCTTTTATTGAATGAGATATTAAAGAGTTGTTAGCTGAAGAATACTGATACAAATGGCTGCTGATGGCTGTTTAATTGCATCACAATTTGGTACAACATCCTACACCCCTCCTCCAAAAGCCCCCTCCTTGCCATGACTTGACATAACTTCAAAACTGTGTCAAATTCTTGCCTGCATAAAGGTGATGCATGTAAAATTTCCCACAGTCGAAGTTACTCATCAGTGATACATCAGTGCCCTGATTTGATAAAAAACCTACTTAACATTATTAATCATCATTCTGCTAGACATTGCACAGTTACTGACAACAAATCCCAATTATGGCACTCAGTAGAGCTCATACCTCCAATGAGGCCCAACAGTCTACTTTAATTGAATCATGCCTAATCTAACATCCAATTAAACACATTTAAACCTGCTAGATATGATCAAATTTTACTCACTCGTAGATAGCAGCCACTTAAAATAAGTCAGAAGATCCATGCATTATACCCTAAGAAATTAAGGAAAATGCCCTTTCTTGCAATGTTAATGCGACAAAATTAACCAAAAGTTAATGGGGTCTATTCTGGGCTGAGACTCATCCTACATCCAAGTTTCGTGGAAATCCATTCAGTAGCTATCGTGTAATCCTGCTGACAAACCAACCAACCAAACAACCAACCAACCCACAAACACAGGCTAAATCAATACCTACTTGGCGGAGGTAATAAGTAGTGATGTGACCATACCAAAAACTCATGGACGATATCAACACAATATATAGTCCATGGTACGATATTTATCACGATATTTAAAAAAAAAGAAAGAAATAAATGACCTCAACAATGTCCTTTAATAATATAGTGATGTGTACAGTATGTATTATATGTATATAATTTGTTTTTACTTTTTACTTGAGGTCCTTCTGCTTTCCTTCTAAAGTATAATAAAAGTAGCTGGCCATGACCTACACATGTGTAAAAAGTAGCCATTGGATTATGTACAATTGCAAAACAATCCAGCAACCAGCAGCAATCCTTCCCTCCTCTGGTTGAACAGCGAGACTACCCGGGCACCCAGTGGGGTGTGACACGGGGGACAGCCGAGAACACCCACTCAGCCACGGGTCCCACCAATTTCCATCCCTTTTTGTCCAGCGGATGACCAGGGCCATGAAAATCTCTTTCAGCGGAGCTGATACAGTGGATGATGAGCTGTAGTTTCCCCACTGGTAAACACACCGCCTGTTTGTCGCAGGAGGATGGGTGGTGGAGCTGCAGAAAGGCAGCCTGCCCTGCAGCCAGCCGGCCTGCTTGCTCCACCAAACAAGCCTAGAGTCACTCATGACACAAAAAGCAGCTGCAAAGAATGAGTGAAGAGGTCGGAGTGTTGCTACAGCTCATGCACCACCAAAAACAGACATTAACAGAGCGTCTATGTGAGCTAACAGTCTGCCAACCAATCAGAGACGGAGTAGGGTTGGTCTTATGGGAACGAGTCTCTTCCTGAGCAATATGACTGTGCCCTGCTTTTCAAACAGAACAATACAATGACAATGAAAGATAGTAGAATGCATTCATGCCATATGAACTTTACTAGCAAAATAGCCACATGATAGGTTGGTAGATACCGTAACAGTCCCAGATCAGGAGAATGGGGCAGCTGACACAGACACTGGCAATTCACCATGTCTGAGGTCTCTAACAATGAATACGGGCCTTCAGTTGCACTACATTCAGGACTTAATTGCTCAACTACAAGCTATAATGTGTGATTTATTTCTGCCTTTAGGTTCAATTTTAGTGACCAAAAATGTTATACTGTGTGGAGGTTGGCATGGGTTTGCTTCAGTCACTGGCATGAGGCCAGCAGCCAAGTACAGCACTCGACCTTTTGTGAATTTATGAATTCATAAGACTAATTGTGCTAAGCTGGGCCTATTTATTTCTCATCTCGTCTTTCATACTGCCACATCTGTGAAGGTGAATCCGAGCCATTTGTCCACAGCATGCTGAGATGTAAGAACAGTTAAGTCATTATGAAAATAATTAATATCTTATCTTCAGCCTTTTAACAGTTGCTATTGGTGTGGTAGGTGTGACTTTTGTATTGTCACGACGTTGGTCTGAACAGTGGTTACCATTGTTTGGCCTTTAATATCAGCTGCTGTGAAAAATAAAAGACATAATTCACTATGTCACGTTGCCCCGACACACACGCAGGCACTTTGGCACACAGATTTCCCCAAAACGAAACAAAATTTCATTTAACTCAAATGCAACACAACATGAAATCAAATAAAATCCACCTGCAGCGCATATCTAATTGAGCAGATTGGTATCACATTGACTAAATTGCCAAGGAGACGATTTGTGCCAGAATAGGATAAAGATAAGTGCAATTGGTTAGAGTCAAACAGAGGAGGTGCTGTGTGTGTTTGTGTCTGTCAGCTATTGTGTGTACACACATTCTTTTTGTCTGAGCTGCCTTGTGTGTGTGTCTAAGTTCATGTGCACTCCACCAAGTGTGTGTTTGTGTATACATGTGTGTTAGCATGTCCATGTGTCAGTGCTGCACATGGTTTAACTGGGTGTATGTATTAAGAGATCTGTTAATTAACCAGCAGCTCTGCCCTGGTGCTGGGGTGAGAGACAGAGAGAGACAAACAGAGACAGACTGGGAGAGAGAGAGAAGGGATCAAAGCAGGGGTCTGTGGCCAGGGGGCCCCCTCTGTGCTTAGATGAAATGCGGCGGCTGCAAACTTTAAAGACTTCCTGCCATTAGCCTGGACCTTGTCCCCTCGCAGGCCTGGACCTCCTCCTGCTTTCCCCCCCAAAAACAATGACAAAGAGAGAGAGGGAGAGGGAGAGAGAGAGTGAGAGCGAGAGACAAAGTGCGATGACCATAATAACAGTTATATAAGCAAAAAAGACCAACAGACAGAGAAGGCTGCTGCTACCACACACAGTTCAGCTTATAAGTAAATGGTAAGAACTACTGATTGAGAGTCCACACTGTGCATTTCAGCACCTCTGTCAACACTATGCCAACGTCTTTCACACCAGAAAATGGCGTTTTACAAAAACACTGTTTACAGTGGATGAATCTATACCGCTTGACAACTGTTTCAGTATAGAGACAGAAAACTGAGCTTTTGAACAACATAGCGAATTATGGATGATATATGCCTAGTCGTCGGAGGCTATGTAGCAGTGGCACTGAAAAGATTAGTTGATCAGTTGACTTGTCAATCATGGTATAGCATCATGGTAATAAAGCATGGTGTACTGGAGAAGAGTTGTCATATTTTAAAGCAAATTTGCCAAAAATTCAGTGATTCCAGCTTATAGAAGGTGAATGTTTGTGGGCATTCTTAGACCTTGTGGTCACCGGACGCAGCTGCATGACATTCTGGCTGCACTATGGCTCAATCATGCAATTTCAATGTCCAGTGAAAATGTTTCAGATGCGGAGCATCTGCTCTTCAGCAACCAACATTTATAATGCAGAGTTGTTTAGCCAATGTTTTTTCATGCCTTACAGCTGATTAAAAACCAGTTCACAGCTCATTTAGAAGTGGTAACAGATGCTTTGTGGCTGTACTTTAATTTGACAATCGCCTCTAACCCTCTCTATGATCACTGTTTTTAAATGTCAGTATAGCCAGTATAGCCGATCTCAGTGCAGCAGCACAGGAATTACTTATAGTCAGGTTAAAAGGTAGGATTCATACAGCAAGCCATGATCAACTCACTACCTTATGCTGGCAACAGAAACAGAAAAATAAGTGAATAAGAACTTAATTTTGACTTAGCTGCATTTGCATTTTTGCATAATCTGACAACTCGTTCATACTTGAGAGTGTGTGCGTATTTGAAGGAACTTGTTCTTGGCCCCCTTAGATCAGGCCCCTCCACCTGGGGTGCATTAGAGAGAGGAAGTGTCTTTACTGTCCTTTTGCCAGGGCATGCACACAAATACATGAAAGCACGCACACGCACACGCGCGCGCACACACACACACACACACACACACACACACACACACACACACACACACACACACACACACACACACACACCTGACAGAGCCAGGAGCGCGATCTGACCATCTCTCTGGGCGGCGGTGAGCAGAGGAAGCTCACCAAGGGCTAACGAGGGAGGATCAAAGAGCGCATTACCATGCCTCCCCTCTTCCTCCCGCTCTGTCTCCATTCCCCTCTCCGCCGTTCACAAGCAATAAGAGGCCCGCCGGCAGCCTGTCCTTGTGCTTGTTAGGCGGTGACAATAGGACGTGCCCTGAGCCAAAGGAAATGAATTATTTACCCCGCTCCCTCTTGTACTCTTGAAGAAAGAAAATAAAATCCCTCTTCTTGTATTACCATTGAACTCACGGCCCTTGTATTACTCACACGCCTTGTTCTGTGGCCTTAGATGTTAAATGCTCGGAATAATTCTGTTCCCCGCTGTCGGCGAAGATATCCATCCCCTGCTCGCCTGCGCTGCAGCACACACACAGAGGAGAAAAGGATGCATACTTGAAGAGATATGTACATCTATTTTGCGTAGACAAGATTATGTATATGCACACTCACACTCGATCGAAACGATCTTTACACAGGTTAGAGTCAGAGTTCAGGGTGAACGCACACAAAGCGAGGGCAATACAATGAAGGTTGAAGGGTGTTGTGTTTGGTGTGTGCGTGTGTGGGTGGCAGGCTGCTCCTGATGAGCATACATCTGCTAATTTATCTGATATTAAAGACACAATTAAATCCATGCTGAGGCTTCATATCCCATGACCCCTGGCAGTGGGGAGAGACCATCACACTAACGCTGCCCTCATCGAAGAGCCGACAAGAGCTAAAATTGGCTGAAAGGAGTGCAACCGTACACGGCGTGTGTGTGTTCTTGAGGCTACTTTCTGCACAGTACAATATGCCCTTGGTGAAGTGGCCTCTATAATTATTTCACTTATTCTCACACGTCCTCTCTTCTTCTCTCCACCTCTCTCCCTTCCCCAATCACACTCTTCCTCATCATAATTCCTCATCACACCTCTTCCTCCTCCACCAACCCCTCCTCTTCTTCCTCTCCTCTCTTTGCTCATCTGTGAGCCCCTCCTTATTTTCTGTCTCCGCTTATCTTTCTTCCTCTCCTGTCCTCCGTCCTGGCCCTGCCTCTGTTCTTAGAAGCCATAATGACTGTCTTTGAAACAAGGGGGGAATAATGGTCACCTTGATAATGATGATGGTCATGTTGGTGAAGCGGCAGGAGCGTCAGGGGCAGAGTGTTGCCTGTCAGTGTGGGCTCACCTCGCTTGCTCTCCTGTCCCAGCATCAGAGCGGGAGCGGAAACTAGTGAACAGTGAAAGTGGAGATTGTTCTTTTCTTTTCTTTTCTCTTATTTTCTTTTCTTCCTTCTTTCAGAGACCTGAGGCCGACACAATGTGCTGCAGGCTACGCTGGGGCCTGTGTGGGCCCCAGACAATCCATCTCTATACACTTCTACTGGTGGGGGACATGAAAGCGCCTTCATTAGCTGCGCCAAAAGACTCATATATTTCTCACAGGGCATAAAAGGCCATTGTAAAAACGCCCTCTGTTCCCTTTCAAACATAAAACGTGTCGGACGGCACAAAAGGATTCCAGTCGTCACAGAGAGCGAGGATCATTACCGAACAAGTCGGAAGAGCGGGCTGTGCGAAGTGAACAGAGCGTTGAGAGGAAATCATGATTAGAGGAATACAGAGGGGGAATGGGGTAAAAGTTTTGATGAGTAACCTATAAGAGGAGGCTAGATGCGGGACAGATGAAGGAGAAACAGCCTTGAGGAGACGAACGTGATACATCCACACGGCAGAATATTTCCAGGTAGTCCTTTATGCTTCAGGCAGCTCTGTGTCTTTTTCTCTCTGACTTCCTGGGTATACAAACCTTGAGTAAGGGGAGCATCTGCTCTAAAAGCTCCTTTCTGGAGTCCTTGGACAGATAATGACTGCGCTGCTAGTCTATTACCAACCACACAGGCCTTGCAAGCTGTTGTTCCAGCCTCTCCCAAACAGAGCCTTCACAATAGATCCGGATTTCAATGGTCCCTCGCCCCCACCTTCCCAGCACCCAACTGCAGGGAAACTGACCCCATGTATGACTGGCAGAGGAACTCAATTACTGGTAGGGTGCCACGGTCAAAGCTGTCTCAGTTTCACGATGCCTACACTGGCATTGTTCAGGTAGCAAATCACTGCGCTTGTAGGGAGCTTGTCCCTCATGAAATATAACGGGAATTCAGACGTGGCGAGTTCTACGGAGACCCCTGACAAAAGAGGCTGATTGAGATTGACCTCTGCTATGTGCTGTACAACAGACAATGCTGTATCTCTTACGCAAGCAGTCTTTATGCGATGAAACGCAGACAGCAATGACCTCCCGATCCGCACCATTATCCAACAAGAAATTCTTTTCAGCTTTTAACATATAAGCGAATGAGTCCGCAGCCATGACCAAAATCGACGCAGTGGCAGAAATTTACAGGGGGAAATAAAGGCTGAAAAATAGAAAATAAAAAAGGCGAATAAAAGAGGATAAGTGAAAAGGCTAGAAAAGAAATTGAATAACAGCCTGGTATTTATCTGCATAAAACTATTTCCCTTAGTTTTGGATCACACAGAGCAGGAATCCAAGTGAATGGCACATGAAAAATACGGTTTTGTTCTTGTTCGTTTTGTTTTTTTGCCCACTGCTTTCATCAGTGCTTTGTGGTTTGGAGAGGGACTCATTGATCAAAGTACTTAACACAGTGAATTAATAGACACAGATGTCTCAAGGTTTCAAGGTAGTATTCTTGTGTCAGGTCAAGTACGTGACCACTGAATACAAAATTCAGAAAGTTTTTAGTGGGATCCTTTCTAACCTGATTGTTTTTTGGAATAAAAATGGTGGGCCTGTGCTCTTGAATAAAAGCAGAACTGTTAACTGTGAAGACGCTTAAATTCTCATGCTTTCTTCTTCTGTTCTTGTTTTGTGCTCCTGAGCTTCACTTCAGACAGTTGCAACTAGGGAGCTGCTTCTTTGGATTGACCTATTTAGGAATTAGTGCTCTGATAAGACAACAACACTTTGAGAAGGGGGTCGGGGGAGTCATGTAATGAAAAAGTTCCCATATTTGTAACAGAGCGGATCAACTTGTCTGCGCAGCTTAAAAGACTCATTACATTATTAAGCCACAGTGCAGTGATTTGTTTTCAAGTACAACAAGGCTCGCCATGCTCAACATTAACCACCCGTGTCGGGTTATGGGTGTGTATGTGTGTGTAGGGGAGAGGAGGAGGAGGAGGAGGATGGACAGCAACTATCTCTGCAGACGTGTTCAAGATGGAAAGCCATTGGTGACCTGCGTAGGGAAAGACTAGAGTATTACTCCAACAGCAAAGATTACATGGTACTTACACAAGGTCAGGCTCCAGAGAGAGTACAGGGGAAGAAAACGGGGGGGTTATACAGCATGAGAAGAAGCACATAGAAGCGAAGATAGTGAAACTGATTTGTCTTGACAGCTTTTCTATTACTGGTTCTGTGTGTGTATGCGATTTACCACTGCCGACACACTACTTGAATGATTGTGTGACACTAGCAATAAAATCCAGTTTGCTGCTACAAGTTCTTGGCTAAGGATTTGTGTATCTGAAGAGTCAAACTTCAAACCTACAAAGGTTGTAGGTGGATGGGAATGTTTTATTTGCACCTTCACTAACATACATGTTGCGAATATTCACCACTGTTGATTTTGTGTATGTGTGACCGTATCTTAACTCTTTTCTGCACATTTGTATTTTCATTTGACTTGTGCCTGCTCATGAAGCCACCACAGAGCACCTAACAGAGGCCATCCCAGCAGTAAAATGATTTTTGTGAAGCACTCGTAGCTAAAAACAACTTTCAGCCAGTGAAACCAAGCAAATACACAATCAATTCAGAGCTACTAAAAAGCTCAAGAGAAGGGGGTAACAGTGGGTAAGAAATAAACCCATCAAGTAGGGATCAGCAGATGTTTCTTTATTTTTGAGCTTCTCACAAAATACCTGAAACAACCCTTTTTATTTAATGAGTGTCCTGATCCAGGTGCTGTGAAAAAGCCTTTTAGAACTGTTAGATGGCAGATCCCACATCATCGAAATGAAGTGTTTGGTCACCCACCTGCACTATTCTCTCCCTCCTTTATTTATTTATTTATTTTTTGGTTATTTCTTTATATTATGTTTTGGTCATTATTTTACCCTCAGGGATTGTGTGCAGCACAGTTACAAGGACATGTGATTGAGAGACACACCGCATCACGTGTCCTCCAGAAGCCTTGACCGAGAAAAATTGCATTCCTACCATTTAAAAATGCCCTTCGGCTTTTTTGATTATGTTGCACTTATGTCCTGTCATGTGCCTCTTTATATCACTTGAATACATAAAGTGTAAAGACTTTATAGCATGTAATTCATATGTTAAACTGTTGTACTAGGCGACATTAGTTCTGACATTTGTACAAGGTAATCTGATAATGTTCCAACAAGCGTTATATTAAGTTTTGTTCAATCTTAAACACACTGTCTTAAGCACATTAAGGGCAGTTGTGGGCCAATGTGACTGTGACTGCAGTTTATGTAAAGTGAGTCCAAGTGTATCTGAATACTGTGTTCAAAGTGCAGGGAGGCACAGCTGATGGAGATAACTTATCTCTGTCAGTCGGCAAGGGAATACTTCTGTCACCTGGCTGGAGCATATGATTGCAGGTATATGCAGATTCTATCTGACTGGGTGAGTCGTGAGTACGGAGGCTTATCAGGAGTTTGCAGGAGCCAGCTCTCCTACAGCGGGATCCACAAACACCTGTTGAAAAGGAGCGCTAGAGCTTCTGAACTCGACACGATAAGAGGCAGCAGTAAACGCACCAGTCACACTGAAGAGCGGTATGTTCGGAGAGATGTCGATCGCTAAACAAACGGCCCAAAAGGAAGGGAGAAGTTGCTGGTGCTGAAATGTGTTTCTTTGCTCTGAGGAAACACACAGGATCCTTGACATAACTACAAATTTGATATACTATATGCACTGCTGTTCTCTTCCTTTTTTGTCTATTGTTTTAACAGGGGTGAAATGTTGAACACCAGACTGGCCACGATAAATCTTTGTGAAGATTAGCGAGCGGAAAGCACATGTGCTCTGAGGGAGGTTCACTGCGATAATTACCAAGCGCTCCCCGTTGCATCTGCCTCATGCTAACTGGTGGCAAGCCAACCAACAACATGCACCGAAAACAACAGTCCCTCTCTGCTGGCACTGCTACTGCTCGCTCGCTTTTTTTTTTCCTTAAGCTCTCTCTGTCTCTCTGCCTTTTTCTCTCCCTCTCTCTGGCCCCATCTGTCTCTCTTCCTCTTTCATCTCGTCGTCTTCTGCATCTTTATCACTTTTTTTTGCTCCTGAGCTCTCTTTTTCTCCCCTCCTACTCTTGTTTCCACTCCTCCTCTCTCTGTTCTCTCGCTCCTCTCTGCACTTGCGGCCATGTGGTCCAGGCGAGGTAGCAGGGTGACAGAAGCCGGACCCTTTGGTGTCGCAAGTTCCTTATCTCGCTTACGAGGTGCTGCCGTGCATGTGCACTGAGTGTTTGTGTGTCTGTGAGCGGGGCGCTGTTCTCGAGGGCAAAGTGAGGTGTGAGAGGATGATGCACTTGATACACTGTGAGGAGAGGAGGAAGAAGTGAGGGAAAGGAGTGGAGGGAGAGACTTCTAGAGGGAGGGAGGGAGGTGGAGGCCAGGATTGAGCTGCTTGCGCTGAGTACGCCTCCTACTGGACCTTAGTTTAGTCATCAGAGAGCCGTGTGGTTCACAGTGAAAATAAAATACCCAGTTTAGTAAGTCATTAACAGTGAGGCTTTTCCTTAACTTAAAAAAAATAAAATACCATGATGGATTAAATTGTTACACTTGTTTCCAGCAGGCAGATTGCCTGTTTGTTGTCTTCATGTTATAGGTTATCTGTCATTTTATGAAAAGTTTTTAATGGGTGAAACTGCATCTATTTCAAGCGAAATGGCAAACCCTAACTTGAGACCATTTTCTCATTAATAAGAATTTTAAAACTTACACAAAATGACTTGTTGAAACATATAAGAATACATTTTGTTTTACAGTATAAACTGACATCAATAACTAATATAACAGGTTAATTGATGTACAATTATGGTTCAAGATAAGATTTATTCCTCATGTACTACATGAACTACTTGCATCTAATTTAGTGAGGGAGATTTAACATCATAACTTTGAATTGTAGCTAATATTAGGGGTGGAATGGTATCTGTATTTGCCTGAAAGATCATGGTAAAGACGACACGGTTCAGCGCATGCAGCCATATGAGTAATATGTCTGACTATGATTGGTCAACGGGCTAGACTATAACTGTTTGGATCCTACTCCATTCCAGTAAGTGGCAACAATGCACCTAAAAGCTGTTTATTGCTGCCATTAAGCGACATAAAACAGAAGAAGAAGAAGAAGAAGAAAAAGAAGAAGAGAACTGTGACTGACAATACACTTTGGCGAGTTCAGATGAGACATCTGACGAGGACAGTGCGTCTGCATTGTTCAACAGCTCTATGTGAGTGGAAACACATCAAAGATTTTAGCGGTTATTAGACTGCATCACCCAGATGTGTTAATCACCATGAGAAAGCAGACACAGTCAAAGACATTACCTGAGCAATCAGCATTTAAATCACATTTACATTTGTTTCAGCCCTGCACACAAATATGATGAGATGGCCAGAGTGTAGATTCACTGTTTACAGCTTTTTTTTTTTTTGGAATTTAAAATTCTGTTTCTTTTTTTCCCATTGTACTGAACTCCTACCAAACCCATGACTCCAAAACCAAGGTACATACAGAAAAGTGACTTCTGTGTAGCTTTACACTCTGATGATATACATACATATGATTTCAAATCTAAGTATTTTTCTTACAAAGCCAGTTATTTCCTCAACATTAATATCACATAGTTTCTGCTTTTGTGATATTTTCTTGTTTTGATTTACAACAGACGGGAAACGGGGACATATGTTGACCTGTAGCACATATCTACACCTTCCAGGTGAAGTGGCCTTAAGCAAGACTCTAAACCTTCATGGGTGGTGAAGAACTTTGTCCAACAGTAGGAAGCTTCGAGTGGACAGGGTAGGCCCAAGGTGTCAGTATGCTTCATCTATAGTGCTTGTTAGATGGTCACGTGAATTTCTTCAAAGCAGATGTACGTGAAAACACATGCCTTGCCATGTTGAACAAGTACAATTGCTAACATACAGTGATCTGGTGTTAATGGGGGGTATCAGTGTCGATGATGACCTTCTACCAGATGATGTGAAAATGCTAGTGTAGACTTTCAACATATAAATATCTTCAATCTATCCCCATTAGTGTAGACATGACCTTAGAGAATGGAGCGGCGTATTACTGATAAGAGATGGAGAGCCTCGTCGGCACAGATTCCCTGGGTAAATATATGTAAGTTTGGAGGCAGAGGTCTTCAACTGCTTCTGCCTCTCTGCAGCAAGGAGCTGAGAGACAGAGCAGACTGGCTTGACTTTTGGATCGGAGCCCTTTTGTGTGTGGCACAGACGCCGAGCAGACATTGCACAGCCGTTGCGTGGACGTGGAGGCCTCGGGTCGCCGCTACACTGTTATTAAAAACAGTGTGATAGCATGTGGGCTGTTCCCTCTACTCTCCCTGTTTCTTCTCTCTCTTTTCTCTCCTTGAGCACCATCAATCGCTCCTCTCTTGCCCTCTTTTCAGTAATAGAACTACTGCAGCCCTCTGTTTCTCTTTTTTAATGTGTTCACCAGTGAGGCAGCTTTTACACGGCAGACCTGCCGACTCTATTTTAACAGATCCGTCTCCCACAACCATACATTTCCCTTGCTGTTTATATCACATACCTCTCTTATCATCTTTCCCTATTCTTTTCTTGCCATTTTAGATTCATAAACTCCCCTCTACTCTCTGTTCAAAGAGCTTGGGGACAACAACAAAAAAAGAATCAGTCTTCTTCAGCTGACTGGAGCACCCACCACCCACCCAGACAAGTGTTTTTCAATGACGCTCTCTTGGAGGTCCTTGTCGAAGATGAGTACAATTCTCAAGGTTTTCAAGTAAACTGCGGGCAAAAATCACATCATTCAGGGCTACTAAGTGAAATGGCAAGCATTGGAACCAAAGGCTTTTTTCTACATCTGCCTGTCTGTCCGCTCTTTGAAGTGATAGGCTTTCTAAAAATTGTCGCTGTTTTGGACCTTTTGAAAATGTCACGGTTAATTTTTTTATGCAGGTTACACTCTTCATCCAGTGTTGATAATGAAATTTTGTACTCATACGCACACACACATATAATTAGATTTTAATGATTTTTGTCATTTTTTGTTGACTTGCTGATACATGCTACAATCAAGTGCTGACCAAGCGAAATACAGCAAGAGCCATCAACTATCTGTACAAGAGATATGATGGCTTATTCTAAGAGAGGCAAAAATCCTCATTTCCCTCTCATTTTCCTCTCATTTCCACGTTCACTTTCCCCTGAGAGCGCTGTAAAATGGTTTCTATTACAATACCCATCACAAGCCCCTTTTTAAAAAGTGGATACAGATGCACACACAAATATTCAGGAGCCAAAACATTCACATTACAAAGACTTGACAGAATTGTGTGCGCTCAGGCGTCAAGACTCATATGCATAGGCAAATTGCATGCAAAGAGTCAGTCGCAAAGATCATGTCTTCCAAACAAACTGGCTGGAACAAAGTCACAAACACACGCACACACAAAGTAACAGAGAGGAGCAACCGAGCCAGGTCGCTTATAGGTCAGTAAGTACACAAGTGAGTCAGGCCTGTCTGTCAGTTGTCCATTCAGTTATTTGGTCAGTCAGGCACAATGACTGTAGTTCCTGTAATGTCAACAATACAGTTCTGAAAAGATGTTTCCTGATAACTCTTGATGAGTCATTCCATGTTTGTTACCAGAGCGCAAAAAAAATCTATTCTGGGTCAACAGGATGGAGCCATGGTAGTCAAGTACAAAGTTGCATCATTCAGCCCAGTACTCCTGCAAAGTATATCCGTATTGAATGTGGAAGTCAGAGTGGTGGACTGGTGGTAGCAAATCTTCAGACCAGAGTTTGCATCCCATCACACACCTGCAGTAAATGTCTATAACCATGATCCTTCCCTGAGAGTCAAACCGTCAGTTAGGTACCCATCAGACTTGCATCAAGCTTCATGAGGCCTCAGAAATGCCCTAGAAAAGTGTGGAGGCTGCATTCAACAACTTCTCAGAAACTTTCCAAAAGAGATGATCTGAAAATTGCGGCAACTTCGTGCTGCAATCAGTTAATTGTGCAGGTGTGTGAAAGTAGGCCGATGTTGTTCTCTCTCTTCATTTTTGACACAACTTGTTTCATCACTTTTCATGTGTGCAAATGTGAATGCTTTTGAGGAGAGACCGTCCAGGTCATTTAGAACAGGTGTAAACACTTTCACCATTAGGGCATGGTCACACATACACGAATGCAGGTGACTGACCATCGCCTGACAGTGTTGAATGTGAGCAGTGCAAGATTTGAGGCACACGGAACTCAGTTTGCATGTTTGTAGTCCATTTGAGGGTTCAACTCCACGCAAAGCCAACATGTGAATTGCTTTGCCACTGGATGCGAATGTTTTATTTCCCCTTCGCTTGCACAGAATGGAAGTGAACGGGAGGCGAATATGATTTGATGCATGTGTGACTGTGCCCTTAGAAGTGGTCGGAGAAGTTTCACTCTCATCTACTCTGTTCTTCAGTTTGGAAGGGAGTCAAGCACTCAGTCAGCCAATCAGCCAGTCAATCAGTCAGTCAGAGAAACAGGCAAGCGGACAGGCAGGCGTTATTCCTGGCTGCAGTCTGAGCTGATTCCCTTGGCCTGGCTGCCCGACTCCAGAGACAGGCGAAAGAGGTGGAGCCAGGAGGCCTATCAAAGGTCCATCCACAACGGACCTCATTATGGCTTCAAGAGGCGCAGTCACACCTCACTCCCGCCATCCCACCACCCGGTCCTGGAAACCACTCTGCTATTCTCCTCCTCTGTCTCTCTTGTTCTGTTTTCTGATACACGTTCATTCTCACTCATCCTCACCATTCCCTCTCTCCATTTTTCTCTCTCTCTCTCATCTGTCTTTCCTAGAAGAGGCACGTCAGATGTAAACAAAGCCTAACGCCAGCCACTAATTAAATAGATGAGCGGTATTAACATAACCTGAAAGCCCCAGCCAATTGTAACCCCCCCCCCCCCCCTCCACACACACACACACACACACACACACACACTTCCCTTTAATACCCCTCCTCCTCCTCCTCATCCCTCCATCCATTTTTTGAAATTTTTTTCTTGTTGTTGTGATCCGAGCAGTGAGCGCCAATTGTGGGCAGTGTAATTACCATTAGGACAGAAAGCCTAGCATGTCTTTGATATGGTAATGATGCTTCATGTACACCCTGTACACCCTCCAACCCCCATCCCTAACCAGCACACACACACAACCGTTCCATCACCTCCCTCTCCTGTAACCCCCCTGCCCCTGACACACACACACTTCCAAATAATCTCACCCATGAATATCAAGTAGTTCAACTCGTCAACACCTGATAGTGACGGCTGCAGTTTTGCCTGAGCTGCTCAAGGGTGACAAGAGGGGTGAGAGAACAAGAAAGATGGAGGGGAGAAAGAAAAATCAAATGGGTGATGCTTAAAGCGACAGAGGGCAGGGTTGGGGGCAGGGGTGTGGTACGAAACATAAGTGCCAAAATTACACAGACAGATAGAGGGGGGGAGGGAGCGACAAAGGCGGAACAGAGTGATAAGAGAGGAAAGTGGAAAGATGACAAAATTGTGACTAAAGAGGGAAGGAGAGGGAAGGGCGGGAGAGTGAGCCTGTCACGGGATGTAACCTCAGTTATTGTCACATGCTAGCTGCATGACCATCGGCCCCTGCTTTAATTATTAATTGCACTTGTCAGGCGTCATTAAGTCCTCTATAGCATCTTAGTGTTGGTCTGACCGGACAAGAACACCCCCTGCTGCTAGCATTGTTCTAGTGACATTTTCTCCTTCTCAGCTTTTCCCATTTCTTCATCTTCTTCTTACTTCCCTAACCCTTCTTGCCTTAGTTATAAAGTGGTCATGTCTAATTTCTATCAATACCCCCAACTTTTTTTCAATGTCTTTTTACTTGTATACGCCCTCTCTTCCGACTCCTGCTCCCTTTCTCTCCATCATCTCTCATCCTCTATGTCCAGGCTCTGGCCTCCAGCCCATGGATGGAACAGGAACAAACCGACTGCCCAGCTCCCTGCTGTCTCCCCTCTCATCCCGACTACACACACCATCCCTCCAATGCCTCCATCAGTCCAAATCCCGCAGCCTTTCCCCTCAACACTGCATGGCCCTGGCCAGCCGCACAAAATAGCCATGGACCTGGATCCCATGAACAAGAGAGAGTGACAAATCTCATAGGGACACAATGCACAATGTCAGATACACACAGTGTTCCTGTGCATTCAGCGTCTCGCCTTTGTGGTGGTAAAAACCCGATGCCATTGGCGCTGCAACATGAAGCCTACGCCAGCTAAAGGAAAAATTGGATACAACACAAAAAATGGCCCAATTAAACTTCAAAAAAGATACAGTATACACAGCATGTAAGCACATGTGAACTTGTGCTGTACCCTTAAAAACAACCTAATTATTCATTGGAGAATGGATATACAGTTCTCTTGTACTGCAGGTACTGTATGCTGGCAGTACCCTAAGCTTTGTGTGCCACAACTGGTGCATATGGTGGCAAAAGGTGGCTTTGTCAGTGTCTATACATTGTGTCTATTGTGTGCCATCCAGCTGTTCTAATTCGACAGGTTTACAAATTTACTCACTGCACTCATCACATAAGTTATTACTGTAGTATATTCTGACTCATCCAATGTCTCCTCAGATTATAGGTTTACATAACTGCTGACTTACTCGCAAGGGGCAACAATTATTTCAGTCCAGAGAGTTGTGCTCTTGTAATGTGAAGAAGTTGTAGGGAGGTGGTTGGGGTATATGGTGGGACTACGAAGTACGCCACATTGACATCTTGCATCCTACGAGGGTTTATGTTTAGGCTATCAAAACACTTAAGTTGTATTCCAGCTATCAAGCATCATACTCCCTTAACACTGTCAGACTCATGGCGCACTTACAAAATAAGAATCAGAATCAATGCAACAGAATCGGAGATTCTTCTTTATTCCTAGAATTCTTCTTCCTTGTCAAATATTACTTGAGGTAATTTACAGACTTTGCACAACTTATTCTAGGGATGCACAATATAATATATATTGGCCTGATATTGGGAAATGTATATATACACACACACATATACATATATATACACACACGTATATATACTTACATACTTGGAGGACGACTTGGAGGACGACTTTCATGAAACTCACATGCGCTGCTTCAGCCTGGTTGTCAGCGACAATATCCAACAAAAAATGCCCAAAAAATAATCTGTGTCTCTTGGCATCGGAGGGCAATGTGAGCAAATGCACCACCAGTCGCTGTCTTCAGTCGGCAGCTCACGATAGTCGCTGTTGACCATGTCCTCTCAGGCTATTTCAGCTGCAGCTTGGCCTCTATCTGCTGGATTTCTTCAGTTGTTTACTCTTACTCGAATAAGTATCCTGCCTGAGTATCATAGTCAGCCAAAACACTGTAAAATGTCTCCCCCTCTATGACCTCCTCTGCCCTCATGTTAAAATGACGCTTTCACTGTTGAACACATGGCTAATTTGCAAACAAGCAGGCAGGAAAGAAGTTTTATGTTTGAGTACCAGCTGACACGTATTATTTTGATCTATCTAGCCTGTAGTTCTTCCGAATACCAGTGACACAATGTTAATACAAAGAGGAATCTGGTCAACAATGTAATGTCATCCACAGGTCGAAGCTGTGCATGACATTACATTGTTCACAGAAATTATGTAGATGAAGAGTAAGTGTATGCCATTTTTGTCTATAATCTTGTGTTTCCTACTTGAGAATATTTTTTATATTTGTTTTTTTGCCAAAAAATTATATTAAAAATAAATTATTATAAAAATAGTTTACTTTAAGACTTTATACAAGATGAAAATAGTGTGTTTTAGTCATGGCTGTGCAGCTTCTGTGTTGCTTTTGGTGACCTACAACATTCAGCTTTTTAGGTTATTTAAAAATGTAAATGTTTATAATTTCAGAACAAAGTGAGGCTTTATGGGAGTTTTAAAAAAAAACATTGCAACCAAATTACACTTAATTCAAATACCTTCAACAAAAAAATTAATTCCACTTTGTATTGAAGGTCTTCAAAAAGCCCTTTAAGACTGACAAAATTGTTAAAGTGTTGGTTGAGGTGAGAGAGGGTGAAGGTAGGCAGGCCTCGCTGCTCTCTCTCACTCTCTGTCATCCCGCTGGCTCCCCAGTGGGCCGCAGTGAGCAGAGGGAGCCCCGGTCGGTCAGAGGGGAGCCCAGATGGACTGAAACGCGCACACACAAACACACACGTACACACACATGCATACACACACTCACTCAGTCACTCACATGTCATATGTTATCCCATCTGCACTGTCACCAAGCTGCCTGTAACCCCAGGGCCTTGCGGGGGCTACACACACGCACACACACACGTTCAGTATGTACACACACACAAACATAGTCAAACAGTCACACGCAAAGGTTATAAAAATGTGTGAGTGTGTACGCTCACATACACACACAGCAGAGGTGTTCCTAGTGTGTAATTGGAGGTGAAGATAACTGCAGCCTCTCTTGTTCGCTTGAGTGGGCACCTGCGTCTTAGCAAACACACACACACACACACACACACACACCCATGCACACACACTCCTCAGTGAGTCTTTTCACATGAGTGACAAAGCTATTGTATAGGCAAACACTGTTCCATCATTCACCATGTGTAGTCTGTCATATAGAGGCTGACAGATACTGAATCCATAGATACGCAAGTACATGTCTCATTTACACTAACAAGTAATAGACTGAGGGTGTTAAATACGTAAAGATACTGTCATATAATAAAAGCATAAAATGCTCTATGGAACAGCTGACAAAAGAGGTGGTGGTGGCTGGTGCAGTACAATTGGAAGTTAGACAGTCCTGGCTGTTCAGTGAATACACACTGTGGCAATCATATCAAGTATCGTGGTGTAACCTATATAGAATAAAAAAGGACTGGTATTTGAACGGGAAAAGAACTGACCTGTAAATGAACAGCATGTATATCAAAGTTCCTGTTCATAGAGTCTTATTTTCCTAAATAGCCATCATAATTATTATTTATGTAAAAGCTGCACTCACTGTAGCAACTGGGAACACAGTGACATGAGTGATTGGACCCTACACTCTTTCATAAGTGGGTCAAAAATGACCCGTATTAGAATCAATGCGTTTTTGTGCCATTTTTGTCAAGAATAATCATTTATGTTATGTTTTGTATTGTACACACAAGAATTATTTCATGTTTGAGTTATTTTTATTTTTCACTTTTTAACATTTGGAACATGTTCAAACATGTTGAACAATAATAATTGAAAACAAAGAAAATTGATTGCACAGAACATAGCAATAGAAAAATGTCAACATTCATTGTGTGTGTGTGTGTGTGTGTGTGTGTGTGTGTGTGTGTGTGTGTGTGTGTGTGTGTGTGTGTGTGTCTGTGCTTGTGTGTGTAACTGTCCAGTCATTGACAATCATTGAGGCAATGGGAAGGTGTGGGGTAACAAAAGCCACAACTCAGCCAACCAAAGAGAAAGAGGTGTCAGATCTGCCCAAGTCACAAAGATCGCAAAGTCAACAATAGTTGTGGCAAATGCAATGTACCTGTGTGCAATGATCACAGCCACAAACAGATAGTTGTGACAACTGCATGCAGTGAGGGACTATGACATCAAAAACTCTACAAATAGAGATGAATTGTTTAGCATGTATAATGTTTTTAGCGTGATAGCATGCTAACACTTATTAGCCCTAAACACAAACTACAGCTGAGGCTGATGGGAATGTCATTAGTTTCTCAGTAGTATTGGTAATGGAGAAGTTCCAATTGTATTGAAGAAATTGTAATTATGACCTGATGATCGCACTAAAGATGACAAGTTAAGGCATCACCAAAGTCAGAGTCTAGCGACCATGAATGTCTACACAAATATTTGTGACAATCCATTTACTATTTTGAGATAATCCACTTTTTTTTTTTTTAAATACTGGTGGCACATAGAAAGATTACTCCTCTGGGAACCATGAATATCTCTACCAAATTAAATAGTAAACCATCTACCAGTTGTTGAGACACTTCAGTCTGGACCAAAGTGTTGGCAAACCCAGTGACCTACAAACTATCCCTACAGCCACACAACTAGCATTGCTAAAAAACTCAGAATATGCAATCAACTGTTAAGATGGAAAGTAAACAAGCCGATTTTTTTTGCAGAAACATCCAAACCAGAAATGTGCACAGAAGAAATATTGGTAATAATGCCTCAGTGCATAGGAAACAGTGAACTCACAGCTACGGCAAATACTGCAGGCCTGCGCTTTTCATGCCCATCCAAATTTCTTTTTCAAATAATGTTGGCTAACCTTGGTGTTTTGTACTTCACTTTAGCAATGTCTGTGTCTGGATATAAAGGAAATTATTCGAAAAGATACCCGAGTTTTAGCAAAAAGAAACCTTTTGTTCAGACATGTAAATGTAATGTCATAAATAAACTAAATAAAATACTAAATACTAAAATTGGCAAAAGACAACATGACCTCACCACATTCACCAACTTGGTGAGTATATTTTTATCATCAGTAAAAGTAATGATTGCCACAATTGTAAAAATAAGACCCATGTTGTATAAAACATAGAAGTCAGGCTTAAAAAGGAGTCAGGCGTTAGCAATTGAAACAAAAAACGAATAAAATGATTCACAGAAAGTCAATTACATCTCATGGATGTGAAAATGAAACTATCGTCTGCTCACACTCACACACTCACACACACATACACTGAACTCCGACCTGCTTATTTATCATCAGTCACATAAGAGAATGAGCTAAAGGGCCTAAATGTAAAATTTACATGCCTCAAACAACAAACGCACTCACACACACAGGCCTTTGTCTAACAGAATGAGACCAGTAATCTTTCCTCCACTTATCTTAGACGTGTCAGCTAAATGGGAAGTGAAAAGTCAAATATGAGACGTCACATTTAGTTTACCTCCCTGCCTACTCCCTTCATCTCTCCCTCCTCTCTTTCCCTCCCTCCATCCTTTGTTCACTTTGCTCTGCACATCTCTATTTGATTGCATCTCCCTCCGCCTCAACATGATGCTTGCACAATACACAATGCTCACCTCCCATCTGGGTGATGGCTGTGTATCGGCATGTTGAGTTAATGGATTTTATACAGAGCAAGGAACGTTTAGTCTGAGTGTGGAGAAACAGGGTATTGAGATACTGACAAAAAGGGAGGCTGAGATACAGAGGGACGAGGAAGTGAAGGGAAGGAGAGAGGCTGAGAAGACAGAAGGAGATGCAGAATATAAACATTTGGGATTTTATCCTTCCAGCTATGCAATGTTGCCCTAATCATTACTTTACTCTGCTGCCACATAGGTGGGAAATCTCTTTTCTTTCTGATAAAAAAGAGAAACATCTGCAAGAGCCAAAAATAACAGACAGGTATTTGTGAAGATTTCACTCACACTTTTGCTGTGATTTTCACCTCTAGTAAACCTCATTGGCTACCACTGACTTTAAGGAATAGGACACAACTTCTTGATTCTTTTGTAGACTTTGTTGACTACTGCAATATTGATGTACAGTGAAAGAACCATTGCATTTAGTCGGCCATAATTTTTAAAAAAAATAACCATACACAGTATTTCCTGCTATTAAAGTGACTGACTAAGTAAATGGTCCCTGCTGGAACTCTAGGCTATTGTAAAAGTTATTCCATGACTCTTATTTTACCTTTTTTGAGGGCAAAGAAAATATTAAGGCACAAGTCAGAGAAAAGATCTGCACACTATAATGAAAGCTCCTAGTGAACTGAATTTAACAGAGCAACATTTCAATTTAGAAAAGATCTGTTGTCCACTCTGTTTGTCCAAAGAAAGAGATTCTCATTCTAATTTATATTTCTACTTCATATTCATCCATTTTGCTGTATTAATACTGCAGGTGTAACCTTGGCCAAAATTAAAAGCTCAAAAATACGACAAAAAAAGCTTGCAAGGCTGTTGCACAAGCTCTGATTTGATTTTTTCTTTAAAATAGAACAACTGTTGAATGAAATTCAAAGCCCAAGGAAATTCAAGTTGAGCCTTGTTAGTTCAGTTTGTTAAGAGAGCAGCTGTCTTGACATCACTTTCAGGTTAGCCCAAGAATAACAACATAAAAACAGCATCAGTCACTTCAGCTAAGACAATCAAATATTAGCTGTGTTTCAATAAAGCATTTTTACGCGTAATTTTTAAAAATATTGCATTAGAAATTTTATGGAAACGGCAAAACTCAGAAATTGTCTTATGCAAATCAAAGTTAATCCCCAACATCAGCTGTTTCTGCTGTCTGTGAAAACGTGTCTTCTTTGGTGTCTCCGGACAGCATGCAACATGGCCAATGCTAGCTGACATGCAAGAACAATTACAACTTGCCCTACTGAAAGTAATTCCTGAAGATCTCTCTCCATTTTGTCTCCTGGTTTGTTTACCTCTCGCCTCTGTTTACTTCCACATCTACGCGTGACGTAGCCTTCACTGCGTCATCCTTTGACGAAATGACGCTTTACGTAGCTTAGCTCATTCGCTCAAAACTGTTTATGGAAAAGCACCAGATTCGCATGTTTATTTCTTTTATTTTTTCATATTTTCAAAAGTTTGCTTAAAATTCGCTTGACATTTTATGGAAACATGGCTATTGTCTAAGCGACTCCCTTTAGCAGCCAGAGTAAATACAATTCCCAGGAGCTAAGGAAGAAATAGTGTGATAGAGCCACAAAGTCTGAAGAGGGAGGAGATCGGGGTGAATGAACGGGTCAACAAAATGAGACACACTGTTGGCCTTCCATTTCTTACCAGAAGTCAACATTGCTATCTTTTAACCATGACCAAGTGTTTCCCCAAGTGGTTATGTTAATCCAGCATAATGATCTTTCCCTGAACTTGAACAAGGGGTTTTCTGTCTAAACTAACTTAACCTTGATCATAGCAGTATCAGATCAGTTTTATTTTTTGCAACTGTTGTTGGACAGTAGTTAGTTGTTGAGTTTGGAGGCCTTTTACCTGGATTATGTAACTCAATGCAATTTCTCAAAGGTGAAACATGTTCCTGGAGCTTACTATCCATGCTCTTAGCTTAGTTAAACAACAATTAATTTGTTAGCATTTGAGATGCACTGATTTATTGGTTGAACGTCAGTAATGGCCTACACTCACCTTTTTGATTGTTAAATCAGCAAATACGATGACATTCACCTCAGGTTTATCTGTTGTGTCACATCATCCATGACCTACTGTCTCGTGACACGCCTGCCAACAGTTTGTAAGGTATGTAAAAAAAGCAGTTGATTATTTTATTGCGAATAAAGGTTTCTTTGTTTCCCTGGCACTCATTGATTTTGGCATTAAATCGTTATATTAAACATCTGTGAAAGAATTTCACAATTGCTGCATCCCTAGTTACAGTAGGATTCAGAAGTTTGGCTCCTGCTAAGTTTTACAGGTTCTGGAGCATGTGTATCACAAGTCACTATAGCTGGTCAAAGGACAAACAAACATAATATGTTAATGTTGAGCAAGATTGTTTTATTGCTGTGTTATGCTGTTTATGTTTTATAAAGTTCTCTTTCTTCTGCAACAGAGCACAGAACTCAACTTTATACTTCGGCTCTCTATTAATTAGCCAAATTTTGCACAGAAGATATGAAGGCAACTGGAGCCAGAGAGCTATGTCCACATTGAAATAAGCAATGTGATCAAGTGTTAAGCTGAAATAAGCAATAATTCATTAGGTCTGTGTGGCGTCACATCATTCATCACAAGACTTAATTGAGTCTTGTTTAAAAGCTGCAAAGTTGTGGTTTCTTTGTACCTCTGAGTAATTGTCTCGAACTTGGTTAATTACATAACACACCACTTTGCAGGTATAAAAATCACTGCAGTGCATTGGAAAGTCCCTCTGGACTCCAACCAATGGGAAATTGCAGCAAAGAGTTTAATTGTAGAATTGAGAACACTGGGAGGTATAAATTCTTTCTCAGGCACTCTGGAGAGTGTTTTCTTTGTTCCTGTCAGTGGGAGAGATAACAATTCCTCCCACCGTTAACTACCTGCCAGCCTGCCTACCGGGTTTTGTTGTGTTTTCTTGTGTTTTGTTGTTGCTAATAGGCTTAATTGGCCATAACCCAGGCACCCAGAGAGGGAGGGGGAGTAATGAAACTACCTGCTCTCTATCTCTCTCTCCTTCGCCTCTGTTCTCTATCTCACTTTCTCTTCAAGGAGAAAGTATTCCACAGAGGAACAGCGAGCGCATTAAGGAAGGGTGCGAGCTCAGACAATCTATGAGGCCCGGAGCTATTTGCAACACACACACATACACAGGTAAAGGGAGGAAAACGGTGGAGGAAAAGGGGGCATGAGCAGGTAGAGAAAGAGCAACAGGAAAAAGAGAGGCGTGTACGTCTGTGCAGTTTCCCTGAGAGCGAAGAACAAAGCCAGGTAATGTTTATGGATGACAATCTTTAAAGGCCTGGCGTTTGCTGAGCAGCACTTTGATACTAAAAGCACCCTTGATTATCACTGGGTCAGGCTATAGAATGCATGCTCTTGATGTTTAATTGATGTGGCTGTTTTGTGACAGTTAAATACGTCACGCTGCTGTTTTGATCTCCCCACTATGCCATATCATATAGCTGCAGAAAGCCATTGATGTGAGATTCATTTGTTCTGCGCCACAAATAGTGATTCTTTATTTGATCTGTATACATGTGGTTAATCTTTAACTGTAACATAACTAACTGTGTGTGTATTTGTGTGTGTGTGTGTGTGTGTGTGTGTGTGGGTGTGTTTGTTCGTGTTTCCTGCTCATTGGCTTGTAATTCTACTTCTTTCCAGGAACAACGCCACAGGCATATAAGCCATTCAAATTATGATACATTTGTGTAAAATGAGCAGTGTATGTGTGTGTGTGTGTGCGTGTGTGTGTGTGTGTGTGTGTGTATGTGTGTGTGTGTGTGTGTGTGTGTGTGTTTGTGTGCGTGTGCTTTGGCTATATAAATGAAAAACACACACTCCACAACCTTACAGTGAAACACCTCTGTGATGCTGTGTAGAAATGTTGTTTTAATACTCCTCTGAGATAAAGGCAGTGAAACCGCCCTGCCTGCACTCTGAGGGAATACTATCAGAACAGTATGTCAGTGGGCAGATTGTATATGTGTGTGTGTGTGTGTGTGTGTGTGTGTGTGTGTGTGTGTGTGTGTGTGTGTGTGTGTGTGTGTGTGTTTGGAGCAATGGGACCTGAAGGAACACCGCGAGGACAATCTGTCGCCCCTCCGCCTGGGCCCTGGGTGACAGATGATGTGCTCCCACTGCTGATCTGTGTGTGTGTGTGTGTGTGTGTGTGTGTGTGCGGTGGTGGTGGTGGTGGTGGGGGGGGGGGGGGGTTTGACCATATGGAGACAGCTTGCGACAATAACAATAGCTTTATCCCAGCCATGTTGTCAGAGGTTTCAGATGTTGCAGCCAAAACGAATATAGAGATCGTCCTTACCCAGTGTCAACAATGTTCTGCACTGCTCAAGTGTCAAGCACTGAATCTCTATTGGCTCCATGTGTGTTGAGCTCTGATTTTCAAAAGAGAATTCATCTTCATCACGAGATGCAAACAGGGCTAAAAGTAATAAAAAGAAGGTATTTACTGAGACGCCTGCTAGTCTATACTGGTCTGCCCCACTCAAATGTACCGTCTTCCATGTCTTCCCTTCAGTTTGGTCTTGTCCGTTTCGTCACTATCCTGAAAACATTCTCATGAAACAATGCCGAATGGCTGCATAAACTTGCAAATAAATCCTCAGAATCTCTTTTACGAGTTCCTGGCAATGGTCCTGTGGATTAGTGCGGCGAAAAGTAGGCAGTGAGATGAGGTTGTACAGTTGACGTTGGTATACCAATTTCTCTAGCCTTCATTGCTTCACTTTTGTAACAAGCTAGAGTCCCACTGGCGTGAGATAAGAGGGAACAACAAAACCTTCTGCCCACCCCAATTCCATGAATATGGTACAAAGTGGTAATGTCTAGCTAAGCCTTACATTCCAGTCATAGTACATTATCATTCATGTCTAAGCTTATGGCATCTAACATGCACCTCCTTGCATTTGTGTTACCTGGCGAGCCTCCCCTTTAAAGACAGTGGCCTTGTGTTTGACTGGTGAATTTGTTGTTGGAAGTGAGTCTCTCCCAGAGTGTGTGAGCAGTCCTAGCACGTTGGAGCAAAGCACCGTCCCTCAGACTACAGGCCATCATAGTGATAACTACCCAAAAACAGCCTAAGCTCAGTTGGAGCATGCAGTTTTCCTCACAAGAGTATGTCATCAAACTTTACTGACATTCTTTGTCCCCCCACTCTTTAACCCAAGTCCACACCACTGTTATGTCCACATATTAGTTTTGGTTCTACAGTAACGCCAGGTTCAGACAGGACGCCGAAGCGCTGCGAAGCGCCATGCTCGGAAAATCTCGCGCAAGCCACAGCCCTTCTGTTCACACCAGACACAAATTTTTCCGTGCCGGTCAGCAAACGGTTCTGCTCCTCAGCTAATCTGTAGTCACACTTGGAGCTGTTTTTTCACCATAGGAAAGTAAATAACTGCATAAAATTACAACGCCATGTTTTCCTGACAACTGTAAATGTATGTCCACTTCATAGTAATGAGTAGTTTTCTGTCAATCGGGGTGTTTAATTATCGAAAATAATTTTATTTTGAAATTTGTTCTATTTTGAAAATCGACCGGATTCTCTCGCTGTTGCTTTGTTTGACTTCCTGCCCGGCTTGACACATTCAGCCGCAGCACGCGAAAAAAATAGACCAGACGCCGAAACGATCGCTGCACGGCGCGCGCCGGCAGCGGAGCAGAGCACCGTGGTGCTACTTATGTGAACGACACCATTGGTTAACATGGGCGCCGAATCGAAAATGGCTCTGCTCCTCGGCGCTTCACAGCTAATCGCGGCACTTCGGCGTCCTGTCTGAACCTGGCATAAGGCAAGTGCTTTTTACAAAGTCACAAAAAGCTTCATGTTTATGGTAATTTTGCCATCTGTGCTATACATTTTGAAATTTAAACAGAATATTACATTTGAAATATTTTAGTCTTTCCGACATTCGAACAAAATTCCAAATTTCAAATTTGTGACAGCCCTATCACGACGCAGGTCCAGGTGTCCTGGAGGATTTTAATATTGTATGTTCCACTGGTTCATAATGCACAGGAAATTTGATGGATTTCTTGCACAAAAGAGGAAGCAGTCATTTTTCAAGAAATAAGAAAGCTTTATACTATTTCCTCTGTTCAGACTGCATAATATCAGCTGTGTGGTAGAGCACATGCTGAAAGCTCCTTGGATATCAATAAAGTCCACCAAGGCCCTTGTTCTTCCTCTTTTTTCCATAAAACCACTACACATGGGACAATGCCAGAGAGGGGAAAGCAACAGATTTATGGGAAATGTGGTTTTGATTTTAGGAAACCCAAAATGCAACACGCAGCGCCTTTAAAAGCAGACCAGAGGCTAGAAAGTCCTTGGAAAATACAAACCTCCACACCACCACATATTCTTATTCACTATCTCTCAGTTGTGCATGGCTGCAGTGACCACACGCCAGTCCTCTTAGCATTACTCACCATTGTATTTACAGTGAAACCCAGGGACAAACTCACCCTTTGTTACCAAGCACTTAAGACCTGACGTGTGGTGTATACACTACAGAATGGGGGTGGTGTGTGTATGTGTGCATTCATGCTTGTGTGTGTATTTCGGACAGCCGTTTGTCTCTTAAACTCAAACAAAAGAGCGTACATCCTCCATCACAGCTTTATCTGTTTATGCCATCAGCTCCTCAGCACCCACATGCCTGTAAACACACAACCCACCCGGTCCGTGTCACACAAACACATTAGAAAATGCGCCCAGGTGGGGGCCAGTGCCCCATGACTTTGAGCTAATAATTCCTGGTGGAAGTGAAGTCACCACTAGTCACCAGATTTCTGGACTAATATGGAAAATAAGAGAAATTATCCTATTCTCCAAAGAGAAGTAATGGTTTATCATATAGTATGTGTACATATACACATATATAACATGGTCTATACCACCTTTTAACTCATTTTTTATTTTAGGACAATAATAATTTAGTCAGATTTTCATCACATTTCATTGGATCTCTGCAACACAGACCTCGCTCTCATGTGGTTGCATATACACCCGCACACATCGAAAATGTGGCCAAAATCACTATGAAAGTAACTGCTAATTTTGTACATGACTGTTGAGTAACACAGAAGTCCATCTTTCAACAACCTCAAAATCATGTTTTAATTATGGAGGGCTGCACTTTAACTTTCAATATGTTTGACTTTTTAGACTTTTTGGACTTTCGTTTCTGAGAATAAGTTTATATATGGTTCATAAGACCTGTCATTATTGAAAAATTGCACTGTAAATAGAGCTTTGCATTTCCTATATTTTCTTCACAGTTAAAGCATCCCACCAGTTCATCAATGGAAAATTTTTAATGTAAACAGCAACAGCACAATGTGTTGCGTTTGGTTTGCATCAGAAATAACAGGACACAGCTTAAATAGAGCTGAATGCAATCAGTTAAGAGTGCAATAAGAATATGAGTAATAACGTAATATTAAATGTACAGAAAGAAATGTAGGAGTGAAACTAAACTCAGTCCGTCATAAGTTGGTGGTGGTCCTGCTACCAAGCAGCTTTCCCCTGCTGTGGGGCTGTGGTGGAAATACATGCCATCACGGCTTGGCTTGCCACTGCTAAAGACGACCAACCTAGGCCTGTGGAAAAACCCTTTACGAAGTAATAAAAAGATGTGATGGGACAGAAAATACCTTCCACCACATGTCCTACTCATTCAGAGAGTGCATTATGTTGCATCCACCATACTAACATGTTTTCTCAATCCTATCAGTAGCCTTATCATTAGTATACTACATAGACATGATGCTTTATGAGTTATGAGTTTTGTCTGGGCTGTTGCCTCTGGGTTTGTGACTGACAAGTTCTGGATGTTGGAGTTTCCTTAAGCGCACCACCAAAGACAAGTTTTAAACAAACTCTGCTTGCTCCTGTATTGTTAGTCCACAAAGATGCAACTGTAAAATAAAGATTGTACAGTAGAATAGATCTATCTCTAAAACAGTTTTAAGTCTGCAGATTCATGAATGGAAACCAACTGAGAGACTGTTCAGGGGCAACAGCATGTAGGTGAACTATTCACAGAAAGTGTGTCCGTCACATTGACTCGTGGTGACAACCTGCTCTCCCAGAAGTTGATACAGAAGTGGAACAGCAAACTGACACACAACAAAGTGACCCAGCGCTGGGGCCGGTGACCCCGTTAGCGGAGCCCCATCAGTACCCCAGTTTCAGTCTGCTGACATTAAAGACAACTGGACATGATGGAAACTGCATGAAACCCAAGGGTTCCATTCTGAGGCTGCCCGCTTGGCCTTGTTTCCTGGACAGAGCAGAGGAGCAAAACCCATATGTCAGACAATGTAATGCCCTGTGAAGCATACCACCCCAGTGGTATCTGACAGAAAGGAGAGAAAGAGCACACACACACACAGACACACAATCTGATTTGAGGACAGGGCTTTCTGGATGGCCGCTCTGGCAGATGAAGAGACAGCAGTGACATAGAGTCTGTTTCTGTAAAAATGTCTTGGTTTGTGTGTGTGTGTTTGTTTACATGCATTTGTTTGCAACTGAAAGTTTGTATACCTGAATGTGCATATGCTATCTATTTTGTTTATGTGCGCGTCCACTATGTCTGTATGTTATCGTTACTGGGCTGTACTTGCCCTCTCCGCGCGCACGCACGCACGCACGCACGCACGCACACACACACACACACAACTCCTGCCATCTCCCACTCTTTGTCCCTAGTGCAGATGGCATGTGGGTCTTTCCTCTTCTATTCTGTCCTCATGGTCCCCAAATACTGAGTCTCTGGGCTGGCAGGAACCATATGTCCAAACTAAACTGACCTAACTCACACCTCACAGTCTGTCATTTTACCTGTCTGTCTCTCTCCTTTTCTCCCTACCTTTTCTATAAACTTTTTGTCTGCCATTACATTACATTTCCTTGTGTGATTTTTCTTGTGTGTAATAAAAAATCTTGAAGAAGGCACAGATGAACAATTACTAAGTGCTAAATAATAAAACAGGGTCCGTGTTGAACTTCCATGTGTCTCTTTTGTCTCAGCAGTCCTTTGCTGTCCCCGTCTCCCACAGATTTAATTTCCCAAACAAACAATCCCACTCTCCCTACCCTCCATATGCTGTTCTCTGACCATTTACCTTTTTGGCTCCCTCACCCCTCACAGTGCCCGGGTTCATACACTAGTTCAACCCCCAGTACTGGAAAACAGGGAATACATAAAAATACACTGAGCATCTGAGCAACGTAGCAGCATGGGTATTGGTTCAGCTTTGCATGGTGTTGCACTTAAAGGGGAAATGCCGTTTTTTACAACCTGGACCTTATTTCTAGCATAAAATACGATCATTTACTCACCCAGATAACTTTGGTGTCATTTGGGGTCGTTCGGACGAAATTAGATCCAGTGGAAATTATATCCATATAATGCGAGTGATTGGGGCAACGAAGCGCAGCCTCTATATAACGCATTATCTGCCGCGAAACTAGTTCATTTCACCAATATTTTGTTATGATATGCTAGTGCTATTCCCCTCTAAGTCCGGGGTTGCCTGTTATCAACATCCGGGGTCCGTATTTTATACTAGAAATAAGGTCCAGGTTGTAAAAAACGGCAATTCCCCTTTAAGCATAATGAGTTGCGGCAAAGGTCAAACTATCCCAAAACTCTACTCAGAAGTAAAACACATACACACATAACTGTAACTTAGACTTAAAAGTTTCCAAGTTTTCAAGGTCAACCTACAGCATTACATACCCTGATGACATTTTGCATACCTTAGACCAGAGAACAAATTAGCAGCCTTGGAGCCAGTTCCAGTTTGCAAGACAATTTCATACAGCAACGTGCTCAAAATTATTATTATAATTTTTTATAAATACTGTTACATAATTCATACAAACACTTGTCTTTCTTATTTTAATTTTCCTCAGTGTTTTATCGCTAACAACAATCCCTTATTTTACATTTAGCAGTTAATGAGCTGCGTGTACATCTTCAATTAAAACAACAGCACTCTGATTTGGTCAGCCAATCCCGACCAGAAAAAAAGCAGCAGTTTATTATGACCGATATTTACATTTATTGTTTGGCGGTGACCTCTTCAAACCATAGTAATTATGACAGGAGCAAAGGAGGAAATCAGGTGGCGTACTATAAAGAGCAACACATTCTACATAGGGTGAAGGATAAAGGGAACAAACACACCCAAACTTTCAACCAAGAGACTGCTGTTTATGTCCGTTATGAAATCCAAAGTCAAATTGGGCTTATTTTAACTTAAATCATGTACTCAAAATAACTTATGTTACGTACATACTTATTTTAACCTAGACTGTGATCTTTTCTTCAACCTTACCAAGTAGTTTTGGTGCTTAAACAGAACTTAACTGCGACCATCACACTACCCATGTGACGACAAAGGTCCGGTATGACAAGGATCCTGTGGGCCTGTCACTGGTAGTCTCCAATGATCATATACAGTCGCGGTCAAAAGTTTACATACACTTGCAAAGAAAATGTGTATCAAGGCAGTTTTCAGTTCCCATGATTTCTACAGCTCTCATTTTCCTGTGATGGAACGAGAGGAACACATTCATGAAGTTTGCTTCAAATCTGAATTTATTATGGGTCTTCTGAAAAGATGACCAAATCTGCTGGCTCAAAAATATACATACAGCAATTCTAATATTTGATTAAATGTCCCTCGGCCATTTTCACCTCCATCAGGCACTTTTGACAGCCATCCACAAACTTCTGGCAAGCCTGAATTTTTAACCACTCCTCTTGACAGAATCGGTGAAGTTCAACTAAATTTGTTGGCTTGGACTTGTTTCTTCAGCACAGTCCACATGTTCTCGATAGGGCTCAAGTCAGGACATTTTGTACATTTTCTTTACAAGTGTATGTAAACTTTTTACTGCAACTGTATGCTATTTCTGGAGTCAATTGACGTAGATAGTGGGATAGGTAATGAGGACATGCTGATTTATTATTCAAATGGTCCTTTCTAGAAAGTTGGTGAAAACAGTGGTCAAGTTGCTCTCTCTCCCCCAGGAGGAGGTCTACCTGATGGACACTGTCCGAGGTCCACTGAGGTTCTTTAATTCTTTACTTCTGTATCTAGGTTGTTACTCAGTTCACATTTAATTTTCATTTCATTTTTTTCTGGCTCTGATTTCTGTAGAGGATAAGAGCCTCCTCGAATGTCTTGCATTGTATATTTTGTACAGTATTCATCGAGAGAGGAATGTTGGTGTGTGTGTCACAAAACACTAGACTGAATTTGGGAATGTTCTTTCAGCCTCAGTATAAAGAAAAGATAGATTTTCCAGCTAATATCATAACTTTTGAGACCTGTACACCTGCAAGATGTTGATCAAACAGCTTAGGTTTGTCACACACCGTATCATACATCAACTGTGTGAATGTCTTTATTAAAAAGATAGTTTGTCTACACTCTACATTAGAGAATATTACATGTGAAAATATTGCAAATGATTACTTGAAATACTTATTTTCTAATGCACCTCACAAGATAAATTAGAGGCCCCTTCACTAATCCCCCTCTTTCACACAGACACACACACAATCACAAACACACACACCCTCCCCTCCCTATACCCTCCATGTCAGATGTACAGATATGATGCTTACTGGCTGCCCACTGGCCCCATAGAGGCCAGCTGAGAATGCCGATTGGCTGGATACTGACTGTGTAGTCATGGAAACTGACTTGAGCCCTGTGTGTGACCTCATGAAGGCCACATAAAAGCTGGGTTACAGAAACAGGGAGAGAGAGGGAAAGTGTCCATGTGTGTTTTGGGGAGAGAGACAGAGCATGACTGAAAATGTTACTCAACCCAGTTCAATGTGTCTTTGCTGTAGTCCAAAAGCAGAGTCCCTTGAGAACTTACATACTGAAATACAGTAAGTCTGTCTGTGAATGTGTATGTGCATGTGCATGTGTGTGGTATGAAAATAGGCACTGACCTACAAGCGTCCCCAGAGAGGTGGCTCTGATGCAGAGTTGATTCCCATCAGAGAGACGACCAACCCTGGTGAAGAGAAACAGAGAGAGATTTAGCTGGAGTTCCCTCTCTATTGTGAGACACACGCATGCACAGACAAAACACCATATTACAATGAGAGAGAGGAGAAAAGTGAAGGGACGACTTGACCCTCAGACAGACTGAATTACAGGAGAAAGCAAAAAAGAGACAAACAAACTAGAGGAAAATGAGAAACTATAAGAGGAGACAAAAGAAAAAGAGACACAAACTCAATAAGATGAGAAAGGGAATGACAAATAAAAAAGAACGGCAATTACTGCCTTGTGGTTGTATGTCTCCGCCAGTCAAGCTGCAGTTCACATCTATGTCTGACTCATTTATATAGTGAAGACTTTGAAGGAAAGAGAGAGAGATGAAATTGCGTCATAATGAGCGTATTAATTCTTAAGTTATGGTCAATAACATGTTTTGTGAGATCAAAGTGACCTTGAACTTTGACCACCAAATTCTAAACAGTTCACCCTTGAGTCCAAGTAGACAAACGTAATGAAAGGACAGACAGACGGATGGACTGACGGACAGAGGGAAGGATGGACAACCCAAAAACAGAGTGCATCTGGCCAAAGCTGTCTCTTGTGCAGAGGCATAAGAAGAACTGAGCAGTGAGGAAGTTGGAACTACAGAAGAAGCAAAGAGTACAGAGAAAGATCTAGCTGCAAACCACATTAATACAGTAGGTGTAGGTCAACTAAAAACGCTGGTTAAAATGTTTGTTCTTGTAATGTCTTTTGTGTGAAGTGTGCAGAGCAGAATCAATCCTTCCTACAGGGAATGTGTTCAATGCCAGACTTCTCATTTTGTAGGAGGCTTTTCACAACGCTCGTCATTGTCCTCCAGATTTGGGAATTACACTCGTTAATACTGCTATTTTGTTTTGTTGTTATGGTTATGTCATTGTTCAATTCATTGAGCAGGAGAATGAAAGGGGCTACAACACTTGTTTTGCAGGAACAACAAGCTCTTCATTCATGAAAACCTAACTTTACAGAACTTCTTCATTCTGCTGGTTCGATTATTGTTGGCAGTACCTTGTCTCCTGCAGCATTTTCAGCACTTGTAAAGCTCCAAAAATGTTCAAAATAAGGCGTACACTTAAGCATATATATATATATATATATATATATATACATACATATATACATATATATGTATATATATATATATATATATACATATATATATATATATATATATATATATATATATATATATATATATATATATATTTTATTTATTTTTTTTTTTTAGGTGTGCCCTCTTTTAGGGGGCTAAAATACGTCTTGCTGTCGGTTCTGTTTAGCAATAAAATGCTCTGCTTCCCTGTCAGTGCTACACACTGCTTCTCCACAAAGGGGGAGAGCTGACCGTCATCTACTGCAGATACACTGACTAGTCCGGTCCAGTCCAGTCCAGACCCATGTAGTCTTTTCCAGTTTGTCCCAGTCTGGTCTATTTAGTCCCAATCCCATCCTTTCTGGTTCAGTTCTCTTCACACCTAGTCAGACTTGCTTGAGATCCAAAGGTAGAAGCCAATCAATCAGCTATCATTAGATAATTACATAACTGAATATAAAAATGTGTAGTCAGTTGAAATGCCTCTTATTGTAGACTTGCATTTTTTTGTATTGTTTTGCATCAGTAATACTTAAATATTGCTGTTACAGACGGAAACTAAACCAGGCAATGCTACAGGTGCATTGGTCTGTTTACTTAGGCACGCACATGCATGTGTTTTAGAAATAATGCCAAAGCAACTAGTGATCTATTTTTGAGGGATCTGTGAAGAACATAACAGCTACACTACTGGTACTTTGTGTACCATGAACTGAGGGTCGATAGGTCAACTGATAAGAGTTAAGATAAAAATTCTGAAAGAATTTTAATGTACCGTTACTGTAATAAAGCTAATAAACAATCCTTAGTGTCACATTTCCATCACTGAGTTCATGTTTAACTACATAGTATCTTAATTACTGAAAATTTAAGAAGACTAAAAATGGGAACCATATTCTAAGCTTCGGCAACCAAAAGCTTAAGCCTTTTTGCCAGCCTTGGCGACCACTTTTAAAAGTTGTGTTGAGCCCTGGTAGATGGAAAAACATAAGCTCAAATTCATGCTCCCACACTCAAAGGCACATGCAGTACAGACACTGTGAATGTGGACACAGCTAATGAAGCCGAGGACAAAGACAGAACGTTGCCTGTGTGAAATACAAACTGTGGGTAAACATCCAGATCAGTGGATCTCCTCTTGGCAGGCCTCAGCTGCCTTTCTGCCACGTCCAGCCGAAAACTGCCACCCTCCTCCCCTTGTTCCAACCTAACACCTCCCTCTTAAACATCAGCTATTAGATAAACACACACGCACACACACACACACACACACACACATAGAGTTCCATTTATTACTCTTTAAAAAGGTCACCGTTTTCTCTGGCTAAGCGCCCTGCGCTATTGATAATTTTATGCATAAACAAATGGCAAATTTGTGCCACATAAATATGTATTAGCAATTAATAATGGTGGTGTGTGTGAGGGGACGCCAGGTGCATGCCGAGTGGGGCTGGCTGGCTGCTGGTGGAGCCTCTGAGCTGGACTGGTGGCTTTATGCTGCTAGCTGGTCTCTCTCTCCTACACTGAGTCTGCACAATGGCCACTTAGGCACACACCAGAAACACAAACACACATAAGCAAAGACTGAGACAAGCACATATGCAAACTGTACAACCAAATTCTCTTTACTCACACGCAAACACACACACACATATAGTTACAAAAAGAGCACATAAACAGTGCATAGAGTATATGATACCTGAGTGAATGAAAATATTAATTACAAAACATTTGCATGTAACTACACATTTGCATATATGGACACACACACACACACACACACAAGCAAACACACTAAGACAGGGCAGCATTTGTGCACAGAGGCAGGCCTGAGGGAGTGATGGCACAGCAGGCCTAATGTCAGTGCCGGATTGGGAATACGGGCAAACCGGGCATTGTCCCGGTGGCCTGCGAGGCTTTCTGGCCTACTGGCCTGCGTTATTTTTATTTATTTTATTTATTTTACGACGTGAAATATAATAACAATTTAACATACCGTTGTAGGCGAATGACGGTATATAAGCCCTCCTATTGGTGCATAAACTGGTAGCTCGGCCCATTGTTCATGACTGATGTAGCTGCTGGACCAATGAGCTGAGGGCAGGGTCTGCCCGGCAGGTCCCCTCCCTCTCGGGCTACAAGGTGCCTGTAAAAACAGCTAAGACCGAGCGTGATAAAAAGTAGTTTATAGTAGCTTATCTGACCATGGATGGCAAAAAGAGAAAGGGTGGCGCTGAAAGAGCTAGGGACCAAAAGAGAATGGCCCTCCAGGTGGATGCTGCAAAATGTAGAAAAATATTCGATATGTTTGCATCTTCTGGACGCGGAGATTCAACATCTGCGGCAGCTTCAAGGGGCGGAGAAGGTCAACAGGTGGACCCGGGGAGCACTACGGCCATGATCACTGTGAGTATAATTGATAAACTGCAACCTAACTGGTTCATAAATCAGATATCTGTGTAAGACAGAGATGGACATCTGTCACACCTGTCTCTGTCATCACTCAGATATGTATTATAATTGGATATTAATTTCATTGGTGCTAACTCTGCCAGTCATGTAACCTAGCCATTAAGCAATGCGACCTGGGCAAATGGTGTGCATGCTAGCTAGCAGGCAGGTTGTTTCATCATGGCTAGTTGGACTGGCAGTTTGATGGATTTATTTCGCCTCTGACCTGAAATTAAGTTCTCTCGCACATCTGTCATTAAGAGGGGGTGAAGTGTCGTCTACCGGGGTCACTCATACATCTGTCATTAAGATGGCAGAGGTGGGGGTGTTGGAATATTTGTACTTATGGGTGTGAAGTACTGTGTACTCATATCATTACTACTGTCTATAGTGAACATACCTACCATAGTACTATACTGTAAATACCCTAGTGTACTCATATCATTACTACTGTGACAGTAGTAATGATATGAGTGCACTAGGGTATTTACAGTATAGTACTATGGTAGGTATGTACAGTATAGACAGTAGTACTGTCTATACTGTACATACCTACCATAGTACTATACAGTAGTACTGTCTATACTGTACATACCTACCATAGTACTATACTGTAAATACCCTAGTGCACTCATATCATTACTACTGTCTATACTGTACATACCTACCATAGTACTATACTGTAAATACCCCAGTGTACTCATATCATTACTACTGTCTATACTGTACATACCTACCATAGTACTATACTGTAAATACCCTAGTGTACTCATATCATTACTACTGTCTATACTGTACATACCTACCATAGTACTATACTGTAAATACCCCAGTGTACTGTGACAGTAGTAATGACATGTATGGTATACAGTGTTAATATAGTACACATTATTATATAAATTTAATTTATGCTTACATTTAAGTAACCAGGCTGAATGAAAGGACTTATGTCTAAAAGTAATGTGACCTACTGCCAATAGATGACATCGCCATGTATTGGCATTTTTGTGTATTGCAGTATCAAATTTCCACCTTTTGTATCGAGCCATTTCTTGTTTTATGATGAATTGGATTGCAATTATATATCATTTATGGTATACAGTATTTATATATAACCAATGTTATAATATAATTTCTATTTATTCTTAGATGTAAGTATCGAAGCTGAATGAAATTACCCACCCCGAATAAATGAATGAAATAAATAAATAAATACCCCCCCCCCCCCAAAAAAAAAAACAAAAAACAAAACAGGTGGTGGCCTGGCCTAAGTAAAAAATGCCCGGCCTAAAAAAATGGCCCAGTCCAGCCCTGCCTAATGTCCTCTCTCTTTCTCTCACCTGGAGAACAATGCATCCATTACATCTGACACCCCACCAAGGACCAAACACAGGCTTTAGTCGTCTAAGTGCTGTTGTACTATAAAGTCAGTTTAATGAGGGGAGACATAAGCCGGTCAACCGGATCAGGTCAGGTTTGAGTACTTACATGGTGCATGATATATATTTCTATAGTGCAGCTTTCTTCATATACATATGATATTGCTCTTTATCACGTTCAACTTCAAGACTGGAATTCTGGACTGTGTGTAATGTAACAGTATTATCAGGATGTGGCATGTAGGTGTTAAACTTAGTTTCACTTTAGGAGACACATCATAGCATGGTAACCTTTTGGCTGTGTGACTTTTTGAGGGTTCCTCTTATAGCTTGAGACATCCAGTTTTGACTGTTAAAATACTTCAGCAAAATAATTCATGAGAAAACAAGAGCAAAATGCACATGTAGAAAGTGCATTTTGTTTGTATAAAAGAAGACTACAGTTTTCGGCATCATGCATCATCAAAGTTGAGTTACTTGAGTGATATAGAGCAATATATTTTATACCATTAACATTCATTCATTAAATACAGGAAACTACTGCCAATCAAACAGTGCTAATCAGAACAAAGAACTGAACTTTTGAAGCAGACAACCAGCTGCATGTCAGGAGTTACTGAAGTGAGAGGAGGCAAATTATTAAAATACAGACATGTGAAGACCTGATGAATACATTTGACCTCAGCTGCTTTCAGGACAGCCAAGCCAGCAAGGGATATTTAAAAAATATTGTGCAGGAGTTGCAGAAGCTGTGTGTGTGTCCGTCTGTGTGTTATGTTGTCCGTCTGGCGTGGTGAGAGCAGGCTGGCTCCCCTGTAGAGCACTATCACTCTGCTTGGCTAAACACAATCACACAACCCCAACCTAACTCAAACGACCCACTGAGAGTCAGAGAGAGAGAGGCAGACAGAGAGAGAGCACTATAAGGTTATATAGATATGAGTGTGTGTGTGTGTGTGTGTGTGTGTGTGTGTGTGTCTGTCCATGTCCCCTACGTGCACTTGCAGGACAAAAGGCAGCCCCATCTGTTCCATTGTCACAGGGTCTTAAATACGAATCAGATAAACATGACATTTGGGATGAGCGGCCAAGCTCAAGTTATAAACCCTGACATCAGACCTCTGTCTATTAGTGTGTGTGTGTGTGTGTGAGGGAGTGTGTGTGAGAGAGTGTGTGTGTGTGAGAGAGAGAGAGAGAGAGAGAGAGAGAGAGAGAGAGAGAGAGAGAGAGAGTGTGTGAGAGAGTGTGTGTGAGAGAGAGAGAGCGTGTAGGTACATGCATGTGTGTCCTATTATTGTCAGCCTGAACAAGCAGTGCACATTAACCTGTATGAATCCTGTGTATATTAGTTTCAATCAAACTTCTATTTCATCCTGTGTGTGTGTCCTCTCCGTGTGTACACTATTAGTGTGTACACTTTTATGCGTTAGTTGTATAACCTGCTCCCATTCTCAGGAGGTGCAGGGCTGACACACTGGATCTGTAGCGGCTGAAGGAGGATTAGCGGCCCATTGGCCTAATCAGAGGAGATAATCATACTATTCTCTATCATGACAACAATCAGCCGGGAGAGACACACATCTGCCTATTGAGTTCAGCTCTAATGCTATAATAGTGATGAAACATCTGGTCATTTGGGGCTCAATGCAATCAAGAAGAGGGATTGGGACAGTTGCAGATGGCAAACCTATAGTAATTATCTGTTTTAGGCAACATAGATGCAGACAGAGGGATACACACAGCACTCAGGTTCACAGGCCACCCTGCTTTGGTAACAATAAGCTCACACTGTGAGAAATGTGTCAGTGGACCTAAAGAGAGACCAATTTTGATTTCTATCATTCAAAGCACCCTTGTGAACTTTTGATTTGAAAGCTAAGACAAAAAATGGACACTATTATATAAGTGCTCTAGCTAAAATGGTCCTACAAGACAATACCTGGATTTTAATGACTGTAAAAAAAGGTTTAGTATGGATTACCTTTTTCAAGTCACAGAAAATTCATCTACACCATCACCCCCATGAGCATAGAAAGTCAGGTGAAGTTTCGTAGTCCCCAAAACATTTCTGGAGCTTCACAGCAGAACAGGGTTGCAGCATTCTCCTAAACAACTGAAGTAGGTGGTGAGGAAGAAAATACACATTTGGAGTGACGTCTAGGAAGAGCCCTCTGATCTCCAGACGTAAACGGTGATTCCTGTCCGTCTCCTAAACGCTACAGATACACATTTGTGTAACACCAGTTAATCGAAGGACGCCTAAACCTGGTTTGATCACTATGTTAAATGTGTGCCCCCATACCTCCCCCCACCCCCTGCTGTTCACACTCTCCAAAGAGCAGACCCCCCCTCCCCCTCTTTGCATGTCTTTTGTTTACCTATTGTTTGAACCTGCCATTTGTCTTCCTTGTTCTTACTGTATAAAATGCTGCAGTTTCATTTGCTCTGGGTTCACTCACTGGCTCAGATCCGCTCTGTACCTGTCGGTTCACCAGTTTACCGGTTTACTCTGATTAAACACATCACCACAGCAAACTATTCAACAGGACTTGAATGATTTCTTCAACAATGAGGACTTGTTTTAAAATGTTAAAAAAAACCTGAGATCCCAAATTGACTTGAAAAGATGTTATTTACACCTCAACATGTTGTCAAGCTTGTGCACCCACTTCAGACAGGGTGTGCTCTAACGCTTTTAGCTTAGCAGCCACAGTAAAGATTTCAGCTAAGAAAAGGATGTAAATAATGTCTTTATCAATCGATTTGGGATCTTTGAGCTTCCAGAGACTTGGAGTATGTTAGGCGAGCTGTAAGAGGCATTTATGTTTGGGCTTCTTTTTTTTTGTTTGTTTGTTTGTTTTATAAAACAAGATCCCATCTGATTCCATTGTTGAACCTCTCTACATGAGGACTCAATGATTTTCCCTCATCTCTGGTGCCAAAATCAGCATTAGTTTTTCAGTAGTTTTTTTCTCTTCACCCCCGCGACTCTGCTGTAATCATTCACTCTATCCATGGAGCAACAGAGAGTTTAATTTGTCAACATCCCACATGAGACTACTGGCTGGACTTTTGTTCATGTACACAATGGAGAACAAACGCCATCATCATTGTCTTTACTGGGGGATTTAGGTGATGATCCACAGGCAGAAATTACATCAAGCAGTGTTTGGCCATAGACTGTTTTGTTCCTCAGAGCTCGCTGTGTTATACACTTTAATACCTTCCCATTTTCCCATCTGCTGGAGGAAATGCTGCCAACATTGGCGTTACCCTGAGAATATTTCATGGCAGCCGGGAGTGGAGATAATTTGAGTTTTGAGACCTCGGCTGTCTTTTAATATAACTTGTCATGCCAAATCTAGTACCTGTTAATATTTAAAAACAATCTTCATGTATAGGTTGTTTTGTTTTTTTTGTCATTTTATATGTGGAGTGATTAGCTGTGCATGAATCACCCATTATGTGTTCATTTTTAATTGTAAAAGAGTGATTATTTCTCATTGTTGTCACCTTTTTCCTTGTATACAGTATTGATAAAGGAATTTTAAAGATGTCATAACATAATGTCAATCAGATAAGGCTTATCTGGAGTTAAAAAAGGATTTGGCAACTACAGAGTCCCCTTTGTCCTGCCCCCTCAAACCAAAAGTGTAACCAACTACCACAAGCACATTCCTCAGTGTCTGAAGCTGCAGCCCAGTCAGCCAAATTACCTGACTAACTACACATGGACAGAAAAACACACGCGTCTAGTCTGAGCGAAAACTGACCCCGCTGGATACCCCTGAAGAGTTACCGTATTAATGCGTGCAAGTTTGTGTGTGTATGGATACTTGGGCTTCCTGTCTGGCTGTGTGTGTGTGTGTGTGTGTGTGTGTGTGTGTGCTTGCATGCGTCTGCTCTGAGACACAGAGTCCAGTCAAACGCTCCAGTGGAATAAAAGAGCCATTGTTCACCAAGGTGGTCCCTGTAGGACCTCCAAACCTACCCCTTTAAACACACACACACACACACACACACACACACACACACACACACACACACACACACACACACACACACACAGAAATATACATGCATATACAGTACACTCACACATTCAAACATACAAAGAGTTTGTAAGCCGCCAGACAAACACACATAATACACACTCACCTCTGCCTAATCATAGCTTTGTGTTAGAGAGTGGCAGTTGCACAGAGGTAAATATTTGGATGTGGGATGTAAACGCTGGTCTGTGTAAATCAGACACACACACACGCACACACTCATGGTAGTCTGTGTAATTCAGCTACTTCCTTCCTGTGGGGTGATGATGTTTAGTCTCCCCACACCGCAATCTGATTGGTGCGTTTGATCTCATCCACTTCCTGTTTAGGAGCAACTCCGACCCCTCCTGGCTCAGATCTGGGATCAGCCTTCATCAGAGAGATTCATGTGTGCCACATGTAGGAGGGCTGATAACTAGTCTAAGATCAGATCTGTCTGCCAAAGAGGTGATTCATCCCGACTGTCTGTGTCATGTGGCTAATGGGAGCACGCTGGATGAATGAACCTGTGTCCTGCAGCAAACTGTTGCATCATTTCAACTTTTTTTTTTTTTCTGCTTAGGGAGTCATGTGCAAAAGGAAATGCCAATTACTTGATTGTGATAAAAAAAAAAAATTTGCTTTCAGATGGCATACATTTGTGATGCTTGTTCAGGCTTGGTGCATTATCACAACGATCAAATGAACCCTAAACATAGCCAAACACAAAAGACAGTGTGAACAACATGTTACTAAAAGCATACACACCCCACAAATGTTTCTTAGTTTGCATGTGTGTATGGTGTGAATGCGTCAAAAGCTGCAGGGCATAAAAGGAAACGTAAGATTATCCTGATACATCTCATCATTATATGCAGCAGCATACACATTTTAACTGCAAGGCCACTTTGCTTTCAGTGGAATCAGAGAATTTGTAAGTAATTTGAGGACATTTTTAGGTGTCAATATTCACAAGTCAGCACAAATCTGTGATATTCCATTGTACGTAAGTAAAGCTGAAGTTTGTAGAAAATGGCTTTAGTATGTTGCTTTTATTGAAAACCCACACAGGCATTCACCATCAAAACAACAACATAACAGTAGTCAATGATTGTATAACCTATTGGAACTACCACTTTTCACAATGTCTACTTAAGATCTGAATTTGAGCACGACTGATATTCAAATTTTTGGGCCACTGCCGATACCAATATTAAGTCGTAAAAAAGTCCAGTACTGATAAATCAGCCAATATATTCACATGATCCCTCAAATGTGATTATCAAACACTTGTGAATATTCTACAGATTAACAATTCACTTTATTGTCTAAAATGACATCAGGGCACTTCAATGGGAATCGAAGCATTATAAATTACCCCAAACATTCTTTTCTGTATTATTATCTCTAAAAAATAATGTTTTCCATAACGGAGCATATCATATGACATATATGCCAATATTGACAGATCTATAATAGGCCCATATTGGCAGATAATGTTAGCTGACTGATTGGCTTTAATGTGAATCAAAATGTAAGTTGAAATATCTTGCTGATAATCCCCTTAAAATGTATTATACAGTCTGACAATTGCGGCTCAGTGTTCCTATCAATGATGTCATTATCAAAAGTAGGAGTCTTTAAAACAAACCTTTAATAGTATTCCGTGGTTTGGGGGAATGCAACAATATAGATGTTCTTTTCTGCCGATATGGTTGAACAATTCTGAGGTGTCTGTATACTCTGCTTGTACCATCACCCATTGCAGATGGCTGACAGTCATCCATCACTGAGCCCTCTAACATTGTTATTTTCTGTTTGGTGAGTAAAACCTTGGTACCGAAAACAGTAGTTACTGGGCATCCCTCCAGTTCCATGAGCACATGCCTGGCCTTCTAACAGGCTTTGCTATTGGTGAACCCAATCGAGGCTCCATAAGACATCCCCCCCCCCACCACCACCACTACAACGATAACATTGTCATCCATCACAATGTTTTTTTGTGTCATATGCCATTACCCAACCCTTCTTTGTAATATGCAGGTAATTCCCGTAGCATAAAGTTAGCCATGCTTTACTAGTTATGACGCAAACTAGTGTGGCAACCAAAGACTCATTCAGTAGCCTGCTTTCATGTACCATGTAGGGATAAACGTCCTTTGGAAAAAGTACTTTGATGTTACATTAACAATAAATCAATTGAAAGATAATATGTCTAGTGTGATCATAAGACTTTTTTTTTTTTTTCTGCATTACTATCTCAATGAGTGGCTCTGCTTTTACTACTCTATGACAGTGTCTGATGTGACTCAGCCTGAACTGTGCACTCTTTCCATGTTTCTCATAATATAAGAGTACTTCCACCAACCAGTGCATACGGTACATGGTGCATTCTTTTGAAGCGTCTGTCTATCTGATGAAACCCTCCTGTAAACCTCTTGATGTCCAGACCAAACAAAGGCCTTTGTACAGACAAAAGCTTGCAACCACTTCAGTACAACTGCACACTGGACAGCTTATTCATCTAATTGAGGCCCTGGCCCCAGGAGAGGAAAGACAGATCACATGTTGAAGACAGTTACTGGTTAGATGCTGAATGCACTTTTATGTAAAATGTGAGGAGCAGAAAATCTCTGGATTACACAGCAGAGATAATCTTTAGTCAGATATGTATGAAAGCTATTGTACAAAAATAGCTCCTGTATAAATGTCACATTTACTCAATTCATAAAACCATGAGATAAATTAAGGGAGATTATAGGCCTAAGTTACAAGTGGGGGAATCATTTCGCTTAAAGATGGTTGGTTCACGACACCCAAGTTTTATGTTTACCGTTGTGTCTGCTCAAGGTTCAGCTTGGTGTTTTTTTGACAGAATAAATATTAGACATTCAAAACAGTTATGTAGCAAAAGCTTCTCAAACCCCTCAGATGTATGAGAATGTAAATGAATCTACACACGTTACTATGGTTTGTCTAATTGGTTGAAAAAAAAGGTAGTCATTTATGAGAACAATGTAAAAGCAGTAGTTAAAAACCATATAAATCACACTACCCACCCCCTATCACCACTCTCTGCTCCTCTGTTCTAAAATAAAAGATGTTGAGAATGAGAGACCTCTTTCAGAAGAAAAGGGAAGCAAAAAGGGACATGTCACAAAGAAAAGCTTGAGAAGAAGAGGAAGGAATTGAAGACAAGACACGAAAATGTGATTTTGCTAAAGTTATGCTTCTGAGAAATGACACAGCGTGTCACAGAAATAAAGAAAAAGTTCGATTCACACCAGTGGTTTAGTGACACTTTCTTTAAACACAAACACGGAGAGACGCCAAAGCATAAATGCTAAAATAAAATCGATTTACTCTCTTCTTATGCTACAGTAAACCAGGAGTTCGGACAGAGTTTCAAAGGGCAACAATGAATTCTGATAACTCTACGAGGTTTGGTTTGTAAGATAAAACTAAACAGTCACCGTGGAGAAGGTCAATTGTGGGTAGCAATTGTTTGTACTCACTGGACTTTATTGTGTGTATTTGAGTTTGCTGTTGACAGCTGTGGGCTGACACACACACACACTTACTGCAGGGTTCAGTGAGAGCTCTCTGGACTACAGAGCATGAACTATGGATTTGTGGAGGCCAGGAGCACTGCAGATTTGCCCTTTTGACCCAGTCACTGAAAGTTATGTATTATTGTGTACAACAACTTCTACAATTCCTGCTTTAGGTAAAGTGGACAGGAGGGGAGAAAAGAGAACAGGAGCTGCCAGAACCACCCAGTCAAAATGTCCACTTATCCAACACTCTGGTTCAGGACAAGGCATCTTAATCCAACGAACCAAATTAAGTTACATTTTTTGACACTACTTAAACTTGTAGCGCCAAATTTTTTTTCTTTTCCATTTAGTCTCCTGATATATCCAGTCCCCAGAGGAAAAATCCTAAAGATTTTAATGACCCATGACTTTGCAGCTAGTGCCACCAGGACAACATTTCTGAGGTACAAACATATCTTCAACACAAAATGTTCAAAGTGAATAGACTATACTGAATCACCATTGTCACTGACTCAATCAGTAGCTTTTAGCTGTGGAGCTCCACTTACTGGTGACCGAGAGCACCGTTGTCAGTTCAGCTGTGATACACAGGACGCTACTTCCTCTTAAAAAGTCTATTTAAAGACCAAAAAAGCCACAGAAAGGCCCCTGAAGTCATAACTCCATTGCAAATAGCTGGCTGCTGAGCTATCAATGTTATGATGTCCAGATTTTGTACTGAACTAACGTAACATATCTAACCAGCAACAAACTGAATACATTACTGAACTGAAGATGGTCAGAATCATGTGTCAGTAGCCCTTTTCACACAGAGACGCCGCATTATTGCCGCAGCAGCGTTTCGCCAATTCTCCGTCGTTGGTTGTTCACACAGAGCCAAGCAGCTCCAGCGTAAAAGACGCACCAGAGTATAATTCACACAGCAAGCCGGCGCCGCGGCTCCAAAGGAGGCGTGACGGTATGCGTGTTTTTGATGACGTGTGTTTTTTTCAACGTGTTTCCCCGGTGTTTACCTGTTAATCTAAACATGTACCCGCTGACTCTTTATAATCATATGGATGCTGTTATAATGTGCTGTGATTGGGATCCTGACCCACCAAACATCCGGGAAAGTGACAAAGTTACGTTTTCTCTAAATGACATAATTACATAATCACCATCAGTAAACAGGACGCCATCTGACTGTCACTCGCTGGGAGGGATGCTGTTTTCTGGGGTAAAGTTCACTGAATTCTCGGTGGAGGGCTACCATTGCGGTGATTTTTTTCACCGCGACAAACAGTTGGTGAGTTAAAGTTTTTTGCCGGGGACAGACGCTGTTTTTTGGGCAGAAATGTGACGAAGAGTCGGTCGGACCGACAGGCTGACAGTCACTTCTCCACGTATAACTGCTGTATTTTTTCCCTCATATAGCTTGCCAAAGACACAACCAGTTACTACGTTACTGTTGTTTGGTCCTGTAACGTTGTTTTGTGGGACTTTTCTCTATATTTTGTTGAGTGAAGGACCTGTTTAGTTATCAGACAGAGAACACCATCAGATCGACGCACCCCCACTCCGCGCCACCAGCTTATCTGTTCACACTGGTTCGGTTTGCCAATACTACGCCTCTGATACTACCTCCGGAGGCGCATCAGAGGTGCAGCAAAATTTCACCCCTCACCGCATCTGAAACTTTCACACAGAGGCGGATGCGGAGAATTGGCGCAGGATCCCCGCATGCAAACGGCAGTGTGAATGGGGCTACTGTGTTATGAGCAGTGATGCATTCGCTGACTGCTGCTGAAGTGGAAAGTAAGTACTTCATCTGAAGATCTGTTATCAAGCTCAATTCTGTGGTATTTCCATTTCATAATACTTTACATTTCCACTCCACTACATTTCAAAAGGGAAAAATCTGTACTTTTACTCCACTACATTTATCTAACGGCTACAGTATAGTATACTTGTACTTTGCAGGTCAAGGTTTTCAAACAAAACATGTGATCAATTAACAATATATGATGCAGTGCTATAGATCAAGTTATAAAAATAAAGTAGCTAAAATGAGTTCCACCTCAACCAACTGTAACATTAAAATGCTATTTATGTGGTAATACATCAAATATAATAATCCAGTATTTTTGAAATATATACTGATATAACTCTGAAAGAGTATTCTGCACACTGAGTGGTTTTACTTCAGATACTTTAGATACAATTTGTGGATAACAATTTTGTGCTTTCACTTCATGAAACTTGTCAGTTTTAACAAAGTGGTACTGCTAGTGCATTTCAATGCGATTCCTTAGCTCAGAAAAAAAGCTAAACATTTACATCACTGTATACAGTCCAGGTGTCTGCTTTATTCCAGAAACAAAGTTGAAAAATATATACCTCTTTCTAGAAACAAGGTCAAATGTAATCCATATTAAGTATTTGGATTTCTTTGATTTCTTACAAGATGTGAATCAAGACCACACTTGAGCTTGAACTTCATTGTAAGCCAGTGACTGTCAGTTCTGGTTCTGGACCTTCTGGGTTTCTTGTTTTCAATGAGGAACAGAGGCAAGATTGGAAAGGAAATATCAACAAGACATAAAAAAGGACAGGATGTACTGTGTTGTTCTCTCCTACCACCTACCTGTTGCACATTTCCCTTTTGGCAGTCACACAACACACATGGACACACACACTTCACCCCACAGAGCTGTGACAGGGAGCAGAAAGGAGGAGAAAGGTTGATAAAAAAAACACTTAGGGCTGTCTCGGATTTGACAGGGTGAGTAAAACACAGCAAGAACAGATCCCTCCTCATGTCCACACAAACACGCACACTCACTGATGTCTCTATTCATTTAGAGTGTCACACTCACACACCCCCAAGAGATCTCACTTCCTCTGTCAGCCAGCTAAATTACAGCTCTCCTTCTTCCTTGTCTATCTCTCTCTTCCTTTCTTTCTGTCTCTCTCCCCTCTGTCTGAGAGACAGACAGCAACAAAGACACATGTTTGGCATGTTGTCGCTCTCTACCCGGCTCGAACACAAAACCAGTGTCTGCAGAAGTCTGAGAGGACATACATGCCAGATGCGCTGCTTAATGTTTTAATGTGATTAAATGTTCCAAGTAAAACAACGTCATTAGGGAGAGAAATATCGTTTGTGTGGGTCAGTGTCCTGGTCTGCCCTCTGAGGACAAGGACCGTCTTATGGTTCTGCTGGCTCAAACCAAGACAGCTCAGCTGGTTCAACCGCTGAACTTATCATTAACAATCAGACCAGAACCCACCTGACTGCCAGCCAAGCAAATTAGCCAAAACAACAACAACAAGTTGCTTTCTTTGCCAAATATAATGAGGGAATTTAATTGTGTTGTTAGGGAAGGAACATATTGGAAGCTAAACAAAGTGAAATTATTAGTGCAGACTTGTGGTATGAGATGATAAGGTGCAAACAAAAAGTAACATCATTTGCTTGATGGCATGTTGACAAAGACACGACAATTTTAACAAATCTACAGCCATACTAGCAGCTCTGTAAGGCTGTACTTCGCCTAGTACAGTGGAGGCTGACCGTAATGTCATCAGTTTTTCATTAGGTATTTGATCACAAACCAAAGTGTTTTTTGACCTCATGGTGACCGTCGAGGAAAAATGGAAGGGTAATCAAAGTCATAACAATACACTATTAGAGGGACATTAATAATAGTCAAGACATTTCATTCAAACCATACCATGAATGTCTGTACCAAATGTGGCAATCCTTCTGGTATATATGAAGATATCTTAATAGATAAATTAAAATATTGAACTGCTGGTGGCATTAGATGTAAAGTCAGAAAATGACAAAAGTCACTAGGATTCATCCTTGGGAGACCAATGAGTCTATGCATGAGGCCATGCTGCCAGTTTTTACGTTTTTTACATTTATCTGGCTTAATCTATGGAGGAACAGTGATGTTTATTTTTCTGCCAATCACAAATCTATCAATCAAAACAATCAGAACATAAATGAGAATGTCCCGTCTACATCTACCGTGTCTCAACAGTCTATGTCTCGACAGTATATGACAGATATGCTTTCAGTTTAATCAATACTGTTGTCATGTTGAACTGTGACCAAGGTGACCATTCTATTTTTTCTTCACTTATGCTCATAACTTGTCAAATAATATGTCCATTTAAAATGCTTCTGAGTGCACAGCAGGACTGTGGCTCAAAAACACTTAAAAATGCTAGGACTAGGTGACAGAATCAAATATCAAATTTTTTGACCAAATACCTCAATATCAATATTGCGACAATACTGCATGGATGTACTTTTACAACATATTAACACAATGAGATTTTTTATAAATAATCTTCAGTAAGGTGGATTTAATAACAGTGTGGGGGGAGGCAAGTAGAACAGTCTGATAAGTTCAGAAAATTACATAATTTTACTGTCATGCAGCTTTTAAAACCAGGAAAAGAAACTTATGTCATATCGCAATATAAAGATATCCATAATGATACAATACCTATATACTGCCCAGCCCTACTGTAATTTACAATAACTGACTATGGCTATAATTTCTACAAAAATTAGGCCACTAATGTTTCATGCAAACTGATTTAAAAAAAAACAACAACAAATGAAGTGAATAAAGTCAAAGCAGATCTGATTAAAGCTAAAGGTAATTAAGAGAAATAAAAGCATGAGATAACTGGACCTGGTGTGCCCAATCAAGCTCAGGCTGAGAATCAAAGCCCTGGAATAAACTCAGATAAACTGACTGATCAGTCAAGATCGAATTAAATGCATTAAATTGATTTAAACATAAACAGATGCCTGCAGTTTACCAAGACAGTCATTCACAAAGAAAACAGACTACTTTAATACTGAACACTCCTTCACGCGTATACACAAATAGAGCACACACTAGCGTGAACAGTACATCCCATCCAGATGTGGAACAACAGCTTTAATTCTCTCTCAGCATGGTAACAAATGCTATTCAGAAGAGATTAATTCCACAAGAGGATTATTCTTCACATTAGAAATAATAGGAAGTAGGATGGGGGGATGGTGGACAATATTTGATCTCACAAACATCTAGCTAATCCCAGGTGTAACACATGTTAGTGTTCAAAAGACAACTGTACGTGTGTGTGAACACTTCAACTATGATTTTATGTCTTTTATCTGTGGTAGTCACACATGTGTTGTCTGCTACCTGTTACCTGCTCTACTTTAAGTGTGTGTATGTTTGCTGTGCGTGTGGTGATGCTGATACATTTCCGTAGGCCACAACAGCAGCTGTGCCCCCTGGCCTCTTCCTTAAAGTGATAATACTAATGTCATTTTTGCTTCCATTTATCACTGACTGACATATCCAGTTCATGAAAGAGATTACATTTGTCGATCTAAACATGCAGTGTCAGGCAGGAAAGTCTTATGTTGCGCAGGAAGTGATGTGATTTACATCTCTGGTAAAAGCAACAGCGATTTGCTTCGAGTTAGAGGAACAAGAGCTGGGTAGTTAGCATGGACAAAAAACGATGAAAGAGCTGCAGACAGCGAAAAGAGCTACAGAAATGTAATCAGAAAAGCAAGCCCAAATTGTTCGATTGACAGGTAATGACTGGGAATCAATGCACAGTAACAGTAACTCTAAAATAGGATCTAAACAATTCTTGCATTATTGTCATGGCATGACACATCTAGAAACTGTCGACTGCAACATTAAGCACAAGAAGACATTACCATTAAAAATGTGTTTGAGTGAACAGAGCATGCAGAGATTCATACTGATAATTTACTGATTCTTTTCTACTAAACAAACATCTCTCTTCTCTAGTTATGCAAATACTTTATCATCAGATTAAACAAATTATCTCTCCACATTATGCTATATATTCCGTTTGAGGGTTTTTCAATTAGCTGTCTTGAACAGCCTTTTTTCAGTTTCAGGCTTTAAATGAACTGGCAGAGACAAAGCTCTAAGAAAAGAACACTGTTGGCACAACATCAGCTTATGGAGTGAAGTCTACATTGCACACCTGTCATCTCTACCACAACTTCCTTTGGAAGTTAGAATTTTATACTTGTTTTCTACCTTACGTTTTGTACTTTATCCTCCTAAAGCCAAAGGTGACATCTTCAACTGAGCTGTTTGGTTTGACTGACTCGCTAAAACCTGAAGGTTTAATTTACTACAACGTAAGGCAAAGAAAATTAGCAAATCCTCACAAAAGAGAAGCTGAATCAAGGGAATATTAGCTATTTTTGCTTGAAAAATGACATCAATGATTAGCTGTTGCTATCAAAATAATTGCTGATTAACTTTAACAGAAATAGGTTTAGCTAATAAATCATAAAGTACATTAAAGCATTACAAGCTTAAATTTACATTATCTTCTGACAATTTTGCTAAAACTGAGATTCTGTTCAAATCTGATTTGGCTGGGATCTTGCCTACTTATAGTCACACTAGCAGATTGTCTATTTGTGTGTGTGTGTGAAGTTAAACCTACATACATCGATCTGTCCACATCAATGAGGAGAGTGCTGAACCTTAACTACAAGGCCATTCAACAGGACACTGTTGCTCAGTGTCACACACACCAACACACACTCTCTCTGGAGCCCACTTAACATTTATGGCCTCTGTCTGAGACTTAAACACACACACACACACACACACACACACACACACAGAGAGAGAGAGAAACAAATAAGACTTCTCATCACTTGATCTGCATTGTCTGTCTGCAGCAGAAGTAATCAAATCAAGGATCTAACTCTTTCTCACTCGGGCTCTCTCTCCATTTCTCTCTTTGTTTCTCTCTCTCTCTCTCTCTCTCTCTCTACCTCTAATGAGAAGCTGGGTGCCACTGTGTGGTTGTTTGGTGCTCATTTCAAATGCTTCCCATCTCTAATGAGGTTCAGACAGCTTGGGTTCCTCCAGGTGAATGCTGTCCATAATACACCTTTGATTCATTTTACATCCAAGACAAACTGATTATATGATTTAATATTTTGATGAAACTATGATGGAGTAGAATCATCACAGATGCCCATGTGCCCTCATGCCAGTTTTGTTTTTTCCTTTGGCCGTACTGTAGAGCAGAAACATCTTCAGCCTTCAGCCACTCCACCATCTGTGAGAAAAAGCACCAGCTCAGTTTGCTTTCTGTGCGTCCCTCTGCAAACTTTCACCTGAGCTGAAAAAATCTCCAGCCTGCAATGCAAGCCTTCGCAAAACCCATCTTGGAAGTTACGTTCCCACCATTGCAACATACTATATACTAAGTAGGGCTGTGCCATATCATATCGTTCACGATAAGACTGGTATACATTTTCAGGAGGAAAAAAAGGGAAATATCACAATATAGCTGCATGATAACGTATTGACGTGTTGATGCACAGCCCACAACGAAAACAAGCAAGAGCATGGCTTAAAGCCAGAGCAGTGTGTCAGCCTCCAACAAGGATCTTATACCTAAAAAGGGAGCTTTTTCAATAGTGTGGAAGTGGTTTGGCTACAAGAGGTCAGACCTCCAACGAAGCACAATAATGCGCAAACTATGCAAGAAAACAGTGACAGCCAAAGGTGGGAACACACATTTGTTTCACCACTTAAAGCAAAAACACACCATCGAGTACAAGCAGACTATGAAGGAGATAGCAGCTGCTGGTGATACACGTCCCAAATGTAAACAAAGCATGACTAAGCTGAACATAGCTGGAGCACTCGCAAGTCACAATCCATACAAGAAAAAGAGCAAACGATGTAAGTTATATTATACTTTTACTGAAGATTTCCAAGACAGAAAAACAAACCTACTTTTATGTTTATTTGATTTATGCTGTGTCACCATAGTATAATGCTGTGTCACTACTGCACTTTAATGCTGCAGCTACCTTGTGGTAATAGATGCACACACTATGAATTATCATCAATGTGATACTAGCTCATTGGAAAAGAATGGAAACGGTCAATGCACTTAATTTTGTTTGCACTAACGCATGCTGCTGCCTACAATCACCGATAAAACATTGTTCATTTATTTTTTTATATTGTCATGAATATTGTTATCGCGAATTTCCCTGAAATATTGTGATATAGTTTTAAGGCTATATCGCCCACCCTTACTATGAAGCCTGTTATCTACAGTCGCGGTCAAAAGTTTACATATACAGCCCTCATTTTTCTCTGATGGAATGAGTGGAACACATACTTCTAAGTTTGCTTCAAATCTGAATTTATTATGGGTCTTCTGAAAATATGACCAAATCTGCTGGCTCAAAATTATACATACAGTATTCTAATATTCAGTTAAATGTCCCTCTGCCATTTTCACCTCAATTAGGTGCTTTTGATAGCATCCACAAGTTTCTAGCAGGCCTCTGGCTGAATTTTTAACCACTCCTCTTGACAGAATCGGTTCAAGTTCAACTAAATTTGTTGGCTTCCTGGCATGGACTTGTTTCGCCAGCACAGTCCACATGTTCTCAATGTTGTTAAGTCAGGACTAGGGAAGACCATTCCAAAATTCTGGAAAAGTCTGATTTAGCCATTCCTTTACCACTTTTGATGTGTGATTGGGATCATTGTCCTGTTGGAACACCAAAGACCCAATCTTCTGCTGATGATTTTAGGTTTCCTGAAGAATTTGGAGATTAGATTCATTATTCCATTTACTTTCTTTAGAGAACCAGATCCACTGGCAGCAAAACAGCCCCACAGCATAATACTATCACCATGCTTGACAGTAGGTATGGTGTTCTTGGGGTTAAAGGCCTCACCTTCTTGCCTCCAAACATACTGCTGGTCATTGTGGCCAGAACAGAAGGCTTCTTCTTTGTCCATGTGATCAGCAGCAAATTTCAGTCGAGCTTTAAGGTGCCGTGTCTGGAGCAAGGGCTTCTTTCTTGCACAGCAGCGTCTCAGCTCATGTTGATACAAAACATGCTTGACTGTGGACACTAACACCTGTCTTCCAGCAGCTTCATTGCAGACTTGCGTTTTAGGGGTTTTGGTTGACTCTTGACCATCCCTACTAATTTTCTCTCAGCAGCAGGTGATAGTTTGTGTTTTCTTCCTGATGGTGGCAGTGACACATTTGTGCCATGCACTTTATACTTACAAACAGTTGTTTGTACAGTTGATCCTGACACCTGGAACTGCTTTGGAATGGCTCCAAGTGATGTTCCTGATTTGTTCAAATCAATAATGGGCTCTTGCAGATCAATGCTGAGCTCTTTAGACTTTTGCATTGTAGTGTTTGTGACTGAGTCTAGTGGGTGTATCAAACAAGCGCTATTAAAATGGGCCCAGAAAAGTCACCAGCTGTTATCAATCATAATCACTCATCAATCATTGGAACTGAAGCCATTTTTTACAAGTAAACTTTTGACCACATCTGTATCTGAGTTTCAGGCTCTGCACCATATTTCAAATCTACCTGCATGTTTTTTCTTGGTATACCAAGCAAACCCAACATTCATTCTCTAGCATTGTTTTGTCTTCATTTTCATGTACACACACCAGATGCATCTGGAATAGCTTTGTCACTGTTATCCATTCAATAAACCATCTGTCTGGGAAATGTACATTATCAGCTATTTATTGGTACAGGTGAAATTCTAGACGATAAATAGAACCAATAATATGAAGCCAAATTGCCTTCATTGACTAAACAAGCACAGCATTTACTCCAACACAGTAGGTGGCTTTTTGCAGCTTTAAAGATTGTTCGCAATCCACTAAAAAACACAGGGAAGATTAAGAAGATGAAGAAGACTAAGAAGAAGTGCAGCCCGTTTTGCTCATGATGTCAAACTCAACACAATGTAGGTTATAAAGTCAAATATGTTGTTACCGGTGTTGAGGTTTTTTACAGTTTCAGAGGAAGAAAACATGATTGCAATTTGCAATAAATGTTCTGCAAGGGTTCAGAGAGCCGTGGAACATTAAATCATCCATATTTGCTCATCACATCTGAGCCTTTCTTTGCCTCAGGTGTGCATAAACTACAGGTCAGGAACTTCCTTTTTTTTTCTTTTTTAACTTCCCTAATCATTACTATGTGTGTGTGTTAGATAATTAATATTTTCTGTATTGCATCTGTATTTAATGGTTTACTAAGTGTCGGCATGTGTCTGACTGATAGATTCGTTATTTATTGATTGTTTTCCACAGTAACATGAAAATGTATCCAGTAGTTTAATGCCACCAGTAAAGCAGCAATGGAACACTTTACTTTCTAAAGCACAAAAGTAACAATTTTACCACATCCACTGTTTCAAAAGGTGGTCAAAAGGCACCTTTGTCAGCTCAAACAGCAGCATCTTACAAACAGTCAAGCAGAAAAGGCACGAGGACGAGGCCTGCACTGTAATGTAAAAATAATTTTACAAAATGACATATGAGCAAGGCTGCGAAAAACATACACCTTCACGTAAACACGAGGTGGCGAGATGTTTGGGCCGACCCACTGCGCACTCCTCCCCCCTCCTGCACAGAATCTGCAGCGCTGCCTAATCATCGTCATTACAGCTGTTTGAAAACCTGTTTCCAAACAGGCAATCAAAGCCTGTCTCGATAATTAGCGGAGGGGAAGACGTCTTTGTGAGCGAACGGCTCCTCTCCCTCCTCCCATTGCCACCAATCTGAGAACACAAAATCAGATCTGTCTCCTATGAGAACACAAAAAAACCTGCACGTGTTTTTGCATGCGTGTGATTCTTATTGTGTGTGTGCGTGTGTGTGTGTGTGCGTGCGTGTGTGCACTGGTTGCACTTATTGTGCTGCCGAGACAGCTTGACTGAAAACAAACTGACAAAAAACATTTGAAGCAGAAAAAATGGAGGAAGAAAAAAACGCGCACACACAACAACCTGTCAAGAGCGAAATGCCTCTAATTTTTTTGTCATCTGCCAGCCGTTTAACAAGACGAGAGCGCTCTGCCCCCACACTCCTTCTTCAAGCCACGAGAGACAGAGATGGAGGGAGGAAAAGGCGGGGAGACGGAGAGTAAAAAGACGAGAATGGGAAAGAGACAGACAGAGCATCTGATATGTCTTTTTCTTATCTCAAATCATTCGACTCACTTAACCTTTCTTTTCTCTCCAGGTTGTGATCTTTCTCTCTTTCTCTTAATCGCCCCCTCTTCCCTACCTCAGACATTGGAAGAACAAAGTGTATATTTGTAAGTGTCGGGGGAGGCAGGGTAATAAGCACTTAGCCACTGGCCCTGTCTCTGTCAGACCAAACCTCCAGCTCTCTAAGGGGGAATGGTGTTTATAGTAAAGGTCCTGTTCACTTTAATACAGCACATTATGCTGAGGCTGCTGTCAGCTCACATGAGAGCGCAGGCGGCGAGTGCCTGTGTATGTGTGTCCCAGCATGTCTATTTCTGCTGGGTTGTACATTCATTTGTATGCATGCATGTGTACATTTACAGCAAATGTGTGTGTATGTCTAGTGTGTGTGAGTAGTGTGTGCGTGCTGTCAGCTTGCCTCCTCTTGCTCCTCCAGCGGAGCTGAGGATCGGTGGAGACAGGCGGATAGATGAAATATTTAACTGTCTTGTGTTTAAAAGAACAACAGATGCTTTGTTCTGCTAATTAGCACTTAGCACAGAGAGCAGCTACAGCACAGTTGTGCGTGTATGGCTGGGATTGTTATCTAAACTCAGCTGGGGCTTTAAGCAGCCCCACTTGACTTGCCAAGTCCAATCGTGTTCGCCCTCCATCCTGTTCTGGTGTTACAAGCAGGTTTCCAGTTGCAGCATCTGTCTTGGTCTGCGATCAAATAAATGCATTAAATGCCCAAAACAATTGTCTGTCAAATGCTTATACAGTAAAGAGTCTCCACTCTTTAAGGATGCTCTCAAAGAATTCGAGGAGCAACCAGGATTCTGCTGAGAAATTTTATGTTTAATAATCATTAACTGAACAACACTAAAGGCTTAGCATTTAAAGAAGAGGTTGAGGTGATGGCGAGACTTGCAGTAATTTATCAGCAGGGTAATAGTGAGATTAATTGTTAGAGAGGTTTTAAGTACTGTGCACCAACCTGGATATGATTCCACGTAACAAGCCAAACAGCCAGTGAAAGAGCCAATGATGATGAAGCATGAACAGGGCAATTGATTCATATCAGCGGATGCAATCACAGTTTGTGCTGAACACTTTGATCCATATTTAGTCCATTTGAGAAAAATCCTAATGATTTTGTTGCCCCTTTGACCCATTCTTCAAGCAATACCTTCATACCAATTTGCTGCCAGTTCTGCGTTGAAAGCTGAATACATCATTTCAAAATGATAAAGAGTTGTTGGCAGTAGCAGGCACTTGAAACTAAAACAACATTTTTTCAGGTATGTTCAGCAAAATAAGAATGAGACTCCCTCTGTTTAGTGAACAAATACCACAGAGGTACATCTCGGCAAGGTCTTTTCCCTGTACTGCTCCAGTACATCTGCTCACAGTCCAAAAGTACAAGTCTGCGGTGCAGGAGTCTTCAACCTCCTGACTACCTAAATCCCACTAAAAGCCAGTGAAAACAGTACTTTAATCATACATCTTTTACATTTGGCTCATGAGTTATATTACTCAACAGTGATTTTTGAAGAGAGCATTAGAGCAATAATCTTAAATTATAAGGTGCAAGAGTTGCAACCAAAAAGCAAGGTGACAATACCAGTTTTGTCAGCCTGAAATGATGGTATAAAGTAATGCAAAAGAACAAAAAAACATATGAACAAGCAAGTAATGTAGGAAGGATTTTCTCACTAGTCCTCTGGAATGCAGTTTGGCTTAAGGTACAGTTGTGGAAGATTGTAATCAATTAGCCCAGCACAGCTCAGCTCAGCTCAGTCCAGTAGTTTTGTCCTTATATAGGGCAGGCTAGCGGACGGTCGTATAACACCCGAGTCAGACTCAGCCACAGCAAAACATAAATTTAGGTAGAGACAACGGGGGATAGTCGGAGAAAACACAAGGCTAAGACTGTCTGCTCCGATTCTGTCACACAAAACAAAAAGAAAAAGAGAAAGAGAGCAAACAAGGGCAATGTCATACTGTACACAATATGGGTCATTATTACAGACTTTCATATCCTTTTGTTGGTGCCTTTTTCAGTAGCCAAGACATCACTCTCTATAACGGCGACAGGAGAGGAGGGGCTTTGCGTACGCATGTGTGTGCGTGTGTGCCAGGTCGTTGTAGTGCTGTGCCCCCTCATGTTCCTCTTCCGCCCAGAGATGCTTGTCTCCTCTCCTCTCCTCTCCTCTCCTCTGACACTTAATCAATGCACTGGAAGTAGCCTTTCACACACAATCTAATTATATGGAAATGAATGGAAACCAGGGGGCTCTATGCTAAGTGCGCTAAAACACATGCGTGCACACACACCGACACACACACTTGCACAAAGGCGAATACTCACTGTGACAGAATAGAAGAAGAGACGGAGAGCTGTTGGAAAGTAAAGAGAGGGAAGGTTACAGGCAAATGGGCTCTACGTTAAGTGCTACTCATATCAACAATAAGGTCGTTACTGTAGTAGGTAAAGAGACATCTAGCTCCCCACACACACACACACACACACTATATCTCAAACATAAGGCGACATATCATCTGTATTGTCTTGTTATTGGTCCCTATTGTGCTTTGTTTCAGTCCATTTATCAGGCTCTGACAGATACATGAGTTATAATCGTGTGTGTTTTATAATATGTGTGTAGGTGTGTGCAGTGGTGAAGGTGATGCTGTGAGACAGAGTAGGGTCAGGGTTAACTCGTAAAATAAATCAGGCTTGTGCAGCCATTAAAGCCAGGATACTGCGAAGGCATTTGTCTAGGGACTCATCCATAAACAGTGACTGTGAATGCCTACTCACACTGCGCTGACACAGCTCCCTCCTCTCACTGATGGCTTCAGGAGTCACCACACGAGGATACATACAGTAATACTGTTGAGAACTTATGTCACAATGCCAGGAAAAAATGGTAGTTACTGTATATTTGCTACCTGATTGACAAAGATAGAAAATTTAGTCAAACATGCTATGTGTTATTTTCAAGCTTCTAGAGCCCATTCCTGTTATCAGCAAACAGCTGATTCATAAAGCTATACAAATATTACTTTTATTTTTAATTACTGCCACCAAGTGTAGACTATTTGTGTAAAAAATACTTTTTTGTAGAAAAAGTAGAGGTCGCGAACTACAAACAAAACCAGCTGATTGCCAGCCACCAATAAAAAAAAATTAGAAGAAGAGGAAGAGGAACCATCCCCCTTGGCCATCTGCAAGAGAAAAAATGGACAGAGCTCTTCAGGAATTTATCCAGTAAGACGACATCAGTAGAAACAGCTTTGTTCTTCTTCTCCTCTCAGAGCGAAAACTGTTTCCATCTCCTATTAAGCACATCAACTCTTTTTCAAAAAAGCAAAAACCAACTCGAGTAAGCATAAAAACTTTTGCGAGGAAAACTTCTTAACTGAGGAAGTTTTTTCCTCCTGCAGTTTTTGGTGGTTTTTGGTTTTACAGTCTATTCGGCATACGATACCCTGCAACCTTAAACCCTTGAGTCACAAAAGGAAAAAAGTGGAAGGAACCTCAGAAAGAGCAACAGAGGAGGGATCCATCTTCCTGGACGGATAGAGGGAATCAACCAACTTAGTAAAATACAATATATAACCAGGATGACAAAATTAAGATAGATTGTGAACATCAACAAAACATCTCAATTATGATGTGCTACACTCGCAAACAGGCCTCATTCATTTTGACAGGCTAGTGTGAAATTAGTTTTGAAAACAAATGAAGCTGGTCTTCAGGACTTTGAAAGATTGCTGTTATGATGCTAATAATGATGTTGATTAAATCAAGCATTTTTGTATCAAATCATTTATGTCCTTTGTTGGATCAAGTTTGAAAGACCAATTTAACAGCAACAGAAAATGCTCTAATTACAGGTGCAACGCAACACTACTCTGACCATGCAACCACACTTGGACTGAAACTGAAGAGAGAAGGCAGTGAAACACTACTTTGTAGGATTAAATTACTCTTAAATGTCAGGAGAAATTAATGACAACAGCTTTTATAATGAGTTCCACCCTTCATCGATAGCTAGTATTCATGATAAATATCTAAAATGGCACCTTGGATCTTACAATGGATTTATTATTAATCCACTGTGCAATGTACTTAAATGTTTCACCTATTGGATAGTGTGTGTATGTGTGTGCGTGCTTGCATGCGCATGTCAAAATATATGAATGAAAGAAAGACAGAGAAGATCATGATTGAGTCAAGCAACCTGACAGCTGTCAGTTGAACCTATTTCAGCTCAGACACATACACACATACACACATGTCAATTAGAGCTATGGTGAGCTGAGCAGTAGTGAGCTGATTGGGTCACATGTTTACTGCCTGCAGCAACCATCAGCAACAGACCGATAATACGGCGGACATCACCTGACAGACAGACAAAGGAACAGACAAACACACACACTGATATGCAGTGTTTTTGTCAGCGTGAGAGCATCTGGCAAGATAAACAAAGCATATATAGGTACAGGTGCAAAGCCTAGAAATACACATATGTTCTAGGGCTGTAATCTCCTAGTCGACTGGTCGATTTATTGGTCGATACGTTCTGGCTCGACCAAAATTCTGATTGGACGATTTTTGGCGTGTTAATTACATGCTGCTATGGCAGTGCGTAAACACGCAGCGGGTCCTCTCCATGCCAATGCTGTGTGTCCTGCATATGGCATATTTGACTTCATCAGGAGGAAAGTACCAAGTGCTAATGGGGGGTGTTTTCAGAGCACCCCTGTTTCACAGGTAACAGTGTGTCTTCAGAACACCCCCCTTGTTTTCACTATTTTGGATTAGCCCAACCCACTACAGACAACAGATTGAAGAATGTACTAGAAGGCCTAGGTCCAGTGGTTTGTTAAATATTTATTTATTTTTAAGCGTTTCATTTACAGTCATTCCTATTCTACCATGTCAAAGACATCAGCAGTGTGGCAGCATTTTATAAAAACAGAAAATGGAAAAAAAAGTCGAATGCAAAGTTTGCAAACAACAGTTTGTATAGCACAGCTCGACTACAAACATGGCACATCACCTAAAAACGGTAAGCTGACTTGTCTGCGTTAGGTTGCTCCATCCGTTTTAAGTATATCATACATATATACATATCAGAATTGGCATATTTCAATGTTTTAGTCTAATAATCGTTTTATAACTGCAGGCGCACCCACCCGCAACAGCAGCATCCCCTAGTTCGTGTCTCAGCCACGAAGCTGAGCTCCTGTGTTCAGTCCTCGCACAGAGCGAAATCATAGCGTCTGTCAATTATTATCAATTATTATAACATGACAAAAACAATTGTCTAAATATTCCTCAATAGTTATGGTGCTGATATCACTAGTTGACATAGTATATTTTCGGAAATCATGGGCTATGATATTGCGCAGATGCACGTGATGCAAAACGCTGTCTACCAAGAGTCCCCCCAGTGCAGCCAGTGCACATGTGCTTTTTCTTATTTGGACGTTCCAAGCGTTGGGTCAGCCCAAGTTACAATGCTAAGATGTTGATTGACATAAACCAGTAAAACGGATGAAAGGTCAGGGTATTATCAAAGTCACTGGGAGACATCATCCGGTAACAATGAATGCCTGTACTAACTTTCATGGCAGTCCATCCAATAGTCAAGAAATTTCACTTAAAATGAGTAATGTAAGTCCATGGTGGCTCTAGAAGAACAGCCAGGGGAGCACTTACATCACTGGATTTCATCCTCAGGGGACCATGAATGCCAGTCTGAGCCACATTGGACAGACAGAGCGACAGGACAACCAACCAACATTGCCTACCAGAGCCATGCCACAAGCAATTCTTAGAAAAGTTGCACTGTTTGTCATGTTTTGAGTTTGTAGTAAACATGCAACAACGCACAACTTCCTAAATGTAACAGCCTCATTAGATTTTGCTAGCGTAGTTTTGTGTGCCTAGCAATGTTGTTGTTTGAGTCTGGCAGCAAGAGGAAAGATTTAGAAACAACCCCAGATGAAGTCTGCAAGTTTGAGGCGTATCTGCAAGTAGAGCAATCCCAGACTATTGGGAGAACTTTGCTAAAAAAAAAAAGCTGCAGCACTTTAAAGATTATTAGAGAGGTTTGCATGCTTTTTTCTATGTTGACACATCCTTACTCCAAACACCAAGGGCAGATAATAGTGGCATGGGATAAGGGTTACATCTTAGTATAGAAATCAAGTGTTGTTAAACATACTGGCATGCAATTTGCAAAGTGAATGTTGCAAAAGAGGAAGACAGAGGACATGTTCATGTCCAGCAGCGAGCCATGCTGGGCCACATCATTAAAACAACACAGATCAGAGACAGGAAGGACAAAAGAGAAGAAAGGAGCGACAGGAAGAATTAAGAGGATGTGGGCAACAGAAAGGAATGGTTGTTATAACAATACAACAAAAGACCAAAAGACTTTAAGAGAGAACAAGCGATAGATGGAGACAAAGTGATAAAGTGTGTGTGTATTCATTATAAAAGTGTTCTGATTGTCTTGGCGTCCTATCAGGTGGCATCAAACCCGTGTGCGATCTGGAGGGGGAACTACAAAGTGGATCCTGGGGCCTGCAAAAAGAAGCCTTTTTGATCGCGCTAATTAAAAGCCATTTTGTTTAAAACAAACAGACACAAGTCTAATTGGCTCTTTTCCATAAGAAAGGGAAGGATGTTGAAAGTGGAAGAACGCACGGAGGAGGGAGGAAGTGTGGGTGTCTGTGTGTGAGGTTGTGGTGCTGGATCAGAGGAAAGCCGTGATCAGTCTGGCACATATATTGCTTCAGACACACACATGTAAACATGGAAGCACACACACATTGCATTTTGTGACCCACTATTAGGGATACCCATTAACAATCTGAGCATACAGTAAAAAGCCTGTGCAAGTATGTGAGGAGTGTGTTTTATGTCCCCCACAATCCTGAAATGCTCTGATAAATCCTGACCGTTGTGTGGCCAGGATAGAGCTTAGCCTATTAAAACGTATATTATTCTAAACTGTTATTCTTGATGTTAGATTTCATAATGAAGTATAGTGGGTGATTTTTTTGCTCAGAAACTGTGTGCTACTGGCCGAACTTTGTGGGTAACCTGTGCGTGTCTAACAGGCTTGTTGTGAGAAGTGAGACGATGAGTGTTTGGGATAAGTACAAACATGTTGCCCCAAACACAGAAAAGGGCATGGATAAAGATTCAGATTGCAGTATACTAGTTAGGCTACTGAATGGCTGTGTATTGTGTGCACTGCTACAGAGAAGGAGAAAGTCTGTTAATGACATATTACTATGGTGTCTTCCTGCATTTCTCATAACAGTTGGTCCATTCTTTGAAAAGTTAGTTACCAGGTACGAGACATGCCAAAGTTTTAAGTAGAGGTCTCCTAATTATGGTTGGAAGCTGTGGATCTGGACAAGGTACTTGATCCGCAAAGCCACTGCTTCAAAATCATCTTGGACAACTGGCCGATCAAATGTAGGCCCAATTATTGGAAAAAGCGGTGGACTTTGTGCAGATTCTGCAGAACAATTAAGAATATTTCAATTTCTATCAACCATCAGAAAAACAAAAAGCATCATGCAAGAGAGGAGCACGCTGTGCCAAAGGTAAACCATGGTTTTGATTTTCTTTTGTGATTATTTTGTGAATAAAAAATTATTCTAAAATTAAAATTACGTCATTTAACATAACCTGTACTTTGCAGGCAACTTTAGTTTATACAGTGAATTGCTTTTGCTGAAAAAAAGCATATCTAAAATGCATCAAAAAAGGGGTCTGATGTCATGAAATTATTAAGGAGTATAACTTCCAAGAGTTTTGCAGTTGCAGTTGCCACTCTGCAACACCTACATTAACTATACTCAGCTTGACCTCCCTGACGCCCAGCTGACCTCACTGTGGGGCTGAACCTTAAATTGAGGGAACAAACTTCTTTCAGAAATGTGTTTAACAAAGTTTCCTTAACTTCTTAACAAGCTGTTCTGGTATTGTGCAGAAACCCCACAGGCTTTAAATCAAGCTGTGTTGACTGAATTGTTTGTTTTACTCCATGTGTGCTACTTTTTTAAATTTCATTTTTAACCCTCCAAAATGTTTGAAGATAATAAATACAAAGGTAAAGAAATTCAGCAGACAAATCTCAGTCTGCATAAATCACAGTGGGCACATTCAACAATGTCAGTAATATAACAAATATAAATAAATCATAACTTCAGTTTTGTTTTTTGTCAATATCACAGTGCATCAAATCCTTGAGGAGCATTTGCATTAATACACACACACTGCATGTGTGTCATATGTACACACACCTGGGGCTGAACAGGGAACAGATTGTCTCCTTCCATCTCTGAGTCATCACATCACGGCCTGCAGCTCCTCCGGCTGAGTTCACACTGTTCTGCTAAAAGTGACTGAAGTCAACTGAGCCAAGCTAGATCAGAGTGGGTGGACGGATCTGAACTACACTGGACTGGACTGGACTGGACTGGACTGGACTGGACTGGGGTTCACTAGCCAAGTAAAGAGATTTAATCTACTTTAACCAGTGCATTTATGGTGTGAGGGCTGTGTCCCTCAGTGGTGCTACGATCAATATTAGACTTACGGAAGTGTGTGTGTGTGTGTGTGCGTAAGAAAGTGGGAACCCTGGGAGGAAGGAGGATTTGAGAGTTAAGTGGTGTAGTGGTTCCTGTTTCTCTCTCTCACACAACCACACACACACACACACACACACACTACAGAACCAAAAAGCTATTTGAGCTGTGGGAGCTGCAGGGGATTTTCCTCTTGCCCAAACTCACTCTATCATTGTCAAAGAACTTCTCTTCTTGTAGATACAAACACACACAACACAAACACACTTCTGCGCACTTTGTGCAATAAGCAGCTATGGAGTGTGTAACTTCTGCAGAAAATGTTGAGAATCCTCAATGTTCCCTACAACATAAACTATTATTAAATGCATTTCCTTCATCCTCTCCTCAAAATAATACCCAAATATGTACGAACAGACACTCCAGATTTAACCTGTACCCATGTAAACAAACATATACTGTTCACACTCACTTCACAAAACCAAGTTACCGAGAAAACACAAAAACACACATCTTTTCGTCAGACACAAGGCCCAAAAAAATCTCACAATCTTCAGTGATTGTGTTTACAAGCAGGAGAGAGGGGCAGGCGACGTGAATGGCAGAGGCGACAGGGGCCTATTTTAACAACGTACACAATGCACTACATTAGAGCCACACTTTCTCGTCTCGCCGCAACAGAACATTCACTTATCTATATGATAATAGGAGGGTGCAGAGCTCAATGTGACAACAAGGGAGAGACGAAGCACATTGCTGAGCAGCGCCTGCAGACAGAGTGATCCAAGATGTAATCTGCTCCGAAAAGAACAAGAGGAAGAGCAAAGAAAAGAAAGTGGGAGATACACGTCTTTATGTGTGACACAATTCTGAGTTGGATGGACTGACAATGAAGCTGTCAACAACAAAGCACAGACAACAGCCTATTGTCAGAGAAGATATCTGTGGAGGAGATATTGATGCTGAAAAGGGGATAAAATACAGGAAACAGCGTGATACAGGAGGTACTGACATTCTTTACAGTCGCAGCTGGTGAGTGTAAGTGGACTATGATTGTAGACTTGATGCAGTTTGGATGAATCACAGTGTTTCTCTCTTATGTTGAATGTATGTTTGAACAAACAAGACCTATTCTATGTGGAAGTAAAAATGGGTGTTTGCACCTGCCTAGTGTGTGTGTGTTTTCGTGTCAGATGTGAATACCTGGAAATGGAAGCCGACATACTGATCTCTTTGTCTCATATTCATCTTTCGATGTCAAACCAAAATGTTTTCAGTGTACAGCAAAAATAAAAGAACTGGTCTTGCTGTTCCAATAGTTTTGGAGGGGACTGTAGAAGTTGTCAAACTAGGTGGGATGAGGCAAATACATTTTGACATGGTAGTTTTTGTCTGAAAGTTATGAGGCTATCCAGCACCTGTATCAGTTGCTCTACAAGACACTCCATATAAACATGATCAAACAAAGTTCATTTTTGTTCTCGACTTCTGACATCCGCCATGTTGGGCCATTATCAGGATATTATGTAGTCTGATCTCAGCATTGAACAAACAAGATACATTATGCTAGAAAGACAGCTTAAGTGTGAAACTGTCTCCAGTGCTAAGATAGGCTAAACACATCCTGACATCCTAACTCCAGCTTCCAAACTTCAAGCAGATTCATTTCAGCATATTTCCCAAAACACTGACCTTTTCCTTTCAAGCTGACTTGCCTGCACAGGACAATGAGACAAAATAATCAGAGAAAGAAAGAAAGAAAGAAAGAAAGAGCAAGAGAAGTAGAGGAGAAATCACAAAGGAATTACACTTTCTTTTGGCTCATATGATCTATTATTAATTCAATTTTGCACGGACCCTTCCATTTTTTGGGGGGAGAAAAATCACATTGAGCAAATTAATGAGGTAAACGTAATGATCTGAGATGATCAAAGGATATCAGTGTTGGGCAAAGTATAGCCACCAATTAGTAAAACAAGCGCAGGAAAGGGACTAAAATATGCACCACCGCGCCTGATGAAAAGACAGGGTCAGAGAGAATGGACTAATTTCACAAATGAAACAACGTGCACCAAGACAGCCCCACGTGTGTGTGTGTGTGTTCCAGGAAGAGGGGGGTGTGTATGCGGGTCATGTTTAGATTCCCCCTGGGTCTATGAGCAGAGAGAGTCAGGGAGGTCCCATAAGAGCAGCAGGAGAGGAGCTGGCTTTACTTTGATAACAATAATAAGGTATTTCTCTCTCTTTCACTCTCTGTCTCCTTTTTTTTTATCCCGCTTTGGCACAATGAGCAGTGCCGCTCTCGTTTGATCCATGAAAGAAGCTTGTTATGTTTTTTTGAAGAGTTTGATGCACAAAGGAAAAGGAGAAAAAAAAGTTTGGAAATAGGCTGCCTCTGTCCGACTTGGACTTTGGTTCATTAAGAAGGCCTCAAGGGGTGTACTTCTTTTTGTCAGTTCTTGTTTCGTTATTTTTTATTTTGGGGGAATTTTCTTTTTAAAAAAAAAAAAAAAAAAAAGGGGGTTGGATCTGTTTGACCCACTGATTGTATATAAGGTTCCATAGTGTGTGCATATATGTGCACAAAAATGGTCTGTTATACTTTTAAAAAAGGGGGAAAGGGACCAAAGATTTCCACTAAAAGACTGACCCTTTTAAAACCTGAAGCTCATGCAGATTAAAAAAAAATCTCAAAAATAGAAAATACTCATTATTTTTGATTTTTGATTGCTGTGAAATCACGTGACACTCAAATCAGTGACAATTTGCACAGAGCAGTTCAAGTCAGACAGCATCCGGTCAATTTCAGAATAAAACACCCGGTACCGACTTGGGCTCTACAGCAGAACAAATTTGGAAATATCAACAATAAACGCACTTTAAACAGACAAATAACAAAACGATTTTACTATGTAGCCTACTCAACCACAGAAGAAGCACAAAAACCAAGAAGAAATTATGAAATAAACACAATCTACGCAAGTCAACAGCATCAGGCAGCATGACGTTCCTCTTCTGAAACGCTCCCGGTGGGATATGAAGTCATGTGGAGGGTGGAACATAACAGAGGTGCACATGCCAGGTAACAAAGACCTGCCCAGCGCAATGAAGGGGTAACTCCAAATCAGGTCACAGAATTTAGTGGAAGCAAGCGCTCAGGAAAACAGCCTTTCATTAAAGCAATATAAGCAATATGGGGGAGGTCAAACAGGATCCATGAAGTCCAGTTTGAGAAACAGATCCATGAGTTTGAAGGATTATCAAAAGCTAAAAATGTCGCACTGACAGGGCCTGACTTTTCTAACTCTGGACAGCTATCACAGCAATTATTTAATCTTTTAATGTTGTAATGATATTTTCTTTTTTGGAGTGCTTGGATTTCTTTTGAAATCACCTTCTTCTCCCATTTTCCAAGAGCACCAACACACAACACAACTTTTTGCCACCATTGTGTTTAATAGAGCAACCAGTCATCTTCTCTTTTTTCCAATAGAAATACTATATTTGAGTCAGATAGATCTTCACTGTTGTTTGCTTGCTGCTCGGACATTTTTGATTGGCAACCTCAGCTTCCTGGTGGATCACACTGAGCTACAAAAGTTGAGCCAGTTTCAACTTTTTTGGCCCCATCTTGAATGGCAAGGGAGTTTCATGCTCAACCAAACAGCGTTTGGTGATATGTTACAGGTGCTTACACCTAGACACTGTGTAAGCCCTAATATGGTTCAACACAACTTTGTCTGTTCGAATTGTCTTTTGTAAATCGACTGTGAACACAGTTTAAAAAAATAATCTTAAAGGATCATTAAATGAATGCTGTTATTCTCCCTCAAACCCATTCAATGTGCCACTAAATGACATCTCAAAGTGCTAGGTGGCAAAGACTGAAGGGCACGCTAAGCTCGAGACTTCCATGTTACTGTATGTCATTCTTCACACACATGTCCCCTGACTTGTCCCCTCTCCTTTCCTTTTCTCCTTGAAATGTTCATCCCAACCAGCGTCTTCTTATCCTGCAACATATGCTGTAGTTCGTCTGTCCCAGTTTCATTCTCTATTTTTAAGAAGATTTGCCGTCTTTTAAAGTCAAATATTGTAACAGCTCACTTACTAAAAGCTTCCGCGGGGAATGAAAGCATGCGGCACATCTTTCAAATTAATAACAATGGATCACTTTGCGCTTACAAAACAGAGGAGACACAGGAGGAGGTGGGAGAGAAGAGAAGAAGGGAAGGTGGGGGGCGAAGTTAACGCTTCCTTCAGATGAATTTTAATCCTGACCTCGAAAAAAACAGTAAGCGGGGGGTTGGTATTTAGGATTCATTCAAATTTTTTTTTATTCTCACTTTGTGTATTCTCCTAAGCCTCCGCATGACTATGTGTTGGAGGGAGACAATGTTAGGACAAGCCACTTAAGCCCATTAGTCTAATAATTCATAGGACTTGGCAGCGCACTCCTCAGCCTCGTCCAAAGTCTGCTAAGAGACTGTGAGAAGGAGAAAAAGATAAATAGAGATCATTATATAGATGGATAAAGAGAGAGAGAAAGAACAACATAAGGATACAAACTACAAAGCAGAGAGAAAGAAAAGGAGACTCGATGTACAAAGTGTGCACCTAAGTAGGCACTTGATGAGGTGAATCCAGGTAAAACTTTATACCAATCACTCAACAAATGACAGCTGAAATAACCAAAAGGTGCTGCAAGTCAATATCATGACTATCAGGACAGTATCAAGAAAAAAAAGTTTTACAAATTGATCAAAAACTGTAATTGCCTTGTTTGCAGTTCAATTTGTCCTGTCAACAGTTTCTTTTACAATTCTGCTTTATGGGGAAAATGCTTTTTGGGGACAAAAGCTAAAGCAAAAACACCCAGTGGACACCCAGTGGAGAAAACTGCAAGCAATTCCGAGCGCGGCACCGTTTCCACATGTAAACCATACAATCATGATCCCTGTTGCCAGGTTCATGCACTTACCTGCAGTTGGTGGCCATAATACAATATGCAGTAGTAGTAGCACTATACCGGGAAAGGCAGAGAAGATGATGATATCCAGCCAACGAACATGGATGTAAATATGCAAGATTCAAAATACTCTACTAATACTAATATACTACCAATAAAAAATTGGTTTTGCAAACGTTTTATGTTCAAGATAATGCTCAACGTGTTTGTTAGGCATTTTGGTGGCAATTCATGAATGAAATCGTAACTCCACAGGGCACCTTTAACATGAAGTGTCAGCTAATGTTGGCTAAATGTGAATCAAATACAAACTTTAAGACACATACACAGCAATTTCTCAACAGCTTCTGAAAGCCAGGACAAGTCAGTAGGAGGCTTTAGAACAGGTATTAACCTTTGCTTCACAACTTGATCAGACGTCATGTTGTACTAAACTCCTTCGGAGGAGTTGAAGCGTTTACGGCAGGCTGGGCGAAATTTTGAAATTTAAAGAAGAAAAATCATAATAGTATAATATAACTGACATACAGTTTATCACAATGTGGAAAAGGCGATAATATCACAAAGAATCCACATCCCACAAAAAAGTGACAAAGTTATTGCACTGGGAGCCTGCAGTAAGCAGGTTTTTTTTTTTTTAATTCTGGCAAAATAATATATCAACTGATACTCACCAGTATTGCATACAACAAATCATTTTGCACAACAGATTTTTGTAACACAGTGTGTTTATATCATCCTAATACAATTCAGTTAAAAGTCAAGTGACGAGTAAGACTGAACTATCTCCCAGCCCTCCCCCTCTGTGATCTAGAGATATGGACAGTCCTTCAAACATTATGAAGCACTTACTGTACAGTTCATTTCAGAGAGGTCACGTTGGATTAAATATTATTTCACAGATGACAAAAACATCCAAGCCACTTCTCAATTGTGTAGCAGGCTGACTTCTGTAAACCTATAAAATCGTTCAGCAATTTGTTTCTGATTATTGTTTATTGCACAATTTCTTTCACCAAAACAAACTCCATTTCAAGTGTACTAACATCGCTGCTATACTGACGAGCTGTTCCAATTTCCACTCTGCTGGGATACTTCATTACGCCATAACTCACACAAACACACTCTGATGGAAAGAGAAGAAGAGATGGATGCGCTCCAGCAAGCTGCCACATGTTGGGGGATTTGTTTACTGCTTCCTGTCTTGTACGAGATCAGCACCCCGTTAAGTACTGACGCTCAAACACACGCAGTCTTCTCACCTGAGCCCTTACTGAGTATGTGTGTGTGAGAGAGAGACAGAGAGAGAGAGAGAGAGTAACTCATCAGTCGCATTGGGAAAGTACCATTCAGAGAGTGACAGATGTCTTTCTCTGTCTGACTCTTACATGCATCTAACAATGTGTCTCACTCGGTGAGCCTCAGGAGTTCTGCACACTCACTACAACTCTCACACACACACACACACACACAGACACTCGGGCACAGAGTGTTTGTGTACAGTATATGTTTTGAGTTTTTAATCTGTTGAAAATGGAGCGGAAACCAATCCCTGATGCTACAGCCAGATACAACTTCCACCTCTGCCAAGCAGCAGCAACTGATTCTGTATGACTGTAAATAACAGACACACTTCACATTCAGTGCAGATGAAAAAATGACTTAGATATGAGTGACTGACTGATGAATTGAGCAGAGTGGTTTTAGCAAACTCAGTATAGAACAGCACAGAACTCCATAGCTATAAGTGCATATGTCAGAAATTAAAGTTAAGTTTCTTGATCCTCATGTCATGTCATATGTCATGTACTATATAAATTACAGTTAGATCTCTCTAATGAAGAAAAGTGATTTTACGTAATTAATGTTCTAAGTAATGGTCTTAAACAACACAGCTCAATGAAAGAAGAAATGGTGCAGTAGTTTGTTTAAGCAATGAAAAACTAGATCACAATCACACAGCAGCAGAGTTCCTGCACCAACAGCACACAGTTTTACAGTCAAGTCACTTCAGACATTACCAGCTTAGGCTTTTACAGAGGCAGGCCTCTACAGTTCTTTAAAATTGCAGAAGAACAAGGGGAGCACAGTTTGTCTCTAAACTCTTAATGACTAAGACACACTGCCCAAGGAAGTTTCCGCTGCCAAAGTCACACAGGCACACACTTACACACACAGCTCTCAAGCCATAAAGGCAGGCATTAGCTGGCAGGATGCCGATACATGTAAAGCTTGTTAGAAAGTAAACGGCAGGAGAGTTTGACATATACACACAAAGGCTGTGGAGTTCAAAGAAAATGTTGAACTTTTCCTCAGATGTGTGTTCTGCATAGAAGGTTGATACGGCAAAATACACATGCTACACTGGTAAAAGAAAAGAGAAAGATAAACAGATATGGAATTACATTTTAAAGATAGTGTGCATGTAACTTGGCTGTTGTCACAGCTAAAATATTACGCAATATAGGAAAAGCCATACTGATAACTTTACAGCTCTGTGAGGCTGTACTGGTTTGAGCTAAATGTAATTTTATCATGCTAATGTGCTCACAAAGACAATGACAATGCGAACATGCTTTTGATAAGCAGGTATGATGTTTACCATGTTCACCACCTTAGCTTAATGTTTACATTAAGCTTAATGTTTAGCTTAAAGTATGTTTAGCTTAAAGTACAGCTGAAGCTGATGGTAATATTATGGGTTTTGCAGGTATTTGGTCATAATCCAAAGTACTAGACTGGGCTCTCTGTGAATGTTTGTGCAAACTTTTGTGCCAATCCATGTGGTAGATATTGAATATGTCACCAAATATCTAGAAATTTTACCAAATTTCTGTCAGACATGAAAGTACCAAATTCTGTGTCCTGCTTTTCTGCTTTTTACAGTTTACATGTAACTTTTCATTTTGTTGTAGACCAATTTCTTTAAATTGAGTAAGATATTTCTATTTATTTCCTCAACATTTTAACATTAACATTTTTATCATGCTCCTGATGACTGATATCTATAGATAATAATAATAAAGTATAGAAACAACATTTTGATCGTTGATTGGCACCTGCCTGTACTGCTTCCAGAGATCATTGATCAGCTCCAAAATTCCTCATCGGTGCACAACAAACACCAACTACTACAAATCATTGTGGATAATTGTGAAAAGTAGAAGTAGTATTTAAGAGTACACTACTAAAAACTGGCATCTAAGCTCATGAACAATCACACAGCCCTCCCAAAGAAGCAAACTAAATTATACTTAGGGCCAGCACTGACTGTAACAAAGCCAAGACTTTACAGTCCCCTTATATGGGTTTTACCAGACGTACATGTCCACTGTGCAAGTACTGTGTTCCTATTAAAGCTGCATCGTCACAGTCACAGTGCAGTGGAGATTCATGTTACTGAACTTCAAAGAAATCTCCGTCTGCACCAAATGGTGACAGCTTTCAAGTCAGCTCCAGTTTTGAAGCGTTAAAAAATTAGGAAATAAAACATCACCTAGGTGTCATTGTAGAATCTCTGTTCTGAAATGAGACTACATTTTGTGAGAGGACTGAATGTATCCTATTTTGTCACAGCTTAACAAGCAACAATTGTAGTGATGTTACAATAAAAGTCGGATTTAAGCACTGCCAAGGAATTTATTTTGTACTAAGTACAAAATTTAGACAAACGTGACAGCAAAACTCGTTGATTTTCATGGCATAAAGGAGAGGAAACCAGTGGCTTGATGGAAGATGAGAAATTGAAAAAAATAAACAATCACTGGCAGTAATGTAAAGTGCACAATCCTACTGAATATCTTCAACAAGAAAAGACCCATTTGTAGTTCATTCTTTGCAAAAGCAAGTTGCATGATTCAAAAATCCTGAACTTCATTTTAAATTCTAGTTACCAATATTTCCAAAAGAAATATGATAAAGTGTTGGAATGTTTAATTACAGATGTACAGTATATGGCACAGTCAAACAGTTATTTTAAAGCTACTTAACAGTCCTCTAAAAAGCTATAGTTTCTTATTAACTCACTAAAGACACACAGTTAAATCCACATAGGAATACTGTAGCAACATCAAGACTACCAAAGACAAACTGTAACTTCCTACATAAATAATAAAACAACATCTAGGGAACAACCTCTTTACTACCTCTCCGTCTCTTCCTCTCTCTCCCCTACTAATACACCAGCGCTCTCTTGCTTTTCGAGAGGCAGGGTGGTGATTGGCGGAAAAAAGCTTCACTCAATCCAATCTCTAATCCCCAGCAGGCTTTAAAACATATGCATAGTGGAGGACCAGCGGCAGCTCTCTCGCTGCTCTGAGTGTTATTTTTTCTCCTTCCTGAAGCAGCGGCAGCGCTGACAGAGGCAGCGGCGAGGAGCTGCTTTAACAGAGAAGCAGCAAAAGGCACCAGCAGCCCCGTTTGCCCTGCTTGGTGCGCTCTGAACCTAGGAGAGCCGAGTCACAGTAACAACGCACTCTAGTTGCCATGGCTTCCACAACTTGTGTACGGTGGGAAGTACTTTTTTCAGTTAAGACTTACCGGATTCTGCGTTGTGGAGGAGACCGTCTTTCCTGTGACTCTGTCTCTATCCGTCTCTCCCAGGGAAAGGCAGAGAGGTGATGGAGGTCGGGGGGGAGGCTGCTGCTCCTGCTGGTGATGGTGGTTTGGTTGCTCACATTGATTTGTGTCACTTCTCTGTCTCTCTCTCGCCACTCCACCTCAATCCCGCTCTCTCCCTTCACTTCACTTCACATTACACACACATGCATGCACACACACACACATAGAAACACACACATGCACACACCAAGGTTTGGGCAAATTTCACAAAGCTGAGGCACCAAGGGGAGTACACGTAAATTTGTTTTCTCTCCAGAACAGAGCCAGAACAGCCACAAACAGCACAGCAGGCCAGCCAGCATCTCCAAACTCCCCAAAACTCTACACAGTTGTCAAGTTCTAGCAAACCATGTATCAAAAAGCTTCACCAACACGTGTTACTTTATGATACATCTTAATGATGACAACGCATTAGCATCTCAAAAATTAACGATTACAGTCTGGAGTGGCCCCAGAGGCTCTGTGGGTATTAGAATACGAAACGGGATTGAAAACATAGTGGGCAGATGCGCCCTGAAGCATGATGCAGCTGTAGACTGTCAGGAGGTATGACTTTTAATGTGTCTGTATCAGGAGTTGTTATGCATATCAACTCCACACAAAGCTTTACTGTCCATTTAACATACTGTAGCTACTTGAGCAAGATTCTGCTGGCCACAGCCCGATCGAGCAGGTTAGTAAAACAAGCAGCTATTGCAGTACTTGGTAGTTGGTGGCCATACAGAATCACTAATCAATATTTTTATATTAGCAAAAATATGAAATGACTGAGTGAGGTAAAAGGAGTCACTTTTAGTAACAAACCCACAGACAACTATCATTTTAACATATTTCATTTCATTGTTTTGGTTTCATGGCCCACAGCCTTGCTGTTTTGGTTTACTTTCACTGCTTTTCAGCACGTTTCCTGTAGCTATGTCCAGCAAGAAAGCTCTGATAAACTCACTTTAGCTACCTGCACAGCACCAAAGGTAAATAACTAGTAGATGGTGAAGCATTAAGCAGCTACAGAAGCTAAATGGTGGAGTCAAAATTGGCGTAATCACTTGACTGACGTTCACCAGGTGGCTAAAATATGACTTGAATTAATGCTTATGGCGCAGGGTCTCTGAATGCATAAAAACTCAATTGTTTTGTCACACATTACAATTTATGTGGTGGTATTATGTTACTGTTGTCTTTTAAGCTTGTCTGACTACGAGAAAACCGCCCAAAAAATCCACTCATGCTACTTTAAGCAGATACTACATGGCATGACTATTGACATCTTTCAATTCCGCTAATGCTAATTTGCTCAATTTTAATATTATAATTCCAGCAACAAGCAAAGTTGTTCTGCTAGCTAGTGCAAGGTGTTTGCCTGCAGTTTGTACTTCTTGTTATTATTGCAACTGTCATTTCATGGGAAATGGCTGGGGGGGAATAGCCGTCTTAATATCCTGTAGGTTTTTGTAGGGGATTTTTCTATTAGGCGTTTTCGTGATAACAACTGACGTCACTGGCAGTTTTTAGTGGGAGCGTGAAAGTCAGAAAAGTGGACATCTTAAAACGTTTTTTTCCACACACATGAAAAAAGGGTTAGCTTTGTCTTTTGAGTATGAAACACTCACCTTTCGGTAGACATGGCTGTGAAAAGTTATAAAAGCTGCTGTCTTCTCTTCTCAAACTGACGCACTTGATTTCAGATCAACGCTTGCTCCGCGTGCACAATACAGTTTCCGCCTCCTGCTTCCCCATTGGTCGGTACCATTTTCTCCTAGCTCACTCATTGGTTGACCTAACGCTGCGCTTCATAAACGAAACTGACTGTATGACTGTAAGCTGAAGATAAAGATGGAGCCTAAAATTGAATTTTGTTTGTGCAGAAGTTTTTTGGTTTTTTGTGATGTGCCTGAAAATCATTGAGTGAACTTCAATAAGAATTCAGCTTAAAACCTTAATGTATAAGTGTAGATATAACAGTGCAGGTTCTTTTGCACAATACACAACGAGGCTTTATGGGAAAACAAAAAGGTGCTTTTATTCCAAACCAACCCAAATAAAACATACGTGAAGAAGCTGTTAAAGCATTATGTAAGTGATGAAAGAAATCTGGAGTCTTGGGCTGAAAAATGAATAAGTGCCAAAAAACTGCAGTTCCTCGGATGGCCACTTGAGGCTCTCTCCAAAAGCGAGTCAATCCCCTAAAGAGCCCATGTTAAAATGCCCAACTTTAAAGCAGAAATAAACATGCCAGGTACAAAAACATTTTTGGTCACTATAGCTAATTTCATGTTCCCGACAACTGTAGGAGGGGTGAATTTTTATGTAAGTCACTCGTTTAAGATATATTATGGCTTAAAGTTATGCCTAATTAGGGGCGTGGCTTCTTTGAGTGACTGCTAGCCATGAGCTGTCTGCTGGACTTCCCCTCAGCTAATTCCAGTCACTGATCTTGATCTCTTGGCTGTGTTTGAATTTTTGGAGAATTTTTAATGCAAATGTTGGTCAAATAATAGGGCTTGCTGTGTGTTATTTTTTATTCACGAGTGACCCTGTTAGCATTAACAAGCAGACAGCTGCTGGTGCTGGAGAGCTCTGGAGGAGACAGCTGTGGGCAGAGCTCCAGTATTATGGAGGGAAAAACACCTGGAGTCAAGAAGAGTACAGAGTTTGTTCTTAAATTTTTGGGATTAGAAGTGGATTTATTTTCACTCTCGCCTCTTAACCTGTCTGCCTAACTAGTGGGTAGGCGGAGTCAGGCATTGCTCTTAAGGCAACGGCCAGTGCAAACCACTTAAAGCTTCAATTTGGCTCATTGGAAACCTATGGGAGACATCAGGATGGGTCTGTACACTATTTTTACAGTCAATGAATAGTCAACGTTGTACATCAACAGCTTCCTTGGAAACAGACTCATCTTGTCTGACATTTAAAATAAGTACACCATGAGTGCCTCTATCCACTCAAAACTGGCTGTATGCTGAGTATTAAGTTAAGGCAACTCAGTTGGACATAAATCTACTGGCACAGTTCAAGTTTGAGCATAAAAATGATGGCCTTCACAGTCACTGTCATCAAAACGTTAAACAAGGGGATATTGTTTGGAAGAATAATGTTCATCCCTCAAGAGGCATGATAAAACAAGGAACATGTTCTACTCAGTCTTTGAGTGTATACGAGCCAGCACCACCAAAGCATGGCTTTTTTTGCTAAATCGATAGCAAAAGTCAAAATGAAAAACAGGGATGTGTTTGGTCTGCCCCTCCTCAGTGTGTGCTCACACACCTGAGACAAACATCTGTGTAGGTGGACTGCTCATATTGATTTCATAAAAAGAAAAAACCTAAAAGACAGTTTTTGAGAGCTCACCCTTAAGGGAGCACTCCATGGTGCTATGACCATGGTGGCCAACACTGTGCTCAGACGCCTTATGATATTTTCCTTTATTTACCGTCATTATCTCATACTCAGAGATAGACGATCATCAGCATATGTAAAAAAGTCTTTTTTCTAATGAGCATTTTGCTGCCCACTGTACCTTGTAAATGCCACAGTATGCCCGTGCAGAGGAGAAAAAGGGCTCAGGGGCAATCAGCAAAAGCGTGGGGGCAGAGCGGATGCGCTTCAAAGGTTGTCAAAACTATATTATATGGTTGATCCCTGTCCAATTCACTTTCACAGTTCAGTAGTTATTGTATGTTAAAGCTGGAGAAAACAAAGGCACTCAGTGGAGTCTCTGCATTATGAAGTTAGCTCACACAAGAGGCTTTGTATTTGTGTGTGTGTGTGTGTGTGTGTGTGTGTGTGTGTGTGTGTGTGTGTGTGTGTGTGTGTGTGTGTGTGTGTGTGTGATGGAGAGAAGGTTGGTGGTCAAACAGGGTAACGTCTAAATAGAGTGACCGCATAGGTCAGGTTTGACACACTTTATTATTCATTCACTGCCTGTCCTCAGCTGCGCTTAGCTCATCAGTGCACACACACACACACACACACACACACACACACACACACAACCTCCCCTAGGTGCGGCTTTTACTGCGCATATGCGTCTGGACGATGCACAAATGTCATGAGCAATAACTGGGATGTCACTCCAAATTCACTCTCCTCTCTTCAGCGTTTAGCAGCTAGGTAGCTCAAGGAACAGGCTCTGTCTCTCTACATGTCTGTGGGTGTATTTCTGAAGCCTATGTGTCCTAACCTCTGAAAAGGTTGGGGGGTTACCTGTTTGATTTGTTAGATTTTCTCAAAAATGTCCCACCCCAAAGTTTAATTCATTTCAATTCAATGCAGCTACAAGAATTTGTATCATGGCCAGAGGTGCCCTGGGATTAGAAGGCTGGTGAAATGAAAAAATGTCCCACTGGTACAAATCTAGGGCACAGTTAGGTTATTTTTTCCCATATTTGTAACTCCTTTTCTTAATTCCCTCCACAGGTTCAATGTCAGGTTAGTATTTTGGGGACTTCCTACATTTTGGTCACAATATGAATCATTCTGTATACTTTTAAGGTCTCTCGGGAAATGTTGTATGTTTATTGACATTTTTATCATCATATGGTTTTATTACATGATTTCCTCATCATAAGGTATGAATATATCCCCTAGTTTTGTGTTTAAATTACTTTATGAGTGTTGCAATCGCCTTTACACAGGTGAAGTTATTTAGTCCCATTTTTCTTCACTTTATTGTTTGACTTCCTTGCTCTTTGCTGTACTTTTAATGTTTTTGACACTTTTTCAGTGCAATTGTTCTTCACTGGCATGATGTAAGGAACCTTCTTTTTGTTTCCCTTTTCCTGCAAAATATTAAAAAGGGTATTCAACTGGAATAATAATAAACAAACATGTAACTAAATGCCAAACAGTGATATCCACATCCAAAAGTAGCTCAATCAATATATATTTAGATACACAACTTTATCAGAAAAAGACAAGGAGGACAATAAAGTACTAAGGTCAATTCTCCTGTATTTTATCCTGGAGATATTTACAGTTAATAACTTGCACCTGGTATTATTTAGGCTGATTCCAGACACATTGTAATAAAATTTCACTAATGTTAGACAAACAAATAACAATAAATAAATGAATACAGGATTCAGTATTCCTTCTCAATAACTTTATTCCTAACAGCATGCAGTGTGCTTTGAAACAGCAATTAAAGCTTCAAGTTTGGAAATGGAACAGCTAAATGATGTAATGAAATATGAAAAAATGGGTGACACTTTATAATAGAGGTACAAATCATATACTTAAGTAATGCTTAACTGATGCATGACTTTTTAAAACAAGCTGGTTATCAGATGCAAACAATAAGCCTACAAAAATCATAAATAGAATTACATAGATAAACCTTTATGTAAATGAAATCCAGCTTTCTTGATAGATATCAATTAATGTATGAAGTAACTTTGAATTAATATTCTTTAATTTAAGTGTGAACTAATCAGATAAAGGCATTCTAACCTCATTGTTTGTCGGTGGTGAGGCACAGGCATTCATGATACATCCTTGATCATTCATGCATTAAATCACCATAAGTCATTCATTGGTTAGTCATTACTTAAGGATGTGATCTGTACCTTTATTATTTTTTTGTGTTACCTCAAAGTAAATTTAAGAAATTCAGAGTATTTGTTTTATGGATCAGGCTGGAAGGTTGGGTGTATATACATCAGTATATCTAAAACCTATTTTCATGCTTTTATGACAACCTAATCTGTTTTTTCACAAAGCAATTTAGCTGCAAGAGTTTCCGCGTTTGGGTTTGCTTGGGAATGTTTCCAAATTCAGTGTTGGTCTTTTTACTTCAAAACTGGGCATCAGAAATGCCCTAATTTGTTTAAAGCTGCTCCAAATCAAGATCATGTGCAGCCCTCCTTTCTCTCTCTCCCCTCCTCGGTATAGTTACATGGACGTTGCTCTGTGTGTGTGTGTGTGTGTGTGTGTGTGTGTGTGTGTGTGTGTGTGTGTGTGTGTGTGTGTGTGTGTGTGTGTGTGTGTGTGTGGGAGGGATGGGAATCAGGAAGCCTTATCCGTAATGCGAACATAACTTTTAATGCTCCATCTGAGGGAGACCTTATTGTCAATTTCCTCTTGTTTCTCGGAGCACAAAGCTGTCTCTGACCTCTCAGAACATTTGCATGGATTCCTTTGAAATTAGAGGGTTTTTTTTATAATGCCATTTAACGTTGACAATCTGGTCAAAAATTCAGACAGGAATAATATGTTTGAGGTAATTCATTCCTTACAGAAAAATTAAATTACATATAACCACTAATGATATTCCTATTATAGAGCAAAAATACAGAATTCAATGTCAGAGGCCAATTTATGATTTTCTCTGGGAATAATACACCTAAACTAGCTTTGTAGTCTGTCTTTGATATTATTAGCAAGAACAAAAGGCACAGGCACACACGCAGAGACACACTCAGAGCATCATATATTACTCTTGAGTCCCTTGTAGTACAGCTACCTTCCAAGGATTTGGCAGCCTGTGCCAGACCCCTGGGGCCTGAAGCTTAAGAGCCCGGCCAAATGACACCCTGCTGGGGCGACAAGGCTCCTGGAACAGTAGCCCCCCTTCCGGAATATTCTTTTTTTCCCCAAGAAGGGACACCCATGATCAAACCAATAACACTATGTGGCTTTCATAAGCACAAATCACTCAAATCTCCTTCATGATTAAAATGTTTTCGTCTCCACTGAAGTTGAAGTCATCGGAGGATAGGTCAGATCAGTGCACAATCATTTCACTGATGTCAGGGGTAAATGCATGTTGAACTTCTCAGTGATCAAGTGGATTTTTCATCACCTCAAGTAGCTGCGGAGATACTGCGGTCTTTCTCTTGTTTCAAGGCCAACATCGCTACACAATATCTATTAATGAACATGTCAAGAGGTTAAAGATACTCATTATAGGCTATGTTTTATAGCAGCTACAGGAAGGCAGGGTGTCAAGAGCGTTGGCAAATAAACACGTGCACAAAAGCATGCAAACAAATTACATTCACATTATAAGTTCTTTGATTAAAACGCCTCAATTTTTGTTGATTCAGTAGGCAATCTTTAGAAGTATCATAGAGATAATTGCAAAAATAAAACACTTGCTGTTAAAAGTTCCAATTTAAAGAACATTTCAAATGTCTTAAAAGGCATGATTAAAACAAAATCTGCATTTTAGAAAATGTTTAGCTTGAATGCCAAGTATATTTCACAGAGAGGAGAGATCATTTAGTGAAACATGTCAGTAATCTTACCTCCTGTCATGTACTGTATCCCCACAGTTCAATCCTGCTCACATAGCTCAGGCTTAAACACCCTCTAGTGACTGGAAACACGCATTACAATCACACCGCAGCAGGCTCCAGTTCATAGGAAGCAGCTTTCCATTCAGCTTACGTTGCTATTTCTACACATATATGCTCCGCTGGACAAATATATCATGATATATCCATCTGTCTGGCCGGGCTATTCCAAGCCTGAGAAATGACAGAGAAATGCAGGAAGTCGTTGGAACATAAACAAGGCGCAATGGAGGAAGCAGGGGTCAAGGCGGTGCTTCCTGTTCCAAAACCACCTCTGTGTGCCTGTGAGCAGACACGAGGCAGCAGTGACACTGTGCAACTCCTACAGTATTGTTATTAACAAGCCTGTTTCGTGTATTTCTTTCATTCTAATAGTATAAGAATGTAATAAAAACTTGCATTAAAGCCCAATCACTTTGTCAAACTTCTGCTTTTGCATAAGTGAATAAACTTATGATTAATGCATTGTTTTGCTTCTGTTTCCTGTTTTTATATTTTCCATCAGTTCATAAAAAAGTCATTGTTTTTAAATTAAGTACATTTTTTGTCCACCTTCAATCATGATGCTGCTGCCCGCTTTGATGTCCTGTGTTTTTTTTCTGTGTTTAATTAGTATTTTTGCAAATGAATACGACCTAAAACCTGTTCAAAGTCATTTGGGGGTTATAAAAACCTCCATTGTCAGATGTCCAGTTTGGATTAGATTCATTCGCCGGACAGACAAAATGGCAGCATCTGGCCAGCATTATTATAGCATATCATAATGAATTCATAATCTGGTATTATTGAAGCATTTGGTATTATTCTCAAACTCAATTACAGTAATAGGAGTATAATGATTTCAAAGGGTTTACATTTCGGGTGACAGACAGGATGCAACATATCTCATTCCCACTCTCACACAGATTACCTCCACAGCTCAGTAATATTACCTCAGCTTCTGTTTTGATTGTAAGATGCTCCTCTTAAATAACCTATTTCAAAATGTGCTCACTCAGTTTGTCTCTTTCATCCGTTTTTTTCTTTGCAGGCGGTCCAGCACTGCAGCCCACACGACGCTTTGGACCACAATGCTTGCTGTATTTCACTCAAATGTCTTATCAGCACTTCAGAGAAGATGCAGTGTATCAAATTTAAGGGAAGACATATGGTATACATGGGAATTATCTCAACCGACTGAGTGTAGTGTATACAGCAAGAGCATCTCTATCTTAATAGTCTGTGAGCAGTGGTGAAGGGAGAATGTGAAAGCTCTGAGGGATTTGGGAGAAAGGATATGATTGCATTTATGTCCCATCAAGCAGCTTGCTGGATCCAGGGGAATGCCTAATATATATCTGTATTTGGTCGCCAGCTTACATCTGTCTGCTTATGGATTTATGACTTCAAAACTATTTGGAAAAAAAAGGCGCCTCTCGACAGAGCCAGTGACTAATAACTAAAGCTGACAGGGATGGCAGGCAAACACACACACACACACACACACACATGGATAGACGTAACGACAAGACTCGGCGACAAGGAACAAAGGAGTCGAAATCTGACACATTCTCTCTGACAGTAGGATAAAACTCACTCACCCCTCGAGCCATGCTAACACACACCACACACACGCACACAATTTACTTCTTCGTCTGTCATGCAGAGTTTTTCTTACAAACACGCACATTTTGTTTTCAGTCCTGTTGCCACACTAAACCTTTTCAAATCTTTACATAAAGTGTGTTTATTCTGATTCCACTCACCAATTCACACATACAGTTAAAAGCACCAAACTTTTGTTTATTTGCTGTTGGTTGCAGAGACTGTGAGGGATTTTTGAGAGGGAGAACACATTGAGAGAGGTTTGGCCATATACACACTGTCAATAAAAAATGTGTCACTTGTTATGTCCACAGCTCTGGTTCAGACATGGAGTTGACTTCTCGTAGCTGTTTCCAACTTGGTAAAATTTTGTTGCACTCAGAATCATCAAATCTCTTAAAAAGGATCTTCCTCTTTTAAAGAGAAATGTGCAAGGCATTCAGGGAGCCACTTAAATAGACTGCAAATATGGACTGCAGTATATTTGAAAAACCTGATTTTGTATAATGAAGTTTTGTTTCTTAAATATAAGTTCTATGTGATGCTTCATGTTGCTGGAAACTCAACTCACAGGATTTGAAAAGATATTAAACGATGCTTTGAAAAGCAGATTTGATAAACTGCTAACAGACCACCAGCCCGTTCAGACATAAAGAGATGAGATTCTCTGGACAACAAAGATTGTGCAATGCAAAATTCAAACAAAACACGCATCCCTGCAAACGTAGACATGACAACTTAAGAAGTGATTGATTTTTGGCCACTTGGGAGCAGCAGACCAAGCTGTAAACACAACATTGACATGTTATTACCGAATAAAGTCAAAATCTAGCAGAGACGGAGAAATACAAGCATTCATTTTGAGTCCATCCAGTAAATATAAAACATATCCTCATGACTAAATGATGATTGATTTTCAGTGTCTCCTAAAATGACATATATGACCATTTCCAAAACAGTTTAGTTGTTTAGTTTTGCAAGAAAATTACTTGGTTAGATTTAGGCACTAAAATTACCTGGTTAGGTTTAGGTACTCACCTACTTGGCTGGGTTTAGGAACTAAAACTACTTGGTTAGGTTTCACTACATTAATAAGTTATAAGAACTCACTGTTGACTTCTGAATGAAAGTCCTGTGCTTGCTGAACCCGACGGTCCATTCCCGACCTCCTCCCACTTTTCACTCCTTATATGACTTCTCCTCACTTCCTGCTTTGCAGCTGTAATAATCACTGCAGCCACTAGAGGTTGCTGTCCAACAACAAACGTAAGTATGGATCATAATAACCTGCTTTCCTTTTATCATTTTTCTGATAAGAAAGCCGCAAATAGTCCAACATTTCCTCTCCTTTTAGGTATGTTTTACTCTCCACCAACTCCTGAGGGAAATATCTAAGCCAGTTAGCTAGTTGCTAACTTTATCTGCCTGTTTGGTGAGGGGCAGGTACTGTACTAGGTTTATCAGAGATTTCTTGCTGAAAACAGCTGCCTACACCTAGAAACAGGGTCAATGAGAGTGTGAACGAATACGGTTACATTACAGGCCATTAAACCAAAACAATGAGCTAAAAGATGCTAAAAAAAAACTGGAGCAATGAGAGAAACCGGAGAGTTGCTTGATAATGCTCTATGTATTTGTCACAATAAGGAACATTACACAAAGTCATTTGACACTTTTTGTATATAAAAAATATTGATTAGTGCAGCTTTAATGCTTCAATCATTGATAGTGGCGTGTACAGTGACCACTTGAGTCACCATCACAGCCCATTAAGTTGAGATGAGTTTGATTGACTTGGTCTAAATTCAAATACTTTTTTTTTTTTTTCAATTCAAAGGGGCTTCATTGACATGGAAAACAGATGTTAACAACGCCAGATCACAGGTAAAATAAAAATACCTACCTTGTACATATGGACCTACCATACCAACACGGCACGCAGGCCACATGGATTATGACATGTGGGCAAACGTGGTGCTGCATAACAATTTGCGGATTGTGACTTTAAAATATATAAAGGTGGAGACAAATGAGAGAGTTGGCACTGGCAATAAGATGAAATAATGACAGAGGGAGATAGAGGGAGAATAAGCGGGAGAAATGGAAGGAGGTGGAAAGGTGAAGATGTGGATGGGTGGTGGGGGGGAAGGCAGATTGTGTGTGAGAGAGGCGTTTAATCCCCAGGAGCATCCTGTCGGCAGCTGCTCTGTACAGATGGGGACGAAGGGATGCTGAAACACACACGCACGCACACACACACACACACACACACACGCACACACACACACACACACACATTGTGTCAAAGAGAAAAAAGCACTGTCGAATGTTGGAACCCTTTTCTAACACCCTCGAGGATCATTCTAAACATAAGGTAAGGGAGCTTGGTTGTGTTCCATTATTTCCCACTCTACTAAGGCCACTGGAGCTGTGTCATCAGCTGATTAATGAACACAATGCTCTTTCTTTCTCCCGCTCCCTCTCAATATGTTATCTGGAGTTGTTTTTTCTATTCAGTGCTGCAGCACAGAAGTTTGAATCCCTGGTTTGTCTGGGGGAGTGAATGTGTTATGTCTGCTCCATTCCGTCTGTGTAGCTGTATGTATGCAAGCTCCATATGAACTCGTTTCATCATGGTCATAGTCCTAAAATCTGCAGATTGTTTCTGGTGCAGCAGGGAAACACCAGCTGCTTTCAGCCACTCTGGGTCCAGCTAGTTTCTCATGGAGAAACATGTAAATGTCTTCCAAGTTTGGCCTGTGAGCCCCATTATGAGGTCAACGCCATTTTGACTATTTTCACATTTGCTATGAAATCTTGCCTACAACAATGTGGAGTGACATTTTACCTGATGAGTGCTCCAGTAGAGCTACACAATGGCCAGCAGCCGAAGGGTGATCATAATGCACAGCTCCAAATTCATAAAAGAAAACATAATTTAGTCATTGTTCTTCGACAAACTTTTTCCAAGATATAATTTGATCTTAGAGGAGAAAAACACAATAGGAAAACACCAAATGCTTTTCATAGCTACCTTTTAAATCTACAGGGGTAAGAAATGCATGAGATTGGTTAGATGTAAGACCACAGTTCGGCCCGTGCAGCATTGTCAGTCATTTCATGCAAACTAATTAAAATTATGTATCATAATGAAAGGTGATATTTAAAGGAAATCATAGAAATGCAAGTGTGTTGCTCTACAAAGTACAGTCTATTAACCCACGAACCAAGTTTCAGCATCATCTTGTCTATCAACTAAAAGTCTGTTTAAATAAACTGGTAACTTGAACACTGGCATGGTTTCTGTTATCAGTGTAATGTGAAAAGACAGCGTGGACTTTTCACTTGTGAAAGCAGGAATGTGGAGCAGCTGGAGGAGGTACTTCTGAAGCTCCTATTCGATAGGTGAGTTATTTGAAATATTTCAACTGAGGGTTTTTCAAGGTACAAGGTTCATATACCATGTTACAACACAGCGTTGTATAACAAAATGCTAGTTGTTGTCCCGTTGTGCTATCCAAATACAAAGATTATAGAAATGGGTGAATAATTAACAAGCCATAGAAATAAGTGCAGTGTGGGGTTCAGGAGTCTCATGGCCTGAGGAAAGAAGCTGCTCCATAGTCTGCTGGTATGGCAGCAGATACTTCTGTATCTTTTGCCAGATGGCGGCAGGGTGAACAGACTGTGGCTGGGGTGGGTGTTGTCTTTTAGTGTCATTTGGGCTCTGTCCAGACACCTCACTTTACCGATATCACTGATAGTCAGAAGATGAATACCGCTGATGTTCTGGGAAGTTTTAATCACCCACCCAAACATGCACATCCCATGTGAGTTTTGGATGTTTCCAGGATGCTTTCTATTGCTCCTCTGAAAAAAATTGAAAGGAACTTGGAATGGGAATTATGCCACATTAAGTTTCCTTAGGAAGTAGAGCCTTGATTTTGCTGATTTCCCCCCGATATGAACTCTGATCATTAAATTCGACCGATAATGGTGGTGTCCATGTCTGGAAGTCCAGTCATGGGTGTACAGTATGAACAAGAGGGGGCTGAACACACAGCCCTGGGGGGCTTTGGTGTTGAACACTAAAGTAGAGGAGGTGTGTCTGCTAATCTGAACTGTCTGAGGTCTGTTTGTGAGGAAGTCTAACATTCAATTGCAGAGTGTGGGTACTTTTTGCCTTAGTGCTCAGTGTTAAAAAGACTGCATTGTCTCTCTGCCTTGTCTGTCCACGGGTTTGGTGCCGGGAGTTTGCAGCTAAGTCGGAAACAACACGCACAATCAAAAAACTTCAGAAAAAACATGACAAAGTAGAATGTGAGCAACCGATCATACAATTCATCCTGCCTGCATTTTTGCCTCAATCTTACGTGTTATACCATTTTTAACCCTGTTGCTGTTTTTTTTAAAATGTTTTTGGCGCCATTACTTTGTTAATCTATCATCGCTTGTTCCATTTAAAGGTGGAGGATTTATTGTCAACTGAGACGTGGAGGTGAGGTCATGGCATATCAGTGGTTCGTAGTGTGACAATAGCCATTGTTCCTGGGACCAACAGGAAGTGTCTGCATGGGACTTCCTGCTGAAGATAGTGCACCTCGGGAGGGCAGAGAGGTGTGTGTTTGTATGTGGGTTCATGTTTGTGTCACTCCGATGATTATTCCTTTGTTCGTTTAGTTTATGTCATCTCTTTTGTTTTGTCTCTCCTTCGGGGTCCCACCTTGTTAAATGACGCTCCTTATTTTTTTTTCCTCTTTGTTTTTTCAAAATAAAGTGTAGGTACAGTCACAGCACAATGCAGTTATGAATTTGCTTTTTATTTCTACTTCCCTACACTTCCCCTTCCATTGCACACAAAAACTTACAACAGTAGTCACATCTACAAGAATACATAAATGTATGATGGCAAGTATTGATGACAGATGTCAGCACTCAGTTATTTTTGATTTGGTGATATGCAGGTTTTGCCTTTGACCTATTTCTGAATGCATTTAGAGTTAAAACGTACATTTCTAGATGTAGTCATTGTCTAAACAGCACTGAAATTACTTTATTTTGATGCAAATTAGGTTGCATTCGTGTATGTGAACTTCTGATTAAATCATTTATATAAAAATGAAACAAACACGTGCAACAGACATACAAAAGGAGGTTTTAAGTGGGATTAATCAGGTCCATGAGACCCCTTCGCCAGTTAAAATACCTAAAAAAGCACAGAATGGCGTCATTCTGCAGTAAAAAAGAAATCTGCTTGCACCCAAACAAAATTGCCACTTAACTGCTACAATATCACAGTGTTTGATATCTGTCGGCCCAACAATAGGGCCTTCCGCACCTCTTTATTTCTCAATGTCTCCCCCCAGTAAAATTATAGGCACGATCAATTTTGATAATGCAAGGGAGCAGCGGTATCCGGCAGAAAAATAATCATCTTGATTATTCCTTCTCATGGAGAATTTTCTTTCCTATTCTGTACTTTCTTTGCCTCTCCACGGTAATGGTAACAATTTTCTCTTTTCAGTCTGACTCGAGGCCTCTTTCTCTCACTCACTGGTGAAATGTGGAGCCGTTGTTTTTTTTCTTTCTGTCTTTCGCTGCAATGCTGAAAGCCTTTTGACCTACAAAGTAGGGTTTTGTTGATAGATTGATGCTTTCACACAGTGACATTAGCTGAATCGCCGGTGTTCAGAGGCCCGCGGTGCCACTCTGGAACAAATGCCCTGGAATTTTCCCAAATAATCCCCCTGTGTGCCTGTCTGTGTGTGGTGCGGCGATGATCTCTGGGGGAAAATGGAAAGCATCTATCTGTCTGTTTGTCAGTCTGTCTGGCTACCTTTTACTAATCATTGTCTTTATCGAAGGGGATGGTGGGCTGGAGGTGCAGTAACCTTTAATGTGAAGGGAGATATGGATGAATATAGGGGTGGAGAGGGGCAGGAGCAGGAGACGTGGGATTCTGTGATGACAGCTAAGGTATTAACACTTGGTGACATTGGTACAACATGGCATTATAGTCTGACAGCAAGGTGAGACCGAGAGAGTCAGAGAGAGAGAGAAAGAGAGAGAGAGAGAGAGAGCGATGACGGAAGACAGAAAGATTTCTGCATGAAGTCTGTAAGATCACAGGCAAATGAGACAACAGATTTCTTAATGAGGAGCTTCATCAGCTTGAGCCGCCAAAGACGAACCCCTTAGAAGAAATTTCTGTAGAGGAAATATGCTTATGGTTTGACTTAAGGGAGCATAAATTGATTTTTTGGTCACTCTGTGGACAGCAACCAGCTGTAAACACAACATTGACATATCATCACCTTATAAAGTTGTTATGGCCAGCGTGTTAGCAAGCAGTGGCCTTTTTACACATCCAGCAAACAAGAAAAACATTACTATTGTTTTGGAGTCATATTCCTGACACCTGGTGAGTGTGAGTCCAACATTCACTCTCCTTTTATCTCTCTGTTGTTTTCAACCAACTCCCGAGGGAAATTTGTGGTTCTTTAGCAGCGAGGTGCTCCACCATGTTGGTTAGTTGCTCATTTTGTCAGTGTGTTGTTTAATTCTTGTCTATTCAATTTGCAGTTGGAGAGTTTTTTTCATGAAAACAATTACTGTTGCTTATATCTGCTGTAAAAAGTTGCTTTAACTGTGTAAACTTGTACACCATGAAACCAAAACAATAAGCTTAAAGAGCTTAGAGGTGAAGGAAAACTGCAGAGTTGAGTGATAATTTTCTGTGGGTTTATCACAACTAAGTCCTTTTATATTAAACAGACTCATCTGATCCATTGTTGCTATAAAACTTTTGGCTAGTTCAACTTTAACTGTACTAAAATTTAAGCTGTAAATAGGCTATATACCTATCATATACCCACACATATGTAAAACACTTACATTTTTCATTTATCTGACCACTTTCTTAGATTTTTCCTTTTCCCTATGGATAACATACTGCCTTAAATGGTATTTATCATGATTGTTTTTGGCTTCTCATTGGGTTATTTCAGCCAAGTCACCTGGATGAAATGTTTGCAAGTAACATTTCTGCAAAAATACTGATACATTCACATTTGTATATGTCATAGGCTGTATACCATATTGACATTTCTACAAAAAGGTGTCACATCACAATCACATTACATTTATGACCCGACTTTCATATCAGGAGGTGGAAGGGATGGTGGTGGAGTGTCACAGGCAAGAATGTTGCCAAACTAGTGACCATGTTGTGTTACAACACTTGTAAGCTTGACACCAGTGGATCATTTTTAAGGAGACCTCGGGACAATTTCCAGCTGTGTTTGTGGCAACCAAAACAGGCATTTTAAGCCAAAAAATGATCTTTTCTAAACCATGACCAAGTGGTTTTTGTGCGTAAATCGGAGCACAGGCTTTACCAGAGCATAAGCATAACCAGGGCATATGCACAGTGTTGTCACGAGTTGCAACACAGAAAAATAAAGGTTCAACACATTCGTGGTTTTCAGAAATGTACATTGCCAACATTCATTCTGCCGATGTGGTTGGTTCTTTAGTATTGTTAAATGGGACTCTGTTCTCAACTCGAGTGGAAGAAGATGCAGACTGAGCGCAACTGAAAGTTCAACTGAAGCACCTCATCACAGAATAACTCCTGGAATGCAGCAAAAACAGTAACAACAAAGTCAAACTGAAGGTGCGAACAGTCTCATCAATGTGTCATTTAAACACAAGTCAGTGTGAAAGTAGAGTTCTGTCTTGAGCAGTGCACGTAATGTTGTCTTTACATACACGTACAAGGTATTGTCAAGCCTTGCTAGCAGTGGGTCACAGCTGAGAGAAGTTCAGAGGGTCCAAAACCAGCGCCGCCAACCCCCCTCTACCCAAACACACACAGACACATACATACACACACACATACACACTGCCTTGTCAAAGGACCCTTTGTGCACTGTTGTTTTTTCAGGGAAAATACTCTCTTTATTTCTCTGTGGGGAATATACAGCAGCGATCACCTAATCACACACACCGAGAAACCCAGTTAACCTCCCACACACACATACACACACAAACTTTACACAAATACATATGTTCAAACACATACGCCGCACACACACACATTTATATTGACACATGTAAATGAACACAAGTTTGCACACACATTCAGAGACATGGGCAAAGGAAAAACACACACACACTCACAATGGGTCATTTATGTCCCTCTCTGCACCCCACATTCATACTTGGCAGGCGGGTGACTGCTCTGTTGTTTCAGTGACCTGGAGGAGAAGTTATGTGCTCTTAATTTATATATCAGGAAACACCTCCCCTCCCTCATTCACACACACACACACACACACACACACAAAGCTTTTCTAAGAAAGAAACTGTGTTTCATCAGCAACAAAAGTCTTTAAATAAAAAGAAATCTGATTTCTTGAAAAAAGAAGAGGAAGAGAGAATAAACCTCCCTCTTTATTTCGAGGAGGGAAAGAAACAGCAAACAAGAAGTAAAATGACCCAGAAACCTTCAGCTGCCCCAGGGCAGAGTGTAATATTGATGATGGTTGCAAGACCTCACCTCTGGACACACACACAGCTGTGTGGCAGCAGTGTTAGGCCAAACCCTACAAAACTAAGACAGAAGAGGTGCTGTTGAAAAAAAATCCTCTAAAATAAGATGTGTATGTATGTTTGAGTGTATGTGTGTGTGTGTGTGTGTGTGTGTGTGTGTGTGGTACCCAGCACTGAGCTCTCCCATGGGAACGCGAGCACAGCTGAGAGTAAATGGCAATTACTGTGTTTAACTGTTTTATCCGCGCTCAGAGGCAACCATACATCGCCGATTCCACAGAACATCATTAAAACACACTTAAACACACACACACACACACACACACTGTCACGTCACGTCTGGTGGGTTATCCATGCCTGTCACATCGTCATTTATTCAACCCTGATGGAGTGATACAAATACCAGCAGACATATTTCAGTATTCTGCTGGAGCAAATTATGATATCTGATTAGCAAATGATGGAAAAGGGCGTTACACACACACACACACGCATCAGTCTCTCAGACACACACATTTGCACAGGACTTACAGTTGACGGATGGACCCATCAGTTCAGTGTTACAGTCATTTATGATGATTTGTGATGCCAGTACAGTTAAAGAGGAGGTCAGTATGGGAAAGAAGTGTAACATCTGCAAGGCTTCACTTTCAGTCAGCCTGTCCTGAAGGGATTTTGGTTTGCACCCAAGTGTCAAACACATCAGATGATGTTAGAGGACAATGAAACTGAACAATCCACAGTCAATAAAAGAACATTTTAAAAAAGCAAACGGAGTGATAAGTAGCTGTGAGGAAAAAAAACCGATCTTGTGACAGATGTGAAGAAAAAGACAGGAGAAGTACACGCTCCACTCACAGCCATGTCTCAAAATTCCTATAAACAGCCTACATTCATTGCCCTTACAATGCACACATAATAGTGAAATACCCCTGAGATGAATAATAACGGTTACGACTTTAAGGAACTGGACTCCCCAAACAGTCAACGCTCCCACAAGTGTACATGTGACCGCGCTGTTTTTGACTGCAGATGACATAATGGGACATGTATTAGATATAAATATGTGTTTTCACTGTTGTGTATATCTTGGCAGCCGCATTAATGCCTTGATTTAATGCTGTTTACTTTTATAAATCGTACAGTAAAGCAGCTTGAATTTGAATTTTGACAGAGACATAGAGGCAGACAGGGAGGCCGAATAAACAGAGGAGAGAGAAAGGTACCTTCTCTCCACCTTAATGTGAGTTGGCATTTGACAAGGATGTGTCAGACTTGTGTGAGTAATGAGAGAGAATGACTGTGTGTGTGTGTGTGTGTGTGTGTGTGTGTGTGTGTGTGTGTGTGTGTGTGTGTGTGTGTGTGTGTGTGTGTGTGTGTGTGTGTTAAGGAGTAAGAGAGAGAGATTCTGAGAGAGAACCTCACTCTTGCTGCTGTGGCGGTATGTGCTGTTGCTCTGCAGACAGACAGACAGACAGACAGACAGACAGTTGTTCATTGGCCAGTTGGCTGCCATGGTCGCTGGGCTGGCACACCGAGGTGGTCAGCATGAAATGGGTGGCACTGCATGTGTGTGTGTGTGTGTGTGTGCGTAAGAGTGTGTGCGTGCAAGTGTGTGTGACTCACTCCCACCTGCAGGGAGACAGAGCAGTGCCAGCCGCCAGGCCTGGAGAACATTACTCACCGTCAGGACCGACGTCTCTCTTTTTTTTTGTGATACACACACACACACACACACACACACACACACACACACACACACACACACACACACACACACACACACACACACACACACACACACACACACGTATTCTCCACACCACTGAATAATAAGTAGGTGTCCTGCATTCCAAGACAAAATGCGCCCACCTGCGACTAAAGTACATGCTTCCCCCACAGAGCCCGAAAGCAAAGGCACAGAGAGATTTTAATATTAACCACTCTTGTATTGCTGATTTAAAAATAAATCATTACCATTACAATTTTGAGACATTATTGCTACAACGATCATGAACAGACGAAACCATTGGCAAGAAGACTAGCAGCTTCAACACTGCGTTTGACGTTGTGAGTCATCCTGTCTAATTTTATAAAAAAATCTGCTTGGTTGCTTTATGGCACGAAATAAGAAGAGGACCCTGATCTTGTGTGGTAAGGGACTGTACCAGAATTATTCGGATAGGGAGAGGGGCTAAACGTTATGTTTCATTTTCTGAAGGCCCTCCCCAGTGTTATTAACGTTTTCCTTTGGATCAAAAGAGAAAAATTGCAACTCTCTACCCACAGAAATGTGAGAATTTAAGATGCTGTCAACCACTCTAAACCTTCACATGTTAATATGTAAGTCACATATTGCAACAAAATTGTACACAAAAGGTGCAATTAGCAATTGCCAAAATTATGGTAAACATAACAAAAAAGATTCATCTTGCTCACTGAATATTCTTGCCATTATTTATTTTTGAACTACGAACTTTCACTATCACTTTATCTAACTTATTTCTGGAACATTTTACTTTACTGCACTGTAAAAACTGACAGTAACCAATTGCCGCAAAATTACCAAGACAAAGTAGAAGTGGTTAAAACGGTTTAACTTGTACACCTTAAATTTGATAGTCTAATTTATTCAGTAATTCTGAGGTAATCGGTTTCCTCGTGTATAGCTCTGCTTTCTGTTAAAGGTGCAATATGTAAGAATTGGCCAGCTGTGTATTCATACTCCCAAGAAAGAGGGGGCAGCATATCACCAGAGTAACCACTCACTGCTGCTAATGGTAACTGCTGTTAGCTAGTTAGCTTGGTTAGCCGTGCATCTAGCTCAGATTACCAGGGGGAGTGTACACTGCGAGCACAGGAGATTTGGAATGGACAGGCTGCGACTAGCTGGTTAGCATGCTAACTTCAGTAGATATCTCTGCACCGCAAACCATCGATGTAATTACGTCAATATTGCTATTTTTTTTACATGTCTAAATGTTTTAATCTAAAACTTATGTATTGCACGTTTAAAAAAAAGTTGAGTTGCGATAGTGTTGAGATAACAACTCAATTAGCAAAGATCCTCCCCCCACTCTCCCAAAATATTTAGGCCACGCCTCCTCCAGCAAAAAACAAACAAAATCAAAACATTACCTCCACTTTTATAAAACCCTAACAATTTTTGTACAGTCCCTAAAGTGAGCTAACTAAGCTTCTAGAGTTTGGAAGGGATGAAATGTTAAAATATACACTTTTATATTATAATATCCAATTATTCTGTAATTACTAAGACATTAATATTATTTATTATAACATTATTATCTAATGAAGCCCACAATACTTTGCATTGGGCAAAAAAAAAAAAAAACACAGTTTAAGATGCTGTTGGTGTTCAGTATAAAAAATGTCACGATGAAAAAAAATAGATAGAAATATGCATGTCACATCTTTTACTCGTTTGCTTTTGCTGCATTCAATTCCCCAAACCCAGCCATCAGTTAGATGATGCATAATACAATCTGATGCAGTAAGTACAGAATGAGGTAAAACACCAGAGCAGCAAAATGGCTGATTTTTCACTACAAAATGAGACTTCAAGTATCGTGTGACAGCGGAGCATCTCCATTACAACACTGATGAGAAATAAAACAGCTTTTACCACAAAGCAAATCAGGCTTTGGAGCTGAAGCTGTGTGAGTGACACTGATCTCTCTGTGCATGTGTGTGTGTGAGTGTGAGTGTGTGTGCCTGATCTTCATCCATCCATCTATCCATCCATCCATTTACTCTAAGCTCTTAAGCAACGGCGCTGTTAAAAAGTCCCCTAAAACTCTAAGCCAAGAGCAATAACATGAGCGGCAGGAGGATAACGTTGATGTAATGTCAGACACACACAACTGACACCCAGTGTTACGCTCGTGTTAACAAAACCCATCACGGCCTGTCTGTCCGTCTGAAGGCGCGCGCTAATCTGCTCTTAATCAAGAGCTCTTATTTACAAAAAATAAATTTTTTTATTAATGCAGCGGAGGGGGAGGGGAGTGAGGGAGTGGAGAGGAGGATGGTGGTGATAGTGGTGATGGTGATGATGATTTTGTGATTAAATGATGCCATCGTTGTGCTGGTGGATTAGGACCGGCATGGAAATAGATTAGTTCTGCAGTGGTTTTTCATCATGATTGGCAGGCCTCCAAAACCTCACTCCACACACCTCCCTCTCCCTCTTTTCTCTCTCTGTGCCTCTACCGCTCTGAAGCAGAGGTGTGCTGAGGTCTATGGTTTGTAGGCTGCTAGCACCACCCTCTGGTAAAGGAAGACATGATATTAATATATCTCAATCTGCCCCACATAACTTTACTTTTATCTAAATGATCGTGCAGTGGTTTAGCTTTATCAAAAAGGTGACTGTGGCAAATTAAGGGAAACACTTGAATAAATCAATGAGGAAATATAATAAATGCATGCCACATGAGGGTGAATGAATGGCGTCACTTGCATCTTTTGAAAGTCCTCTGTTCTTGTACCATACAGAAGTCATAGGTAAATGGCTGGGTTGGATAATTAGTGTGCAAAATGCAGGACTGAGACACTAGAGACTAAGAGGCTTACATGCTGTGACTCACATGTGGTTAGACCAAGGTAACAAAAACACTTTGATTAAGAATTAAATCATGGTTTTGGTTCAAATTTAAAAACTATCCTGTGTTTTGCTCCAAATCACAGTTGCCTTTTCGATATTTAACCAAGATCACAAATCTCTCCTTAATCTTAACCAAGCTGTGACTGCATCTGTATAACCTTCAATATACATATAGAGAGCTGCAATAATTAATCGATTAGTTGTCAACTACTGAATCAATCGGCAACTATTTGATTAGAGATGAATCAGTTTGAATAATTTTTTAAGAAAAGAAAAGTCAAAATTCTTTGATTTCAGCTTCTCAAAGGTGAATATTTTCTGTTTTCTTTACTCCTCAATGTAAGTCAACTTAAAATCTTTTTGTTGTGGAAAAATAAGTCTTTTGACAATGTCATCTTGGGCTTTAGGAAACACTGGTAGACATTTCTCACCATTGTCTGACATTTTATACACCAAACAACTAATCGATTAAACAAGAAAATGATTGACAATGAAAATAATTAGCTTGCTGCCAGATAAACAAATGTAAAATCTTGTCAGTGAATATGTAGCAGATACTGAAGGACATTTTATTACTTACCACACTATGTTTCTCTTTTTTCTGTTGGAAATTTGTACTATATACCCTTACTCTTTAGGAGACAAGACACATTTGTTTTATTTTTATCTGTCACACAAATCAAAATAGAAATGAAAGGCTGGTGCTGTGCATCTTCTCTGGATATTGTCTCACAGCATGAAGGATCTGATTTTGATGCCTGGTCTTTGCCTGTTCCTAATATCTAAAAAAAAAGACCGAGTGACTCAGCGTCCTGTGGGTTTTCCATCCATAGAATGGGTATGTACTATATTTTAGACATTATACTGACAAGACTTAGACTTAGATTACATCTGCCTACCTGCAATGCATTGCATTGCATTAATCTCTATGTCTTTTCTATTCTTTTCCTGTATCCTTGAATAATAAATTAACAGTTTGCATCTCTGGAAAGAAATCTTTGCTTTTTTCTTCACCAAAACTTGAAGTTGACAATTGATGTCCATTGTACCATGAGGTTTTTAAAGCTGTGCTGAACACGTGTTGATTGGTTATGCACAAATACAAGGTGCAAAGTGTTAAAAACAACATTATAATGGAGTTTTACAGTAAATGTGTGAAGTTCTGGAAAGAGACACTGACCACCACTCTGCCCTTCAGCATCAGCATCAGCGACCAGCAGCCTTTCGTTCCCTTTCTCTGCTCCCTCATTAGGATTCAGAGACAAACACAACAGAGTCAAGTAGACACACACACATGTACAAATGTAGGCCTACTACACACACACAAACACACAGCTTGATTCTAATTGGGTGACCCAAAGCCATTGATATCATCTGCTATGGTGTGAGACCACAATCTCACCCAGAGCGACCGACGGCCTCTGCAGTCACACCGCCTCCGAAGAAGACTGGAGGAGTGAGTAGAAGGAGGAAGGGTAAAGAAAAGACAAATAGAAGACAAACTGGCCTGAGAAGGAAGGAGAGGAGCAGGAAGAACACAACAACAACAACAACAAGAAAAACACAAAGTGGCGCCGAGTTCATTAATTAGAATTTCAAATTGGACAAACTCAAGATGACAGCGTTGCGCTTGTCAAATCAGATCATGCCCCGGCGGGGTGAGACAGAGGGAAGAGAGAGAAGGAGGCACACTGCTCAGAGCCAAACAGCACTCTTAGTAGCTGAATGGGTGCCATCTCTTTCTCTCTCTCTCTCTCTCTCTCTCTCTCTCCTTCCCTCTCTCCCTCTCTTTCTCTCCATTTCCTCTGATTACGCCGACCGCCTCCCCTCTGTCCCCGCGTGAATGTCACGGCCGCCTTAACAAGAAGTGACAATTAAAACATCATCGCCGTCTCCAGGCTGAATGGGAGCGGCCTGCCGGGGTCCCTGGTTCCTGTGAGGGGGGAGAGATGGAGGGAGAGGGAGAGAGTGAGAGAATAAAGGAGATGGAGGAGCTGGGGGGGAGCTGAGAGAAATGGAGAGAGACATACTTTGGCAACATATACTAAACTATTATGCCAATAAAGATAAATGTATGTTTGGATGTATACTGTATGTATAAGGGATGGAACAAATGAGCATGACACATATGGTACACATCATTAATGCTTTCAATCACCATGAAATGGCAAATTCGGTAATACTGTGCCCTGAAGTAGATATAAAACTGCTCATTTAATAAGAAAAAAATACCATATTTTTAGTTATTTCACATATAATCATGCTTTATATATATATTATATTGAATTTACTGTGTAGTTTTATGTTTTTCTTTTACAAAAATAGGTTGTAATTCTTCATAATCCCCTTCTTACAGTGAGAGTGAGATGCAAATTGCAAACCAACACCGAAGCCCTGTAATAAATATGAGCTTTTTTTGTTCACACTATGTCAGTGGTTTCCAAAGTAAACATAGCCAATATTCTGTCTATCTCATGTATGTAAATGGTGTAAAACAATTAAAGAATTTAATCCAGTATCACTGATATTGCATCAAAAAGTTTGGCAAATGCACCAAAGATAGATCAGAGACTAAATGTGCCAGTGTCTCCATCAGTTCACACCATCAGTGACTTTAACACTTTTACTCAGTTCTGAATTATTAGCTCAGAGGCTCATCAGCGACTGTATTAACACTTGTCGACTCAAAGTAAATATCAATGAAATAACAGCTCAGATTCGCTTTTTAGTCCTCCTGGAACAGTTTCAGTAAAGCTAACATCCAACATGCCCTTAAACAATCACGCAAAGTGTCCTCACCTGTCTACATGTCATTTGATGAGATTAGATGTAAGTGTAATGATCCCTGTGGGCGAATAATGGAGTGAGGAGCTTGAGAGACTAATTTATAGCTAATGATTATTGAACAAACCGCTGTGAGCGTTTCATAGTGACAGAAAGCAAACAAAAGAAAGGAGAGGAAACTAGGCTGGAGAATAAGACGTCACGATGTGTGCTGTGGTAAATTAACCAGTGGCCTGGATCAAGTAGGTTAGATGGTGTTTGGCATTTTGAAGTGTGTGTGTGTGTGTGTGTGTGTGTGTGTGTGTGTGTGTGTGTGTGTGTGTGTGTGTGTGTGTGTGTGTGTGTGTGTGTGTGTGTGTGTGTGTGTGTGTGTGCACTCACTGGGCTCTACACCAGCTGTACCACTGCACACAAGGAGGGAGCTGCTGCCAAAATGAGCTGTCTTAACAAAGAGCCAAAAATCATTCAGCACGCCACTGGGCAACCCCTTATACACACACACACACACACACACACACACACACACACACACACATACACAGATACACACATAGACAAAGGCAGACATACAAAGACCCATTTTACTAGTGGACATAACTTAAACTTGTGAGTTTTAATTTGTAAATTAAACTAGTACACTACATCCTGAATTATGCCGTGCACATGTATGTGTGCCTGTACATGTGTGTGAAGAGCCAAACAGCCAAGGGCTCTCTGGTTTGATGGCTTTCTGTTATGACTCCATTATGCTGATGGCTTTGGTTCTGTTCCAGGTTCTCCATGAGTGTGTGTGTGTGTGTGTGTGTGTGTGTGTGTGCAGGGTGGCAGGAAAGCACTCCTCAGCATCATTAAGGACTGTGGAAGCATCTCTGCAGAGCTTGGCTCGCACTAAAGTTCCTGAACCTTTGAAAAGTACTGCACTCCTAGTGAGGATGCTTTTTTGCACCTGGATCTAGATTTAGTCTGAAATGCAGAGTTCCTCAAAAGGTTCTTGGCCCCCTGGAAAAGTTCCTGCAATGGAAGTGCCCTGTGTTTAGGTAAAAAAATATAGTTTTACTGACCAATTAACATCAGGACAAAAGACATTTTCTAACAATCACAATTGAAGATTACAGCACTTGTCAGCACTAGTGCAAATGTACGATGGTTAGCTAAATATTGATTAAGCTTTATTTATGATGATTACTATTTGGTGGTATTTGGTTAAATTATTAAAAATCCCATCAGACACGTTTTAAGATGTTAAATTATCTTGTAAAAATCCATCAAAAAAACATCTCCCTCTCCCTTATTTAAAACTATACACGAAGTCTTCCAATTTACTTTAAAGGCAATTCTCAGTGTATGTGCTCTGTAGGCCTCAAGTTTCAACGTCACACTTGTGTACGCTGAATGTTGGACCAGGATTGGCTTCCAAATTTCCAAATTATTTTTCTATGAAAATGGACACTTTTAGCAATTAATGTGAAACAGCCCCTTAGTGTCAAACTCTGCACATACGTCATTATAAACAGTGAAACTCAAACATTCAACTGTAGGTACACGAAAGAAAAACAAAGTTTTGACTCAATCAATTGACTAAAATTGCAATTTAATGCCATCACTACAATGCACTTTGTTCAGGAATTAACAGGTGTAACATCCATAGACAATGGCACAAAGAGAAGCGACCACGTTACACCAATCCTTGCTGCCCTTCACTGCTGACCTGTGAGTTGTAGAATTGATTTTAAGATTTGACTGCTTGTTTTTAAAGCCCTGAATGGTATGGCTCCTGCCTATATCTGTGATTTGCTATCTCCTTATGATCCTGATCACTGCTTGAGATCTTCTGGCAGGGCCTTACTGATGGCTCCAAAATCTTGACTTGTGACCAAAGGCGACTGGGATTTCCCTGTCTGGGTGCCCCAGCTGTGGAGCTCCATGCCTCTGGATCTCAGGCAGGAAAACTCAATATCATTCCTTTAAATCTCTTTTTGAAACCCACTTTTATTATATGGCTTTTTCTTAACTGATGCTATACATTGTTATCTTAAATCTTTTTATCTTGTTCAGACCTTAAGTTGTGTTTACTATATGTCTTTATTGTAAAGCACTTTGTAACTCTGTTTTGAAAGGTGCTATAAAATTAAAGTTTATTATTATTAATGTTTTAGTGGAGCTGGAAAGGCTGTGATATGATAGTATAAAACTCAGGAAAACTGTCTTTGTTCCACCTTCCTAACTGTACTTTTCTATAAAACTTACAGTGTACTACAGTTGCAGTTGTGAAGTTGTAGCTGCATTGCAGTGGCAGAAAGTAAGTAAGTACATTTACTCAATTACTGTATAAAAGTTAAGTACAATGTTGTGGTAGTTGTACTTTACTTCAGTATTTCTATTTTCTGCAACTTTATACTTCTACACTACATTTTGGGGCGTATATTGAAATTTTCACGCGCTTTATTTATTTGATGGATGTAGTTACTAGTTACTTTGCAGCTTACATGCTGCATCAGAGTCAAAGTAGCACATTTCTAAATTCATGTATTTTATCGCCAATTGAAAGAAGAAAAAAAACACTGTTTCCAAAAAATGCTAAACATCTGATCAGAAAATCGCCCAGGCAACTAATCAATTATGTTAACAGTATGTTTACATGCATGTTAATATATTTATTATTTACATTTACTTTTACTTTTGATATTAAAGAATATTTATTGCCAGAAAATAACTGTTGCTGCTTCAGTACAGTACTGTTTAAAAGTATGGGGTCACTTAGAAAAAAAAATTCCATTAAAATAATTTTAAATCGGTCATAAATACAGTCTAGACATTATCAATGTGGTAAATGACTATTTCAATGATTTCCTTAGGCTAGTTGAGTATGTGGAGCATCAGCATCAGTGGGTTTGAATTTAGTCTAAAAAATGGCCTGAAATAAATATAACTTACCTCTGAAACAATGCGAGAAATTGCTAAGAAACAAAAGGTCTCATACAATCGTGTGTAATACTCCCTTCAAAGAACAGCACAAACAACTGAGCAAAAGAAAAGTACATCAGGCTGTAACTGCTGCAAATGGAGGATTCTTTGATGAAAACACAGGTTGAAGGACAAAATTATTATGGTAAAAAACATTAATTCTAACCTTGTTGATGTCTTGAATATATTTTCTCTTCATTTGGCAACTCGTTTGATGAATTAAAGTGTGAGTTTTCATGAAAAAAATTATATTTTTGTGTTACCCCAAACTTTTGAGCAGAAGTGTACATTTAATATCTGATACATATAGACTTTTACTTAAGTACTAGTTGGATGGGTGACTTTCACTTTTACTAGTGTTTAACATCATAACTTCACTTTCACTCAACTGTGACTTTTGGGTACTTTTTACAGTACTGCTGCTTTGTAACTCTTACACATGTGATATGAAATTCTCTGTAACATTTGTTTTCCTAAAGCCACAGCTGTATCCTGGATGTTGGTTGGAAAAGGAGATGAGGAGCAGCAGAATAAGCCACTGTGGCTGTGTTACTGTAAGTTATTGTGCACTATTGCATGAGACATTAGCCTACTTTTGTTAATTATTTTGGACAGTTGTGTGTTAGTCATTAATTTGAGTTTAAAAGGAGATAAAATGTTATGACACTCTCGCCGCAGAGCTGTTCTCCCTGATGTTGCAGTGAAACTACAAATATTGCACATACATTGTTTCCTTATTAATGTACATTTACAGTATGTCTATGGTTGTTGCATAACAATATGTTGTTCCTGTACACACACTGGTGTGTGTGTGTGCATTTGTGTGATCCAGGCTTCTTCATCACTGCTACACCAGGAAGGTCCAGTCGCTGGGCGTGCGTCCATACTGTAAGAGAACAAAGGTCATGAAAAGGTTACAAGAGAGTCTCCGTGTCTCCAGCGGCCCGAGCAGTGAAAAGAAAATCTCACGTCACTAAGTACTAAACTTCTCTCGCCCGCTTAATTGCGAGCAAAACACAAATCAGAAAATGAAATCAAATATCCGTGAGCAAATCTGCAAACTCAGCCACCAACAGAGCACAACACAACAGAGGAAAGGGAACTATAATAAAAATCAAAACAAAATGTTCCCCAATCCGTGACAGCCGCGGAGACAAATCCAATTATTTGTGTCTCATGTTGCAAATTTGTTCTAATGGTCGAAGTGAGAAAGTAAATAAACGCCTGCGAAGGGGAAACAAAAGAATGTGATTTCTAATTAACTTGAAAGAGGAACAGCAGGGCGACTTAGTAAACCCATCTTTCATCTGCTGCCTCAGACCACTCGTTTGTTTGTTGCACAATGTTGTCTTCAAGAGGGGCGGGAGGAGGAGTGTGTGTGGGGGGATAACACCGTGCTGCTTCCCTCCAAATGAAATGTCAACAGATTTAACAGCGGCGCGGATGGAGCGCAGCGTTTTCCAGCGTTTTGTCGATTTTATTGTTCATTAAGCTTCACTGCCGCCCCTTCATTCCCCCACCACCAAATCTTCTTCCTCCTCCTCCTCCTCTCCCACTTGTTCGAGGCTTCATTTGCAGCATCTTGGCTTTGAAGATCACAAAAGGCTGAGGCAATAATTGGGTTTGTGCAATTACAGCAAGCTTAATGAGAGAATTCAGGAGTTTGTCTTGCCCCTATCTCCAACTCTCCACACTCCACCATCAGGCCCTGTCTCTCTCTGAAGCACTGTCGACGAAGGGAGATGTTATCGGGTATAAAGATGTGGTCAACACATTCATAATGCGCATCATGCATGCACACAAGGCCTGGGTGATGGGGAGAGCAGATATGCTAATCGCCCAGCCGCCCTACACTGACCAGAAAGACGAAACAATAAAAAACAAAAATGCAACACAGAAAGTAAAGAGAAGAAGAGGGAGACAAAGCAAAGGAAAAGAAGACAAAAGTCACTAGTTGAAGAGATAAGACACGTCAACTAATAAAAGTGTTTAGAGGACGTTTAGGAGAGGGCTACTATCTGTAATGTGTAATAATGCAGATGTGGAAGCCTGCAGGGCATCCAGAGCAAAACCAGTCAAAACTGATGATTCATAAACAGCTGGTCATAAAAACAAGTAAGCAAGGACACATTGACCTTTAAAGGATAATTTCAACAATTGTACACGTTAAAGTGTGTTTACATGTCTTGGGGAGCACTACTACATATGTGAAACAAGTAGTATAAAGCCTTTTGTGGCTCCAGAATAAGCTGCTTGTATTTGAATAAATTGCCTTCAGTGATGTCACTCAATGGCTAAGATTCATTGTGGGTAATGTAGACGCATAGTCTAAGTACATAACGTGAGTAAATATACTTAGTTACTTGACACTTGATGATTTGTTCGTGAACTTATGAGGGCCTCTCCCAGTATGAGTGAGAAAATAATTATCACAGTCCAGCTCACACTCATACTAATAATAGGCTCATTACAAAGCACAATAACAGAAAATCAGCGATACATAACGCTCTCATTAACACAAATCAAGCCTTCAGCAAAAACATTATGAATTTGTTGAATCCTGCAGTGCCGCGCAGACTGTAGAGGTGGCGAGTTTGTAGGCCATGTACAATATTACCAAGTCATTACTCTTTACCTAATAAGATATGTACTTACAGGCGAGATAATGCATGCAGTGGGTGTACAATGAATATAGACCAACGGGGGTTTGTTCATAAAATACAACTTAATGCTTTTATCTCATTGATTACATAATAACTGAAAAAAAGAAAACAGCCCTGTAATACAATTATGGAGATGCGTGATAAGTTAATATTTGGTGGGAATATTTTTTTTTGTTTGTAATCGACCATATTTTCAATTTAGTCAACATTTCTATTTATTTGTCTTTATTAGTGAATCCTCTTTATCGTAAACATTTGAGCACTATGAGACTGACATGTGACAACAGTAAGTACAGATATTCCACACATTGTCTTTTCATACCACTGCCACTTGCACTCCTACCTTTTTTTTTTTGAAGGAGGCTGTGCTTCCAATTTTTTCTTCTAAAATCACATCACTGAATGCTTTATTCAAAGTAATCTAGCAGTGCAATGAAAATAGAGTCCTGAGGGTGACAGGAGTGTGAGGAACACAGATGCTCAACCAGCTGTTACTAAGCTAGGCGAAACATCTGTGGGATGTATGTGTGTGTGTGTGTGTGTGTGTGTGTGTGTGTGTGTGTGTGTGTGTGTGTGTGTGTGTGTGTGTGTGTGTGTGTGTGTGTGTGTGTGTGCATCCACCAACCTGTATATCTTTGAGTTCTTTTGTTATCCGTGAAGTCAGCTGTGAGTTGTTATCCTGACAGGGGATGTGGAAGTTCTAAGACACACAAAAACACACACAATTTTAAAACATTAATGGGCTTGAATGTGAATCTACTTGTTACAATGTAAATTACGAGAACACAGACAATATTAAGTAAACACATTATGGTATTAAAACAAGGAGCCACAGGGTTCTGACGAGCCTTTAAAGATGAAAACTGTCCATGTGGTCACAAGAGACTGTGAGCCTCATTTATCAAAGCACAAAGCTTCGAAAAGATTAAAAACTATGCACAGATTACTACTTTATTGTATTAAAATGTACATCTTTCATATGATTTTTTTAATCAAATAAAGATAGCATAACTTTTTTACAGTGTGACTGAAATAAACGGAGGCTTTAGATGCAAAAGTCAAACTTCTTATGCTTATCATGAAGCAGAAGATGAGAGGGCAAATTGGGAAGACTCAAAGCTAAAAACTGAGGCTACAGTATGCAGCTGTGTAGCTTAGCATAAAGAAACAAAGGGCAAACAGCTAGCTTAGCTCTATCTTAAGGTAATAAAATCAGCCTACTGGTATGCCTTCAACTTACTAATTTACATCTAGTCTGGCATATAACTGATTTTTATTGACAGTTCAATGAAACCAATCTGTTCCCACCTGTTACCAAATCTTTTTGCTAAGCTGTGCTAGCTGGTTGCTCGCGGTAGCCTAATATTTATTGGAGAGATACATCAAAGAATGGTATCAATCTTCTCATTTTACTCTCAACAAGAAAGGACTGCAAAAGTGCCCTCTTGGATGCACCCACGGTAGATAAAACGTGATAATGTGTCTCTAGGGTGCCCTTCCAGCGTAAAAAATGTGGTGAAGTGCCCTTTCTTCACTATAAATACTGTATATCACAACTTTTGCACACTGGTGCCCCACTGGATACAGCTGGTGGCCTTTTTATTTTTTTCACCCCTGCCCCTCAAACATCCTGAGTCAACCACAGGATTTTCAGTTTCAGTTAGTGTCCATGGCTGTGTTCATCTGGAAATTACATGAAAAATAATTAATTGTTTGAGGAAAAAAGTTTCTAATACTATCATACTGTCTGTTTTTAATTGTTAAGACAAAGCAAGTGATAGAGACCAATGAAAGCAAAATTTGATTTACATTGTGTAAAAGATGGCTTTAAAAATGCAATGGCACAGGCAATGTCCAAAATTACCTTCTTATAATAATACAAAGGAGAAGGTTTACCTACATAATATGGGGCAAAATGTTAAAGAGAGAATAATATTTTTCCTGAAAGTCACTCTTGCGAACCAGAATAGTTGTTTTCTTAGTAAGAACATATAAATCCTGCTGAACTCCACTTTGACACTCATTGTTTATTAAATTATTGAGATCTAAGTGATACACCACTACTCCTTATTTTCATATAAGTAAAAATATTCATATCAAATATTACATAATTTAATGTAAACGACCTTGCTTTATATTGGTGAGCATAGATTTTCATAGAATGTGTCGCTCTTAGTCTTACCTCTCCCTGGTAAACAATGTGTCCTATGGGGCAGACCATGCAGGCAGTACCGGAGCCAAACAACTCTTTGACCCGCTGCTGCTTCACAGCAGAGCACAGCTGGCTCATGGTCAGGTAGCGCTCTGTTACCTTAAACACACCCTGCATGGGCACAGAAGACAGTGGAAAAGACCAGAGGAAATGTGATGCCTCATTTGGAATATTTATCCATGCATGTTGACCTTTATGGTTTCATCTGACTCACCCATTTCCTGGTTAGTTCCAGGATGCTCTGTCGGGTTACACCTGGGAGTATGATACCGTCCAGAGGTGGAGTTGCAAGTTCCTCCTCTGGAAAAGAATAAACCAAAAAAAAATAAAACTGAAAGAAATGATGAGTGGAGAGGCCGTTGTGCTGTAATGACATAGTTCTGCCACAAGAGGTCAGACTTGTGAAACATTTTGTATAAATGCCTATTATACTGTATAACTGTATACTGTATACTGTGTATGCTGAGGTTAAATGGAACAACCAGTCTGACCTCTTGTTTCAACGGCTAAATCTGCTCTCTGCACTGCAACTCTACATCTTCCACTTCACTGGAAAACAGTCTGTGATTGGCCAAGTGAGGCTCTGGTTGTGTGACAAACCTCCTTCCTCATTGATCCAGTGCAGGAAGACGTTCATACTTCCGGCTTCAGTGATCTGGTGGTCCTCCCCGTACAGCCACAACACCTGCTGACACCCATAATCCTCTGCTTCATACTGGGGAGATATAGAACATCCATAGTTCCTGCAGAAATCCAAAGCACAACTATGATTAATTTAGCTAAAGCATTGCATGTAACTGTACTGTATAGTGAAGTTGAGAAGATTATTTTACCTCACCCCCCCCCCCCCACACCAAACAAATCATCCATTGTGTGTGTGTGTGTGTGTGTGGGGGGGGGGGGGGGGGGGGGGGTGGTACGCTCTTTATCTTTACATTCAGTGAAATAAGAGCAAGGAAGAATATTTTGTGTATTTATGTCAAATGTTTGATTGTTCAGCACTTAACACACCTATCGTGAGTGTTTGAATAATAATGTATAAAACTAAACAACTAATCACTAATTTCAGGAGTTCTTAAGACTTTATCTGCACTTGTCTTTGAGGATTGATCAGCAACCCAGATGTTGGAGTTGAGTGCTTTAATTATCAATGAATAATAACAGTCATACAATATGTGTTTACCCACCCTCCCATCTTGCAGTCTCCAGTTCCTCCTCTCCAGGCCCGTGTGTACTTCGGGTCAGCCCACAAGGACAGGGTCCTCGCAGCGCTGAAGTAAGTGCCCACCGGACTCAAGATCACATACAGCAAGGCATGGGTGGACTTCTTCAGACCCAAACAGGGCTACCAAAGACACATGAACACATAGCAATGTGCTTGAGCATGGTACAGAGCGCTCACACTAGTCAAACAAACGAGGCTTTGTGGTCAAACATGCTTGGGCATGGTATGGATTGCCTAGTGTGAGTACACCCTAAAAACAACAAAACAAAAAACTTCTGCCTTCACAAATGAACATAGCACTTCATTATCCTCCTCACCTCATTGCCAATAAATGTTGGTCTTATGTAAAGACTGCTTTCATTTGAGTGAGGAACCCAGTCCTGGTCAATCTCTACCAGTCGCCTGATACACTCCAGCAACTCTGACTGGTCAAAGGCCTGGAGGAGGGAGGGAGGTGGAGAAAGAGAAGGGTAAGGAGAGTGGAGGCTGAGTGGGTGAAAAGACATTTAAATAGAAAGGACGGTGGTGATGGCACTTCAGAAGTGGAAGATTGAGTTGTAGTTGTAGCTGAAATTACAGTTTGAAGGCAAAAACAGTAATTTGCTCATCACTGTCAACTATCCTTTCATCCATCCATCCACTCATTCCTCACACCCATCTTACAGGTAGACAAGCTCTCTTAGCAGAGTTGGACATGCGGTTCATGTTGAGCATCGGTCTGAAGATACGCAGTTGGTTGTCATCCCCACGGTATGCCTTCAACCCCTCAAAGAGCTGGTGAGAAGGGAAGAAAAATTACTAAACAAAATGCTAAATTCTAAACTAAATCAGTGCTTGAACAAGTGTGGCCTTGGTGGAGAAATACAAATGTGTTTATTTAGCAGAAGTTGTGTCATAAGTAGGGAAGGCAATTGATAAGATTTCATTGATACCAATTCCATTATTAATTCTCCTTATAAGTCTTAATCTTTTATTGATTACTGATCAATTTTATGTGTCAAAAAAAAAAAGGCTTACGCCGTTTTCAGCATCAACAAGCTGTTTCATTATCTCTGAGTCAGAACACTGTGTAGGGAAAAAGGCATGCAGGTGTACAAATTCACCATTGTTTTACTGCTGTGTTATTTTAAAGCAGTTTCTCCAGTCAGGTCTGTCATAATCGGAAATGAATGAAATGAGAGACTTGTACTGTAATCATATTTATAGTGGTTTTCTTCTGCTAAGCCTGCCTGACTTGTACTGATGTTAGAACAACAGAGGATATTTATCCTCTGTAGTGTACGTACTGCTCAGCTGGGAAGCAGCATAACTCATGCATAGTGTCAAATACATGGCTTTCTTGAAATTTAAGCCAATGTTGCGCAGAAATATGTTTTCAGCGTATCGCTGATTGCTCCACCCTTTCTTATAATTATCATTTTACACAAATTACAGCAAACGCTGTTGTCATCTTTTTTTGTTGTTTGCTTTGGACTGTTTCTTCCACTGCACTGCTTCAATAAAATTTGACTAATTGATAACATGAACTGATAAGCTCTGAGGCATACCATTCTGAAGGATCAGATCATTTTGAACCAGTTCTCAACTGGAACCGGTTGTAAATTCACACTAAAGCCACCTATCGAACATACGGGGTCTCAAAACACTAGAAATAGCCTTTAAAAGACCCATTATATGTTAGAAGGTTGCCAGAGCACAAAAAAGATCCATAGTGTCTTCAATAGTAGCTATGACCCTGGTTGAGATTCCAGTTGGGCTCTTCTGTTGTGTCTTAATAAATAAGTGTAGAATACTTGTCATGCTGCATTATGAAATATTGGGCCTTTTTTTTTTTTTAAATCTATGCCATAAGAAGTTACATCTTTTTATGTTTTAAATATGACAAAACCTTCATCCAGGCTTTTTTTGCCCCATCCTGACTGAACTCTGAAGCTTCGTCAGTCTCCTGACCGAATGTAGCATCAGATGAGATACTAAATCCATTTAAGCTAGTCTGAATCCTCTACCTGTATGGCATAGTGTAGTGCTGAACAGGCCGGGTGAAGTGACAGGTTCCCAAAGGGTTTGATGAGCGGAGCCTGCCAGCCCTCAGTCTCACTCCACTCTATGGTCAGCATGTGGTCAGTGAAGGTGGTACCAAAGGTGAACACATCTTGTTTGGGGTTTGGAGTGGAGGACAGCTGGATAACCAGGTCAGCTGCCTGGTTAAAAGCACAACAGAAAAGAAAACAGTGAGATTTAAGAATGAATCTGAATGTTTTATTGAAGAATCCACATTGTATCAGACTTGTAACTGACGGAGCATTGTGTCTAATGTTACTGATGTATAACTTCCATGTATTTTATCTTTAAGTTCAACCACTTTCATGTCAGGCAATATATTTAATCTCTTCATTGTTTAGCAGAGCAATTAATCTGTAAAAAGCATTTCATCTTTCAGCATTTTAAGGGACATCCATTTCAACTTGAAGCTTTAACAATATTACAGTTTAGCTTACATCTTTTCTCAGAATGCATTTCAGCTCTCAGCCTTAGGTAATGCACTTTAGCATCCAACTATTGCTGTTGTCTTGTTTTTCAGTCTGTGTTTGGCCAGCTGCTGTAACATTGAGAGCGTAACAGGCTCATACAAAGAATGCGAAAAGCAACATGAGTTCACCTCTCAGTGACCACACTGCTGCAAAAACAAATGCCGTGCTAGTGACAGTGTAACATCAGGGACAAAGATGTACAGAAAGTAACTGTTGTCACTAACATTTTAACTGCATGAAAACCACAAACCACAAACATCTTCCTCAACGACCCAATTCAGAGGTCAAAGGTCATGCTTACATACAGAATAGAATAGCATCATTTTAGCATTGAAAGAGCTTGAATCCAAGTCTCTGAGTTCATTATGTCCCCATGCTGCATTTATGATGCTGCAGTAACAGCAGGTTGAGAAATATGTGTCATATTTATCAAGAACAAGTGCTGTCCTTTCCTGCTGTTCTGCAAGACTGGTTCATGTGATCCTTCTTTAAAAGAGAAATATCTTCTGGCCAACCATTCAGTCAGCTATCTGTTCCAGTTGGCTGGGATTAGACTGGCTCTTCATCCCCTCCCTCCTGGTGCAGAAGGTTACCTGGGCCATAATCCCAGATTACAGTACTGGAAAGTGACGAGTGACCACAGTACAACACCGTGTGAAAATGTCAGAGAAATGCATTTTTTTTATATTGTATATTTACATTTGCCTCTGATTATCTTTGTTACATCAAATACCTGTTTACATATCAACATACTTGTAGATGGTTTAATTTTCGTTATTGTAAAACTTTTATTCTGCTGCTGTTTATCTCCATTCTCCAAACCAAAGCCAACTCTCATCCTCGTGAGTATACGTCTGAGTGGGTGTGTGTGTCCACAAATGTCCGCTCTAATCTCTACCTGAGCCTGCTGTCTAGTGCTCAGGTGTTCAGGGTCAGAAAACAAGCAAAGCTTCAGCTACTTAGCGTGAGCTGGGAAAGTGGATTCTGCTGAGCAGGCTGCAGCAAGAGGGAGAGGAGGACAAGCACAGGAGTGGACGCTGGTTGCCTCCTTACCTCCCAAAAATGGAGACAAAATGGACAAATCAAGAGCTAAATCAAATGCCTTAGAAAAGGCTTACTTAGGTTGGAAGAAAGTGGACTTTTTAAGCACTGGAATATATATTTGGATTGTTTTTTTAATGTGTTTTGTTGTCACATTAAGAACATTGTTGAATGACTGTGGCTCCAAATGCCTCTCATTGCTGCTCTTGGCAACATGAGGACAAGAGGCACTGCTGGAATATCTTCTATGTGGAGGAAAAGGGGGGATTTTTAAGTGTCAGGAAGCCAAGGAATCTTCAAGATGCTGCAGCTGGAGCAGCTATTGAGGGTAGGTGCTCTTTAACCACAATGCCATTTTAACAGAGGCCCTTACTAACATCTTCTGCTGTTTGGCATTCATTCAATTCTACAAACCATAAAACCACAACACACTTAAACAGTTTGAATACCTTAAAGCTTGGAGTAGTGTTGTCAGCCATTGGGGTCGTGGAAATGATGCTTCCCTGAAAACAATTTGAAATATTTTAACAATACAATAAAAATAAACTTTCAATGTGCATTCGCGTTCTACAAGGAATTTTGCCTTAAGGGGTAGAATCTGCTGAACAGGTTGTCATATCCAGTTGAACCAGCTGTTGACCCTTTGAGAAATTAAGTCACTTTACTTTCCTTATAACAACATACTGCAAACTTAAGTCAATGCTGGTTCCACACTGGTTGTGCGATCATTTTTATTTAATTGATAATATGATTGCAGCTCTTTTTCTACAATTTTGTCGAGCGTTTACTATCACATAGTATAATAAAGGAAAGCCACATTGTCCAAACCTTATCAAATATCTTCTTAAAATGCAGGTGTCAACAGAAACAGGCCTTGTGATAGAATTACATTAAGCTTTTCATGAACTACATCTTTACATAAAGGAGAAGACACTGCATGATAGTAGTCCACATAGAAGTTCTCAGTAGGCCCTACGTATCTGTAATTTGGTAGTTATAATAGTGTACCTGCGCTGAAAGCACAGCCTTGTCACCAATATTTATCTCCAACATTCACGCTCACAATAGTAAATATTGTAAAAAAAAAAAAAAAAAAATTAAAAAAGGAAAAAGAGAGAAAGAAAAGTTACCTTCAGAGAAGTAGAGCCGTCTTCACCAAATGTAGCAGCTGGGATGAATGATGAACCGGTTGTGCATCTTCAGACACTCCCTCCTTAAACCGCTTACAGCTTGCTCAGGTTGAAACCAGTCCCAGTAGTCACGACACCAAACATCCAAATTCACTCAGCCAATATTATATTTGAGCGCACCTGACGTGGTTATACTGAGCTTGTCTTGTTTGCTTTTTTCTGTCTGCTATTTAATGTATTTACAGACTGACGCGTCTAATTATTGGTGAGTCATTAAAAAAGGGGGGGGCGGACTATCACCTGGGGCGAACTCAAAACACTTAACGAAATTAACTTTCAAAACTCACCCCACCTACATGAAATACGAACTCGTAGTCTGATACATTGGGTGCAGTGTCTCCTTCAGGCCGCAGGGGGGGGCTGCCGGCTCATTTTTCGGAGCCGGGGACACGCGCGCGGGTTTTAACTCTTTCAGTCTCGAGCGCTGTGCTTCACACTACCTGTGCGCGTGCTCTCTGCGTGCGCGCCCGGACAGTTGGTTCCAAACATTTCGTCGCGGACATTTGCTCGCAAAAGCTAACAAAAAACCTGTGTCCTGCTAGCAAACCAAGGCTGTTTTGAGAGAGTGAATACAGAAGGTGGGTTTTTGTTGGACGTGGTGGTCACGTTCATGTGTATGTGTGGATATAATATTTATCGCTGACGATAAAATAAAATAACTGTCCAGGTAGCGTGGCTGTCGTAGGCTGACGCATTTATCTCCTAAATCTGTTAAATGCATTTGTTACGCAAATTCTTTGTATAAAGAGTCGCTCGTTTTGCTAATATACTATAACGGATTTAATTGACAACCAGTTGCATTTTTTTAAATTTCATCTGCAGCGAGAAAATGAGATATTTTACTGAATATTTTACTGAAATAAATGCTGCTGTGTTTAAAATTCGCGAGGAAACTCTTGAATTAATGAGCTCGTTTGCGCACCTGGCGCTTCAGAAGGTGATGCTTCGGATGTGAACACATTTGTGCTTTAATCTTTCCACACTGAGAAGCCAGGATTTCAAAATGTGAAAACTTGTGGACTGGTTTGCATGTATTGTAACTTCTGTGGAATCTCCTATCCGAACATATCCGCTGTTTTGGTAATTGATTAATCGTCTGTCGTTTTTACAAGCTAAAATGTAAAAAAAATCTGCTGGTTCCAGCTCTTTCTTTGTCATATGTGATAGGGAATGAAGAGTCTTTGGGTTTTGGTGTGTTTTTAGGAAAAAATAAGCAATTTGAAGACATCAATTTGACATTTTATGGTCTAAAGGATTAATCCATAATGAGAATAAATCTTATTAGGGAGGATTTAATTTGATGTCCATTTTATCTCTTTCCTTTACTCTTCATCTTCCATTTTTCCACTTACAGTTCTTAACAGACTCCTGTCTATGATAGCCATTGAAGCTTGGAACAGCCATAGAAAGCAGTCCTAAACAGACTGAATGTGCCAGTTGGTCATCTACCAGCAGAATAACCATGGCTTTCTCTGTGTTTTAATATTTATGTCTCTATTTTACAAACAAAATAGTTTCTGCTCCTCTCTCCACAGACTTCAGCCTCTCCTCTAGCCGGGAAGCCAGCATTGCAGCCTCTCCATCAGCAGCATGGATTATTATATGCCCCAGCCCAATCGTCGTCACAATCCTGTGGAAAGCATCTGCCGCAAACTGCAGACCATTCAGTGGCGCGGTGATCGAGAGCCCAATTCACCGTTCCAGATTCCCAAACTCTCCTCCAGCAGTTACGACAGCACACAGTGTGGCCTCAGGCACAACCTGGAGGCCATTCTGAAGAAAGGGGTCACACACAGAGACGAGGGGGAGAGGGGGAAGGAGAGAGTGACGCAAAAGGAGAAGGGAAAGGGGAAAGGGATGGGTATGCCGAGCTCTGCAGTGTCCCAGAGGAGCCTGGGCTCTTCTGTCCCGATGTCCATCCCTTCCACTCCCACTATGCCAGCTAATGTCACTTACACCATCACTAGCACACTAGGAGAGAGGAGAGGTGCTGATGGGAGTGATTTGAGACAAGTTAAGACTTGGCAGAGGTATTGTTCGACACCCACGGGCCAGTCCAAGGAGTCCCCTTACTTTACATTCACACGAGGACCCCAGTCGGTTCAGCCCGAGAGCGAGAAGCGGAGCAGGAGCCCGCCTCTGTCTCATACCTTCACTCCAAACCACAGCACCGTATCCTACAACCTCAACTTCTGCTCAGGAGACACAGGGAACTTGACCGAGTGTGAGCTGCCCTACCCAGCTCTGGTTGTGAAAAGACTGTCCATGGGAGATGGAGGTAGGGAGGAGTGGCTGAGGGCCAGCTGGGATGTGAAGGTTTTTGTAGCAGCGAACACAAAACTGAAAGCAACAGTAGTTTGACTAAAGAACTTAACTCAAAGTCGCACTTATTATTTTTTCATTGCTTTGAGTCACATCTCCCTGACACTGACACTCCACTGACAAGAAGTGTGAGGTTCAGGTAAAAGCTGTGGGAAAAGCTTGTAAGCAGACTTTGTTTGGTCTAAACTTCAGTTTAGTGTTTAATATTTTCACCAGCAAGACAAACTTGAAATGCTGATTCTAGCATATAAGATTTTGGTTGTTGACTGGAAGTTTTTTTTTTCCTTAATTGGATTTCCAACACAGGGAATCTGATGTGTGCTACTAGATGGTACTAATGAGAAGAAGAGAGAGAATGCAGCTACTTTATAAAATAGAAAAATAAGTGGTCTACAAATTAGCAATAAGGGACAAAGGCTTAAACCACATGAAAGTCCCAAATTTCAGTTGGTTTACTTCCAGAGGAACAAAATTGGTGCTGGCAAGGTTGTTTATTCAAATGTATACAACAAAGGTTGACTGATGTTCGATTTTTTTGGGGCTGATACCAATATTGCGGAGTAAAAAATTCTGATATCGATGTGTCGACCAATATACGGACATTTTGTGTAATGATCCCTTAAATGTGGTTTTGTTACCAAAATATGTAATGGAGGCAGGATGTTGTAAAGTTGAACAATTAACTTTGGATTCTAAAATGATGTCCGTGCACTGAATCAGTAAACTTCACTGGAAACTTGAATAATTACATTAACCCAAGTATCTTTTTCTGCATTATAATCTCTAAAAATTACCCTTTTTTTATCAGTGCCTATTGGGCAAATACCAATTTGTGTATGATAGGTCATTATCGCCCAATAAATCATACAGGCTCTAATACAGATTGAAAAATCAGACTACGTCAGGGATGAATTACCAACTATGCTAAGCTAACAATTTTCAAGAACTTGAGGGGGCACAAAGGAGCATGGCATCCTTGTTTATCCTTGTTTTGTGTCTTTTTTCTTGTCAAAACTTACATTACTTCACTTTGGTGCTTACTTGTTCCATATTCCTAAATTACAACTTCTCTAATGAAAGTACCACATAAAAAAAACCTGGGATGAGATTGTAGTCCAGCATAAAAAACTGAAGTTATTGCACAGAGAGTGGGGATAAGTGTTAATGGGGCCCCCATGGCTAGTTAATTTGTACTTGTAGCCCCAAACCAACTTGCATTATGTAACTCTGCAATAGTGTTTCAGGCCATCATGCCATTATAGGTTTTGCTGTGCCTGAAGGAATATTTATCATGTGCCTGCTTTTTCTACAAAAAGTCAACACATTGTGTGTGTGTGTGTGTGTGTGTGTGTGTGTGTGTGTGTGTGTGTGTGTGTGTGTGTGTGTGTGTTGCATATTCATGTCCAGGATCATCACTGGCTTCTGAAAACAGGAAGGAGAATATGGCAGAAATCAGCCTCATCTGTGAGGAGAATCTGCTTGATACCATCTTCCATGCCTGTGACACCCAGCGCCGAGGTACACATGCACGGATACACACACAAGGTCATAATTGGTTGGGTCATGCATTTTAGTCTTGCAGCAAGCTGAATACAGCCGCTAAGTGACAAACTGTAATTATCATTGAGGGTAATATGACAGTGTGTTCCCTTCAGTTTCCCACAGTCACACAATATCAGTGTTGTCTCTTTTGCCTGCAGCATTGGCAACACAAATCTGTTCTATTTATCTCTCCAGCCTTTAAGGGTTTTCATCTGTTCACAGACTTGTGTGTTCTCTGTGTTAAACACTTTTAATGCCATTTGGAGTGAACCATCTTGGGCAGCAGGGATATGGAGGTGGTGGTCATTTCTTTCAACATTTTTGTTCTTTTTTCTTGAACTCTGGATCTGATCTCTTCTGATTTCTTGTGCTGGGCAGGTGGACATGTATGTTTCTGTCTTTGTTTCTTTGTTTGTTTCTGTCTGATTGCGGTAGAAATATAGCAAAGTTCTGCCTGATTACATTTTGTGTTTTGTTGTATATGAAATTGAAGAGTACCATGTGTAAACATATTAAAAAGTACATGGTGTATTGTCTGCAGTTGAGTTTTAGTGAGAGAAGTATTCATGAATATTGAAAGATCATGGAACGGATTTTTGTGAGATGAAAGAAAACTAGTCCACAGTTTAGATTCCTGCTGTGGTAACTGAAGGCTGAAGAGTTTCAAAGAAAAAAAAACTGAAGTCAGCGTTGAGAAATGTGTGAAACAAACTGCAGAAAAGAATTTAGTCTTGATTCTTCCTGTCGCTATGGTTACTGCTTTTGCAGCTTGCACCTATAACCCAACAAAGACAAAAAGATTGAGGAGAAGTGCTGTGTTACAAAAAATTATATACACACATAATAAATCTGTTAATATATTAACCATCATTGCTCTAACAGGAAGAGCAGAAGATTTCTTTTAAGTGTCTCTGTGTTACTTTCATCTTGCAGGTAAAGTGTACGTCTCTCACATTGTGGACTACCTGCGTCACACCACCAGTCGCAGCTCAGAAGACAGCGGACTGGAGGAACTTTGCAACATGCTTGATCCAGAACACAAAGACGTCTCCATTGACTTGGACACATACCACGCCGTCATGAGGGAGTGGATCGATGATTGCCGCAACAACGGGTATAAAAAAAAGCTGGTGTTATAAACCTGAAGTACATGATTATTTATTAAAAAACGAGAATTTTCTGGCTTTGTACGGTGTTTAGTTTTTGAAAAAGCTGGAGGTTTCAGTTTTAAGAGAAAAATAATCTTAAGCAAAATGCTGAATCAAGGTCCAGCTGTGCTTTTCTGGAGCTACAGGATGTGTTGTGACCTTCCTGTGTGTGGATGAAAGAGAAAAGTGAAATCTGTTAGGTGGCTAGTACAGAATTATAAGTCAGTAGTGGATTAATCATCGGTTATCTGTGTATTCTTTTGCTCGTGTTTTTGTCTGGCTAGAGTACCTATTTAAAATTTTATGTGTGACAACTGGTGGTTTCAGAGGAATATAACAGCTTGTGCAGTCAGTGGTTACATTTTTTGTGTAGTGTTATGACGGGGATAAAAGGTGAGATGCCTCCCCTTTTGCACCTTAAGCGTATGTTAATGTAATTTATGTGTTAGAGGAAATAATATACTAAATTTTCTCCACATGTTTTTCTTTCTACACATTTGCAGAATAGTTTCCAGCCTCTTTAATGTGGCGTGAAAAGGACAGCTTGCAACGTCTTTTACCAGGCCTGTGGTTTCTTTTTAGCCTTTCAGAGAAGAACCACTCGTATGTTGTGCTTGAGTTATGCAAGTAGATGTTGTGTAGGCGGGTTATGCGTCAGATGAAAGATGATTTTTTTTTTTTCTTCCCCATAGTTTCAGCTGTCTGCATCTTAATGTAACAGCATTGTGTCGTTTGTCTCAGAGGCAGTTCTGCGTAATCACACTGCACACTGTCAGGTTGATGTCAATGTGCACTTGACACCTTTGATTCAGTCTGATATGCAACTCCGATGAAGGATTAAAATTGAAAGTCAAATTGTTTTGTTTTAAGTTTATATTATATTCATTTATCTCTCATTAAAATTGTCCTGATGTGTGGGCTGTGAATAAAGCTGAAGACTTCATACTTTGAAGGGCAACAATAGAGGTCCATTTTTATCGATGCATCTTATTCCTGTATACATGAGGTGGCCGACCACACACTATATCTTTCACAAGCATAAGGACTGTGCCTTACCCAGTGAGCTCTTTGCAGTATGTCCAGGCTCTGTTTATACATCACGTAGAGAATGAGTTTCAGACTGAGCAGAGAACTGACTGTTTTTAGTGCTCGGTCTGCCAGGCACCAAGAATTAAACGGTTAACCATCATTTCAAACATTTTTTCAGGGGTCCAAAAGCAACAGTATAGTGCATGACTGCCAAACGCTAGAAAAATATCATAAAGGCAACTGATCTTGCACAATCTGATGTTTGATTTCTCTGTTTTATCTCAGGGAAGAGCCAACAGATGACGTCATCCAGGACTCTGTAAAACTCAGAGACAGCCTGTCCGGTAAGGGTGTGTGTAATCACTCGTGTTTGCCTTTCATTTCATTGTTTCACTGTACACACATCTTATTTTAATAACACCTTCAGCTTTAGATGTTTTAATGTATTTTGGATCTGTGTTTGTGTGTGTTTTAGCCAAGAGGTCAATGCTGCTCAATATGACCTCAGGAAGCTTGGAGGCCTTTGGAGGGGAGGCATCCAGAGCAGAATTGTAAGTGATGTTTGTATGAACGAATAAGAGTGTCCATGTTCATATAATTAGGTAACCAGTGGCTTTATTAGTGTGTATGACCAACCAGCCAAGGGTAAAAATAAGCATGTACATTTGCACTGAGGCAACTCCTGTAACTTTGTAATAAACGTGTTGCAATTACTAGCGCTTTAATTATTATACCTACTTTCTGTTGCCTAAGGTGTTAATTACTTAAATTATTAAGTTCCATGCTGGCAGTAATGCCATGCAAATACAACTGCAAAAAATACACTTTAGCCAGTGTCTGAAAGTGGATGTTTTCAGCCAAAAGTGTGAGAGTAGACTTACTGAAGGAGACAGAGAGAAGTTCTGATGGTGGATGGTTGTCAGGATGTGGTGGTCCAGCCCAATTTAAGCCAAGCATATAAGTGTTTGTATGTTTCTCCCCACAGTGAGACATCAGAGCTGGTATATTGTGTTGCCGACCTGCAGATGAGCAATCAAAAGCTCGAGGAGGAGGTGAAGAAGCTGAAGCAGGTGGTGGAGGGCATGGAGGACAGCAACCAGAAGCTGGCAGAGGAGAATGAGGAGCTACGCAATCAGGCCAGAGTGTAAGATGCACATACATGCAAACACAGAGCACAGATTTATTGTAGTAGTGGTTTGCTGACTTCTATCTCTGTTTGTCCTCTTGTGCAGTAACCATCAGCTGTCGCAAAAGGAGAAAATGCTGAAGGAGGAGGTGGAGGAGATGAAGGCCACTCTGAGCTGTACGGAGGAAGGCAGAGCTCGCGCCTCCGCACACAGCAAACATGTGGTCAGTCAAACTCGGGCTGCACAAAGAGAATCTATAAAAATGCATTCTGCTTGCAAACAGATGGCTTGTGTCTGTTATCTTTGCCTACACTATTGGTCTGCAATATAGTACAGCACATTTCAACTGCAATGTCTGAACATAGACAAATCATCAACTGTTGTTGACCCCATTTGGATTAGAATTAAATGACTGTAGTTGACATTCATTGCAGCCATGACAAACTGGGGCACTTTGACTTGCATTACTGATTGTGGCTGGAAATTAGAGCCATGTCTTATTTTTTTTCTTTTGTATTGCATTGCCAAAAATTGTTTACAGTCACAACCCAAATCCAAAACAAAATGGCTTTGAAAATACACCTTGGTTGAAGCACTTGCAAACTGCAAATCACATTTTTTGTACATACGATTTTTGCAAATGCAAGCTGAAGGTAAATGAGCCCAAATAAGTCCACATCCCAGATTGCATTCAAACTTTAGATAAAATGGCAAAATTCTTCAAGTCAGGATGTCAGAGTGTAATAGAATAGAAAGTTTATGACTGTATTGCTATCGATTGCTTTTCTTCTTTTCAGGAGAGAGAAAACCAGAGTCTCATTGCCAAGATTGCTTCTCTTCAAGAAGAGGTACTTGATTGTCCAAAGAGGACTTTTGTCTGAGGAGTTGACAGTAAAATCAATGACCTGACTCACAGGGGATCAGTAGCACTCATCCATTTATAGTTGGTTTACAAAGAGTATGTTGTTACAAGTTTTTTTTTTATAAAAGGATGTGACCACCTGACCTAACTCCCCTCTGATGGCTCCCCAGAACTTCAAGGTAACCATGGAGACAGACGAGCTTCAGAGGAGAATAGCAGAGCTGTGTGACATTAACGCTGACCTACAGGTACCTGTCCGTTATTATTTTTTATATTTAGCTCTGCATTATTACATCCCTTCTCTGTCATTCTTTACTTCTCTCTTACAGTGCACTTCTCTTATTCTATTTTTCTGGCCCTGAGACATTTTTGAGTCTAAATCCATCTTCCTTCCTCAAAAAATGACCTTTGCATTGTCAATCTGTCTCAGGAACACTTTGTAATTCTGTGTCAACGTGCTGTACCTTCTTTATATTCTTATGTAACTGCCCTTTGTATGTCCTCAGTTGCAGATTCACTCTTTTGATGGTGTCGTGAGTGAAAAGGAAGCTGTGATTCTAGAAGTCAGTGCCTTTTATGATGTTTTTAAAAAACAAATCCTTATTACTCACTGTAAACCTTTTTGTGGCAGTTGTGATCATTCTATACATTGAATTTCTTGAATCCAATCAGAGATTCAATCTGAATGAAACCTTTGAAATTTAGCTTTAGCTACTAATTGTGTTTCTAAAATTCCAGATGAAGGTAATTTTTATTGCCCTCTTTTCAGTTTCTTCAGAAAACACTTGTATCCTTTATCCTCCTTTTACAGAAGAGCAGACAGATAAATGAGCTGAAGTCAGCAGTAGAGGAATATTCCTCCATCACAGAGGTCAGTGTGTTGAACTTCACATCCTATCATTAGTTTCTCATAGATGGTCTTTTATGCTTTCACTTGTTCCTGATCTCTCTGCTCGCTCCTTCCTCATGCCAATGCAGACCTTTTTATATACTCCTTACAAACCTATTGTCCAACTCCACCACTTATTTTTTAGCTGACCGGTGTTTGCAGAAAATCGTCCTGTGATTCACTGATTTCCTGTGTGCAGCAATGAAAAAAATCCTCATGTTAAATGAAGTTTGCATCAGATTGGTCACTTCAAAAGCATATCACATTACTTATATCTTGAATAAGATATTGACTATGAACTTGAGGTAGTCATTTTATTTTCCAAAGTATTTATGAATATTTGTACAGCTAAATGTGAGTATTTTGGGGTACAGACAGTTCTCTGCTATGTCCAGTGTGTTTATACAGTTATCAGCTGTGCGTCATTGGCTGACCAACTGTGGGAATTAAATCACCTGCTTCCACACACTGGTCTTATAGTCAACAGGGTTGTTCTAGTGGGCTAACAGCAGGACACGTGGTTGACCTGTAAATAACTAAAGGGGTGAGCTGAGTCATGGTGGTGTCTCTGTTGTTGCTTCCAGCTGCTGAGAGCAGACAAGAGCAAGCTGGAGAACCAGATGCAGATGATGCACCCAGACCTAGCTGGGTAAGTGAATGACGAATAGCCTTGGATTGACCGTGTTTGAGATATTAAATATTACAACTAAGGATGTAGACATTAGCCTAGTTTTATTTTATCACACTATTCATTCTGGGGAGAAAGACTGCCACAAACTGTATCTTTTATATAAAAAAAAGTAAGATTTTTGCACATTATGGGGAAAATGTGTCCTTTGACATTTTTTTTTTTTTACCTTGTTTGCACCCCACCTCTTCACTCCCTGTCCTTGTGTCTGTCACAGTGCTGGTCTGTCCCTGTCGGTGGCCTACAGGTTGAACCAGAGCAGCTCAGGATCCCTGCAGACAGAACTGGCTCTGGCACAGTCACCACTGGAGGTCAGCACTCTCTTACTTTGTCTGTCTCTTTCATTTGCTTCCCTCTTATTTTATGCCCTCCATTATTTTTGCTTTCTCCCTCTTGCTCTCATTCTCTTATCTCATAACCACCTGTTTCTTCTTCTCTATTTTTGTCTGACATTCTGACACTGATTCTTTTTCTCTGTAAACCCTGTTTTGGTCTTTTATACCACAGACAGATAACTCATGGCGGCTACACATCTTGGATATCTTCCTTGTAGTAACCAAACTGTTGCACATATAAACTTGATTGCATCCCACACAGATACAGCATGTACACCAACTAAGCACTTGAACAGGAACTAGTTTTTAAGATAGTTTTGGTAATGTTGTGTAATCTCAGTTTATAGTTCATCTGATCCCTGCTGCCTTCATGAGAAGATTATTTATGCCTACAGGCAGGTGATTCATCTCTCAAGATTTTTCTTCCTCATGCTGTAGGGCCTCTCACACACTCGACGGACAATGCAAAGCACTGTCTGAACATTAGCTGCAGTTCTTCACATGTTGTGTGCTTGGTACAGTCCAGCCTCTATGTAATAATCAGACCAACGGTGATTGTTTTATAGTTAGTCTGCTGACTTGTTTGTATAAATGTATACAGCAGGCCCCCAATGGACTTGATCATTTTTCCACTGCTATGAGCTTTGCCTCCCCACTGGATGAGACACTTGACAGGGAGGTGCTGCTGATGCTGCAGGGACCCAGCCCTGAACACATGGCCCAGGAGTTCAAGAGCCTCCTAAACAAACTGGTAACAAGTGTGATTAAGTGAACCCTGACTTGCACTTAAATCCTTTAATTGACTTTAGATTGGTGAATAGTGGCCAATTGCATCTGTATAACAACCCCATTTTTCTTTTGTATAAAGTGTTATATAAAACACTTTGACTTGCAAATGACTGCTTTGAGTGTAAATGTCATTCCGCTCCAGTCAACACAAAACTAGCATGGCATCAGCAGTAGCATATGACACATGTATTTGTAGCTTTTTGGTATGGTATTTTAATGTTTCAGGTGCTCCTTTCTGTAGCTTCAGATACAGACTGCTAAAAGCTAAAAAGGCAACTGTTTGTGTATGATGATGTGGCTACTCTTCAGACTTGATTTAAATTTTAAGTAGTTTAAAATCACAAGAAACACAATTGTCAGATTAACTTTTTAGCTACAATGAGAGGTGACGATTACCTTGAAGTTTCAGTCAAATTCAATAAACAAACATGACGTTAGGTTTATGTTTGCATTTAAAGTTCTTGTTTGTCTCAAGCAGTGTGTCTAATGTGAATAATGACTTTCCATCTTACAGTATTTCTCTTTCACCACTTTCGCTTTATGTTTCTCAGAAAAGGGATTTCACAGAGGAAGCTGCATCCGTCTTGTCTGCAGTTGGAGGCTTGTTGGACGACCACGCACAGCCAGGGGGCAACACAGGCACCAGTCTTCAGGTCACATCCACTCACACACTTTCACAGACAGATTTTTACAGATTTTGTTCAGTGTCAGCCTACCTGAAGGTCTTGACATAAGCTTAAGAAAAGTCTCAGGTTAACAGTGCACTGCAGTGTTAGATCCTTTGTATATGTGTACAGGTTCATTTCAGACTGAAAAGGGCCGTTTAACTACCTTTTATAATATGAATCATTAAATTATGTAATGTGATTTCTGTCTTTCTCTCCCTCCACCTGTTGCTCTTTTTCCATCTATCACTGCCTATCTGCTCTTTCTCTCCTTCCCACCCACTATCTCTCCTCTCTAGAGATCTCTCACTTACATAACTCTCCAACAGGCCCCATCCAAGCAGTGCTATTTAGTCAGTGTGTTGTACCATGAACACAGCCCACTCCCCTCCTCCCTCACTCCAACTTTCTGTATCTCTCTCTCTCTCTCTTTCTCTCTCTCACTTTCTATCACCCCCTCCTCCTGCATTGTTGCCACTCTGCATTCATTAGCCACGTACTGCCATACAGCAGTAAACATACCAAATGAGACCGAAATCATTAGTGGAGCAGAGCTGTACCAGTGCAACTCGGTCTTCTGCTGGTTCTTCAGCGTGCTGCTGGCTGACATGGAAAGATTGTTTGTCAGTTAGGTGTCAGAACTTTTCAGAGGCATAAAAGAAACTTGGTTATTCAGGCTGCAAGGCTGCCTGCGGCCTTTCACCCCAGCGAGAGGCTGACTCCTCGGCCTTGTCATCCCACAGACCGTGCAGGCCGAACTGGACTCGAAAAGGGCAGACTGGGCCCTCAGCCTGGACCAGCTGGCCCAGTACACCGACTCGCTGGAGAAGGAGCTGATCAAAATGGCCAGTAACATGAGGAGGTCCCGCACCGAGATCCTGCACCTTTCCGTCAGGTGAGCAGATCTTTGTCTGTACTCCCTGTGCATGTGTGGCAGTGTCTGTGAAAATCAGTGGGCAGTGGACAAATATGTGAGCTGCTGAAGTGAGTGATGTTTGAGGATGTGGTATGAGCGCAGAGGAGGGTGAAAGAGAAATACCAGAGCAAGATGGAAGAGAATAGATTTGCAGTGGATCTTGTGCTGGCGTGTTGAATACAACTAGCCTGTAAGGTAGGAAAACATTTCTTTAAGCTGGAGTTGCTCTTGTGCGGCAGTAATCTCATTGGTTGAATTAGACCCTAGTAGGCAGAGCTAAAGAATTAAGTAAGGTAATTCTGATGTCACAGAAGAAGACATTAATAAGGGAGATAGATGTTGATTATATCTTGCCCTTAAGCATAGTGACCTATCAGGTTATCAGGTTAGCTGGTTAGCCTAGCTGACCTTCCAAGTTTCCAAGCTTTCTCTGTAAGCTTGTTTGGGTGCTTGCAGAGCTTCCAGGATCTCAAATGCGACATGGTCCTGAATTGATTTAAAAGTTACTGGGCAAAGCTTAAGAGGATTTAATGCAAGTGAAGTTATTTCTGCTGTCAAAGGAGATCTGGCTATCAGAGAAGTCCACATTTCTAAAACTTTCTGAGACGCTACATGAATAACACCACACATTACTTAATGGCAGACACCTGCAATGTGAGTCTTTCTGCTCTCCAGTGCTGTGTCTCAGTTGTGTTGAGTGGGGGAAAAACCTGTCAATCATTGCTGACCTCAATGACCCCAAAGAGCCCGCCTCACTAGGTCGGAGTCTGGGCCAATTCTGGACCTCACTCTTTGTGGATGGGTTTGCCTCGCCTTTTGTGTGTGTGTGTGTGTGTGTGTGTGTGTGTGTCTGTTTATGTGTGTGTTCATGGAGACGGCCATCCCCTTCAGATATATAACAGAGCTAGCATGGTAAAGTATTAGACCAGAGAGGGGGAACTGGTCAGGCTGTCCAGCTGGGATTTACTGGTGCTTAGTTGCCAGGGTAAACTCAGGAAATTTGATGTTGTTTGGGAGTAAGGGAAAACTGCAGGGACTCATTGTAAGTAATAGTTGTACCTCCTGCCCTGGACTGTCGGGGCTAACGCATACTGTTGAGAGTAAGACTGGACTATAAGACAGGGCTAGGATAGGGATTTGTTGTAGAACACATTTGAGGTTGTAGGCTGAGATTAGAAGGTTGCACTGGTATTGGATCTACAAAACTGTGAAGTGAAGAAACTGTTACTGGGCCAGTCGGAGAACTGGCGGTGGTCACCCTGGGCAACAGAATGGGACACTGCATGGGCCTGCGGATTGGGTACAGTATGTCCACTGTACTGTCGCCTAAAATAGGATTTCATACTTCTCCGAACAGCAAAGATTTTGTTTCTACCACATTTTTTGGGAAAAACCAAATATCCCTCATTTGGTTTTAATGAACAGGATTTTTGTACTGTTGCATGCAGGGTGCAGGAGCAGGAGAACCAGAAGCGGCAGCTGTGTGAGGAGCTGGAGCAGCTAAAGACGCCTCAGGACAGCAGAGAGGCCTCATCCCAGACACCTGCACCAGAGGAAGAGGTCAGAGAGGAAGGGCAGGCTGGGTCATGGACCTCAAATCTATAAGTGTATATTTGATAAACAGCAGCAGCTACTTGCTTCCACCATTCTCAGAATTAATCTTAATCTAGTCCAGTATACATGGATGTACACTGTGTGGGAGGTCAAGTTCACTCTTTGGATGTTTTCCTGGCATTAAAGTCATATTCAGTTTGTATGACACTTTAATCATTTACATGTATGTGTTTTTGCATGTATGAATATTCAGTTGCCACAATAGAAGGATATTGAAGGGCTCGCTTATTGAGCAGGGACAGAGCTTACTGTATTCAGACAGATGGAGTATCTGCCAGAAAAGAGCTGAGTGCGAGTTGGCGGTTGAAGTGGACATGTCCACACACACACACACACATACAGAATCCGATGCGGCCACACACCTACGCACTGCTCCTCGCACAAAATACACTGAAGCATGCTTGAACATTTCCATTACAGTAGCATTGTTTTCACTGCAAAGCATAATGAACTTGGTGCTGAGGTATAGTGGATAGATTTGCACACAGTAAACAAGTTGTGCTTCGACAAAAAACCTGGTTGTCTTTGAAATAATTCAGTATAGCTCCTGCTATTTTATAGCTATCTTTCATTGGACTTAATCAACAAGAAGAACAGAATATAATCTGTGAACTCTGTTATGATTTGCTGACAGCTTTGTTAAAAGGGTCATCCTTTTGGAAAAGTTTTACTTTTTCCGCGATGGTTTAACCATGATGGCTGTCACTGCTCCACTTCAGCTTCATCACCTCCATTCCTGCAGTTGGATTTTGCCACAGTGGGGTTTGTTGCAGGTTTTTGTGCATCTTTTTTTATTGAGACCTTGTTTTTCTCTTTGGTTGTTTTTTCTTTTTAGCCTGGAGATGACTTGGACTGGGATGAGGAGTTTGCCCTTCAAGACTTCCTGAAGAACGAGTTAGCAGAGAGGAATTGCAGAGAACAAGGCGGGCGAACGGACAGCAGGCCGGAAGAGACAGCGGATAAGTTAGCAGACAGAGGTGAAGAAGAGGACGGGGAAGAGAAGTGGATGGTGGTGGACACAGCAGGAGAGGGAGAAGTGAGGGACACGTCCACTCCTCTATCTGCCCTCTCTGGGGAGGCCCAGCTGGGGCACAGTGGAGCAGGAGGGAGTCAAGGTGAGTGGGGTCACAACGGTGGACAGAATGACCACCAGTCAAAATCTCAATACTGAAACTACTTAGTGACTATTATAACTTAATTTTTCATAATTTTTTTTAGACTTTTACCAAGTAATATACCTCTAGATAACAATTCTTATATGTATTTAATATAATATCTTGATGGGTTATATGATGTAGATTTATCCATAAAGAACCACTAAATGTAATACTACTGGTAGCAACTGAAGCTATTCATTTTGAATTGGCTCTCAACAGATTAAATTTTCTGAATTTGTTCCAGTTAAAGTTGAGAACTTTGAGCAGTCTTCCTGGAGCCTTTTAAACCCAGTTTACACCAGAATTGGCCCAGGGCTAACTGGAACCTCAGAAATCAAACCAAATAGGGCTAAATATAGTTTCATATTTTTGTAGCCCCATTCTGACCTTTGCTCACTCTGTTCCTATCTCTGAATCTGACGCAGTAGGATTAACAGTAGAAATAAGCCTTGAACTAGCGTCATGCAACAAGAATGTGAGCTAGTACATCCTCTGTCCTCTTAGCATGAGAATATTGAAACCATAGTTTGAACATAAAAACTGTACATAAACATTTTACAAATTTGCTGGTTATTGAAACTTAACACTATTGTACATTCACACAAGAGTCTCTGCAAGTTAACTTTAAATAAGCACTATGTAACTTTTTTAGTATCTATTTGTTGTTATACCATCCTATAGTCTTGAACTGTGGGACTTCTTGATGGACAATGTCTGTGTGTTTTTGTGTTCATCCCACCATAACTCAGAAACAAGCCTGTTTTGCTCAAATGTTAAAAAACACTAATGTAATACTAATTTAAGTTCATCTAAAATGTTAGCTCCTGTGAACTGTTACTCCATGTATCAAGAGCTTTTTCTCTTTGTTAATACTAAAAAAAGAAAGATTTAAAAACTATTGCATAGTGCACCTTTTAATGGGCTAATGTTATTCCTTTCTGTCACTGTATATGCCTTTTTAGCTTTATCTACTGGAATGTGTAGATGTTTCAGTACGTAGCAACACAAAGCTAAACTACATTTTTTATGTATGCAATTATGGAAGAATATGCACACTGGTAGTGATTACTGATAGTAGCCATATTAAAGTTATAGAGGATTTTATTTTACTCTCTTGAGCACCTTTTGTGAAGCCACAGTTTTTAATCTCAGACCATCAAGTTAAACATTACAATGACTTAAAAATCACTCACACATCCAGCTGATGCACCAATTTGCAGGTTTCCTCGGTCTGACAAAGTGCTTCAGCGGATAAACTCTAAAGGTGAAGAACAGCCTACAGGCTGTTATTGTCTTTGAGTGTTGATTTGTGTGTGTGTGAGAGTGACTGTGTGGATTATCCCCCTATAATCCATGGGAGTCACAGGGCACTCAGCCACCCTTGAAGCACCAGTACAGTACACACACTCGCTCACTGTAAGGATACACACAGTCTGTGGCCATGGAAGTAGACCCCTGCCTTCTATGGATGTTGTGGCCCTAGTCTTATAAAGGTTGTGTTTGAGAGTGAGTGTGTGTCTGTGTGTGAAATCCTCTCTTCCTCAAGGTCCTTGTATGGCCAGGTGTACAACCGGTCTAAGGCCACGAAGTGAGCTCAGTAATCCTCCATTCCTCTGCTTGCATGAGCGGCTGGCAGGCAAAGAGAAAGATGAACCATAGTGCGAATGTGGTCATTAATGCCACCTTAGCCATGCATGGTATTTTAGAATCTCTGCCCCTCCCCCAACTCAATGCCTTGCATAATAGACAATCTGACCCTTTATGGTAAAAGGTGGGGTTGCATTTTTTTGTATGGCGATTAACCCCTGTAGATGGATGAAGGTTAGGGTTTTTAATGAACAGCTTCTTTGTTTGGCCCTTTTTCAGCCCATTCTTCCCATCTGACAATTTGTTTCCTGATTTATATTAGATTTTCTCTTCTTCTTCTTCCTCTGTATCTGTTACAGACTCTGCAACCCACACCAAGTCAGAGCCCGAGGTGAACTGTCAATCTGTACAGGTAAATTGAATTGTCATGGGATTAGTTATATGGGTCGTACAAGATGCTCACCGTGTTTGGGATTGTACGTGCATGTGACCTCAGTGTATTATCCTTTTAACTCTGCATATCTTTCATAGTATTTTACTAAATGTACAGTACAAGATTAATTACTGAGATCACTAACATGCATGTTAATGAGTGGAACATTCTGCGTCCCTGAAACGTTGACAAGTAAACTTCAGAAAACTTCTTTTTAGTTGTTGGAAGATCATCTTGAATAGATGAGATGAAGATGAGGAGATCTTTCCTTGAAACAAATCTGTGAAAATATAGGCAAACTGAATGTAAGCATCGTTCAATATCGGGAAGCCACACGTTCAAATTAATTTGTGATGGTTTACATGTGATTATCATCACACCAGTTTTGACCGTATGAAAGCTTGTGCTTGTAGCTTAATGCAGTGATTTCATGATTATGTCAAATGTTCTCACGCAGAATCAGGATCCCTTTCATTTGAACAAGACACTGAATCTCAACCTGCTCAGAGGCCAACAATAGATGACTGTAGCTGTACTGGGAAGCTGCCAGGTGTGTGACAGGTGTTTAAGTGTGCGTCAGCAAGAAGCTGGACAGTTCCAAAACAGATTTGGCTCTCAGCGTACATTCCTATTTGAAAATAGTTGGCTTACAGATCTTTACCGGAATACGCACTATTTCCCTTGTGATGGTGGGAAGGAAGTAGGAAATTTTTAAAGTTATGATTAACAACGTCAAAGGAGATTTAAAAGATTATTTGAAATTAAATTAAAATTGAATGTAACTTTAAAGGCCCATGTTTGTCTTTTGTGGCATGTTTTAATCCATTCATTACAAATTCTTTGTACTTAGAATTAGACAAACCTTTCAAGCTACTGATTAATTGTTTTTATTAATCTCACTACTGTATGACAACTAGCTTGAAACTTGCAGGAGATGAATAATTCATCTCGGTAAACATTTATTCTGTTCTAAGTTCTCGTCACATCCATCACACTTGTTTGTTTATACAGTTACAAGCAGAGGCTTGTTTGCAAGCTATTTGTCTAAGGATGCTAAATATTAGATTTCCGAGTTTTCAATTACATATGTCAGCTATGGGACTGTCCTTGAACTCATCATCGACAAGGAGGGCTCTGAAAAACAGTCATTGTTATGGACATATCTGAGTTCTTAAGTTACTATAGTACTTTTACAACTACTCTGTAATGAATGGGAAGCAATGACTGCCTGGAAGGTAGGAAAAGGATCTAAAATCATGTTTGGCAATATTGCCCTATATTACTTTCTTATGAATCTAATGTTAATGTAATTGGTTCCAATGTGTACATGTGTTATTTTTGCTCCTTGTCTGTTATTCCTCTCTCCTAAGCTTCAATCTGCACTCTCTCTGTCTTTCTTTTTCTCTTTCTGCCATTTGCCTACCAAATAACTCTTCACATCATCATAATTCACAGCCTCTGGTCACAGGCAGCAGTCTGCGTGCTTGTGTTAAAGCTTTCCACTTCCTTATATAGAATGACTGATGAAACTTTGGGGTCACACTAAGATTAAAGGGAAAAATAACCTGCTGTAATGCTATTGGCAAAAGAGAGGATTATACAACTACATTTGAAAATGAATATATTCCATATGTATTCTGCACCAAATAACAATGCATGCTATACATAAACTGCACGTTCATAACTATAATCTCAATGTCTCGTCATACTTTCTGATCTTTGGTGTTGTGTATTCTGCTCACTTGCCGTCCTCAATGCTTAATTAATTTCATGCCTGCGAGGTTGGTAAAACTAATTCAAACACTCCATCATGCTGCAGTCAGTGATGTTTGCTTTGAATTCCTGTGAGGTGACATTAAGTGGGGGTCTTCCCAACAATCCATTACTGATTTAAACAGATGCTTTGTGCTGTCCATCAGCCATTAGATTATGTTGACTTCTTGTGCAATGTCTTCTCATCTGACAAAGATTTGTTTCTGTTAACTGTAGGCCTGTTGTTTGGTTCATGCTTAATGTGTGTTGCTTATTTGATCTTTTCACCCCTTTCCTTTCTGAATATTTATCTGTGTGTGCGTGTGCGTGTGCGCTTTCAGGAAGAGGCTGCAGTACCATTGAGCGCCCACTCACAAGCTGTCAGCATTAGACACCCAGAGGCGGATGCGCTCCCTGATCGGTCCCACTCAGAGAACAACAGTAAGATCTCCACCTCCCTCTCTCTTTCTTCCTCGCTCTCTGTAGTTCACTCTCTATGTTGATCACACGCTCCCTTTCTGTTTCATTTTCTTCTCCCCCTACTGTCAGCTAGTCTCCACACTGTGTGCATTTACAACTTAACCAAAGAGTGAGTCATTTCCTGACTCACTTGGTATGTTTGCTGTTTGTTTAGAGGAGAGAGAACTTTATTAAATCTTGCAAGATAAAGGTCAGACTTGCCAAAATACCACGGTATGAACATTTTTGTCTTTTTTTCCTAATGCAGAACTCCACAACTGCTTTGTAAAATCATATACTTAGTAACTGCATTTTTTAAAACAATAATTTTCTGTTTTCCTGTGTTTAGAAGCAGAATTTAAGTGAATTAGAGAAGGAAACTCCAGTTATCTTGCTAGAGAGCAGTCGCATTGTTACTGCACTTAAACAGTATCTCAAGCTCAGACAAGCTTGGGGGTTTAATCCAATCAGTCCTGTCTCTGAGAGCACATAGAGAACTCTGTTATTTCACCCACCCCCTGGGTTATTTGAGACCTTTTGGATGAGAATTGATCATTCTTATTGGATGAAATAATATGACGCATCTCCTGCGATTAATCGACTATTCAACTACTTTATGGTATCAATCAATACTACTAAAATGCAGTAGTCATGAATGTCGTATTTCCCATATGAACATAATCTGGGTGTTAAACCCATTTTTCCCACTACATGAAGTCAAACATTGAAGCTAATATACTCCATTCGCATGCAAGCCATGTTTTCAGGTGATGTGTGTTGAAGTTAAGGCCACTGGCTTGTTATTACTTTGTCATCTGTCTCTGCTTGTGTAAAACACCTATTGGGTTTTCCCTTGCTATTTTGGTGTAAAAATGGTTCAAGATTACCCTTTAGGATGGACCCATTTTTCTTCTCTTGTTTTCTTCTCTAAGCAGATGCAGATGCCCCTAAGACTGCAGAGTCTCCCCCCTGTGGTCCTGCCCAAAATCTGACCAATTCTTCTGAGCAGGACCAAACAGTAACACTTAGCAACACCCCTCCTACAGCAACTGAGATGGTTCCCCCCAACAGCACATCACCTGGACCAGATGGGACCATTATCCAGACTGAGAGGTGAATGAAAAAATAAATGTTGTACTTTATAGACTGGACAGTACTGGAGAGTATTAGGCTGCCTTTCTTCTCATGCAAATTCCAAATTATATGAAGTATTGCATGTGCATTGAAGTATTTGTTGATATTCTGGTTTTATTCATATTCTGTCTTTTTTGGTGTTACCCCTAGGGGGCACCAAGGTCAAGAATTTTTCACATTTTTCATAATGGCTTTAATCATACATTACTTTTCATGGGTTAAATCCATAAAGATGTGATTTAGCATATGTCAACTAGTTTATTAGAAATTACAAATTACAAATCAAAAGAATGCAAATGTTTAGATGTTGAGAACAAATATGTTATCTCCTTATTTCTCTGAGAGACAGTGAGGGATCACCTTACACAGGGCAGTAGCGGTTTCAAAGGTGTCACAGCAGATTATACACTGGGGCCATGACACATCTGACGTAATTTCTGAATGACGAAACAGGATTTTTCAAAATAAACAATGCAGAAACTGAGGGGAAAAAGAAACGGGAAGTTTACTGACTACATATGATGCATTAGCTGGTGACCTGGCAAGAATTCCCCACTGAGATGGTTGTTGTAGAGGAGGAAAAGAGGATAAAGCTACCGCTCTATCTTTAAATTTATTGTCTCCATCACACCTAAACAGGAACTGAATCCACAGACACACCTGTGGAGTTGCTGTTTGGATAAGAGAACCCCACAAAACAGAAGCCTCCATACTGACATGAAACTGACATTACCACATAGCCTCACCCAGCATCCTGACTCATTTTCATAGCAGTATAGACCCTCCCTGCTAGATGTGAAGTAGATGGGTGTTATCATCAAAGTTGAAGTCACCATTTTACCGTGTTGCGTCATTTCCCTATGACTTGGTCCACATTTGCTAGTCAAATGGGTATTTTCCTTGCTGTGGGAGGAGTGTGCAGCCTAATTAGTATCTCTGCAGCCATGCTTTGCATAGGTTCAGTCCACCTACAAAGCGACTGGCTGTTCCTCACCTCTCATACTGTTGCTATCAGTTGTACCTTATGAGATAGATAGAAAGTGTATCTGAAGTATACGTCAAGCCTGAGAAAATGAACAGTGTTTGACAGTTGACCTTTGACCTGTGGTTAGCACCCAGCCGACCTGTGAGGACCACGGGGGAGAAGAAGCAAAAGAAGGCGAGGCGGACTCGAGCACAGGAGCCATGAGACGTTCAAAGGTTAGTAGCAGAGAAGAAGTGTTTTAATGTGTGAGGGAATACAACTTCCTCTATTCTCTTTAGCAGTGGCTCCCCACTGCTTCCCCTTCCTCTTTTGGACCCTCTCTCTTTCTCTATGCTCTCTGCTCTTCATGTGTGCCTCTGCTGAATGAGAGTAGATGTGTTTTGAAGTGAGGAGGCTTTCAGTGGGCAGGGCGGGGGCTGGCTTTCCTTCAGAAAGACTCAGAGGGAGTCCTCGCCCGGGGCAAGGAGGAGAGGAGAGGGCAGGGATGTAAAATGAAGGGAAAGATCATTGAATCAGTTGGCCATCATTCTAATAATGACTAAAGCTAATGGGAGTCACAGGATGGGCTATCTGGTTCTCTGAATGCTACTGCCAAAGGAGGCAAGTACAAAGTCCTTTATATGTCTCACTATGTTGTCGGTGTTAAAGTGCTTACATTACCGTGATGTTTACTTCAAGTTGAAATGCTTTAGATTTTTTAAAGATCGGATATAGCACAAAAGACAAGAAATATGTAATATATGATCAGAGCAGATCAAAGAAGGTTGAAATAGGATAATTGTATGAATGTAATGAATGGTAATTAATGAACATCCATTACTTTAAGCAACATTGTCACTTTTTCTACCTTTTTTAAAATGAATGGTGTCTCCGCCCCCCTATCACTTGTTTCTGTAACTTCAGTGAGAGGGTAGGATGACAGCGTTGCATACATGTTTACTTCAAGATACAAGTTGTCAACACATAACATTGTTATGATGTAATGAGTTTTGGTTGTAGTTAGCACTCACATTATGTCTTACAAATTGTTACAGACCTGGGATTTGTATTTACGACAGTGTTGTTGTACTCAGAAACTTTTGGGGCATCACCCAATTGCATCAAATACCAATTTCTACATTATGTCGCTTTAATTAATATTTTAATATATTTTAAGTAACTGATCACAACTTTTGTTGATTTAAATGTCAGAACAATTGCATTAAAAAAATCTCCAGTTAAAATGAAAAACAGAGAAGTCTTCAGATTTGAGAAGCTCAAATGGCAAATGTTTGGCCCTTTTACTTGATTAATGACAGAGATGTTCCAAAGCTCATTAGCAAAGGCCTGGACACAATGGATCTTCACTGTATCGTCTCCCCCTTTGGACCAATTAGTGTTTACAATGAGAGGCTTTGATGTACGGTCCATATAATAAGATTGCTTGATGGTAATTATGCCCAGCCTCTGTCTCGCATGGGCTTGCAATGCCTTCATGTTAGAGGTGAGGCCCACTTCTGTTGTGATGCTGTTTCACCACAGCCTGCTTTGTATCCTGCTGAGAGATCGATCCGTTGGTTTATTTAGTCTCCTGCCTGCTGGTGGCATGCTGGACTGCCTCCCTACTGAGAGAGAGTCTGAGGGGAGCCAAGAAAGATGAGCTTTGAAGCTGTGGGTGTGTTCAGCATGTTAATAAAATCCTATTTTACACTCTTAAAAGCCTGGTGGAGAAAATGTTTGATGATTAAGAATCAACTCCTGGTTTTAAGTTTCTTAAAGTTTGAGTTTTTGTGAACAAAATCATTTGGATATATTCAAATAATAGTTTTACTTGTAAATGTACGACATTTTCATAGGAAGTAAGAAGCAAAATTCAATCATTTATGTTTTATGTTGTGTTTTTACTTGGTGATAAATTTACTTAACATAACTTTTAACATATTTGTACAACGAGACGCTAAATGATAAACATGACTTATAGTACCTACCGAGAACGCTTTGTGCAAGCATAAAAGTCAAACTTGTTATGGATGATCACTGTATTATTTAGCAAGGAAAAAGCTTTATGGGCAAATTCACTACATTTTGGAGGATTGGATAATATCAACTTTTTGAAAATAGGTCTTCGGAAAGAATTTTAGGTCAGATCATTGGATTTTAATGCAAAAAAAATCTAATGATGCTTAAAGGTAACTGAGCAGTTTTATTTTTCTTTCTTTGGGCCTCATTTGTAAAAGAATTTCTTCAATTTATATTTGAACTTTGTCTTAAGATCATTTCTGACAGTGTGGTTAAATTCGATTCATAGAAGATGAGCATTTAAAAACCTTGCAAAGTCCTCCACAGGCTTTGTTTCCCAAACTGCAATACCCATACATAACCAGCAGGAAAATCACTGAAGTGGAGTCTTGACTTTGCTTAGAGATGAGATCATTTCCAAGTCGAAGCTTTTATAAATAACTGCTCTTACATGGTTTTCTACTTCATATTTAAGATCAAAATGGATCGTAAATCAATGTTACAAATGAGGCCAAGGAATATAAAATGGCATTAAAGTCTCCTCAGGTTTTGTATTTAGAAAATGGTGAGGCAGCTCTCTCCTATTCTGAGCAGTGTCAAAACGGATATTATGCAGACTCATTACACAATATCCCATTGCATTGCTCTATCTGCTCACCTTGCTCCTGTGTGTGTGTGTGTGTGTGTGTGTGTGTGTGTGTGTGTGTGTGTGTGTGTGTGTGTGTGTGTGTGTGTGTGTGTGTGTGTGTGTGTGTGTGTGTGTGTGTGTGTGTGTGTGTGTGTGTGTGTGTGTGTGTGTGTGTGTGTGTGTGTGTGTGTGTGTGTGTGTGTGTGCGCACACGACTGTGTATGCACGCAGTCCGCCTCCACTACTTAGCACTGTGCCAGTGTTAACGTGTTCTCTGAGCACCCCTCTCAGCAACACACACACTCAAAGAGCTGCAGGGCTCTCTATGAAGCTCCACATTATATAAGGAATCAGCCCAATCTTTCTCATCCACACTCTTACTGTACAGCTTAGATAGCATTTCACTGCCATGGGACAGGTACGCTACATGTATGTGGATGTATGGGTGTCTTTAATCATTGGCCATTTGTTTTAATGCAGGGTAGAATTTTGTGCAGCAAGCCCGCCTGTTATTTTCTTACCCCCTCCCTCCTTCTCTTCCTTTACGTTTGTCCATCTCAGAGCTTGAGCGAGGACCAGTCGGCAGACAGATCAGCAGCAGAGGACAGGTGAGTGATTCACTGTCAACTGTTGGCTCAAGTTACAACACTGCTTCACTTTCCAGCAGCATTAATAACTCCTGAAGATTTTAGTGATTTCTGCCTAGAGAGAGCTGTTTTATCTGCATATTCTTTTGGTACCGACATAAAGATTTGATTTGATTTTTTTTTTTTTTTTTTTCCCCAAATGCTGTAGTAATTGCTCTTGTGTAAAAGTGAACTGTATGTGTTCCAGCACGTGTCTGCTGCCTGTGTTGGTGGAAGAAGAGGAGAGTGTGCAGGACAGCACAGCCGAGGTTCCAACAGTAGCCGCTAGCATGGAAGGTAGGAAGAAAAAATGCTCAAATCTGTGTGCAGGAAGGAGAGAAAGAGAACCTGATATTTCTTAACTGTTTATTTACGCCTTCTTTCATCTGTGTGTAACTTTGCCCACCCACACACCAACTCTTCCTTCACAGCAACAGAGCAGCTCACCAGCAGTGGAGCAACCACCTTCCCTGACGGCAGCTCTCCTCAGTCACAGTCGTCCTTCATACATGCCAGCCAATCAGGGAGCGGCATGGGCAGCGTCACCTCTGACCCCAACCATTCAGAGGCTTCAGCAGCTAAAAAGGACGCCCTCCTCCTCTGTGGCAAAAATAAGAGGGAACTGGTAAGACCTGCTCTACTCCCACTTGACTGCTGGATTAGTATTTCTACATATTAATGGTGGCAAGAAGTTAAAGTTGTTTGCTTGACTGCTGTTGGAGTTGATCGCTACTTTTGTGTAGATCATTCTACTGTAGTTTTAACTATTTTACTGACTTTTATATAAGGTGGCTGTTTTTAAATAAAACTTTCAAGCTAAATCAATTATTATTTTCATTTAGGGTCTGGTAGGACACATAACATGTGACATAACAATGATTATGGTGGAGTTTGCAGCAGGTGTTATGTAATACGAACTAATGACTAAAAGTGTTTAAAATAGCGATCTCTACACTTAAAAATACAAATGTACAAGTTACTTTGGGTTCAGTTTTCTGCCATAATGCGTAATTTTTATTTAAGATTTGTTTTTCAATGTTTTGTTTTCTGTTAACACTAAATGTTATTAAATGCTTAAACATAACTCAAACCAACCTAAAAGTAAGTTTGATGAAGCACCAGGATCATGTTGAGTGGAGCTGGTGTCATTAAGATTAAATGTCTTTGACAGTGATGAAATGGTGCATTGGTATCTTCCTTCACCATGAAATGCTGTCTTTCCAGCTATGCGAGTGTGTGTCAGTGTGTGCGTGTATAAAAGAGAGAGCAAGGGAGAGTGCCTAGTTTCATTTAAGCTCCACTCAGAGTCAGATCATTCAGAATCAAGAGGCAGCTACACTGCCAGCTACTTTGAATCTTCACATTTCACCTTTATTATGTAAAAACTATTGAAGAAGAGCTGTGAAAAGGGAGGGAGTGAAGGGAGCAATATGGATTTGGAGGGCAATGTGAGCATGGAGGGATCAGAGTTGGGAGAGCAGGAGGGGGAGAAGGAGCAGAAGGAGGCAGTAACGTTTGTCCGGGTCCTGCAGGAGCTGTCACGCAGCATGGAGGCCATCGAGGAGCACAAGGATCAGGAGGACCAAAGTGAGACCAGCATGGCCACTGAAAGGGAATGTATGTGTAATATATTCAGTGTACATACTAGATATATGTTTACCAGCTGTCTTAAATCCATTTTTTAATAACTGCTAGTACTCGAAATGGTGTTTGCACCATTTTGTCAGGTATTTGTTGAGTCATGATACACCTACTTATTATTTCCCTCTCTAGCTGAGACATCACTGATCTCTGACACCAATGAAACCTTAAAAGACAGGAACAGGTAAGACAACAAGTGATCATTGTAACACAGCACATAATCATTTTTGTGTAAGACTTTCCTTGATTGTTGTCTCTTTTTCTGCAGTCTGTCCCCTAATGACAAGGAAATAGAGGTATGTATGCATCAAATCTGAGAGCTGCATTCTATTAGTATTAATGCAAACAATTGGTGTGTTAAGGACAGTTTTTGTTTTGGGATTGTGTGTGTTTGAGAGCATAAAAGCCACAAATGAGTCTGTATCATCACCAGTACAAAGTGTCATTCTTTTCTAATACAGCCTTCTGTCACAGATTAAGTGTGCATCCATCAGAAATATTTATCAGACATACAAAGTTTACATGTTTGTAGGTTTGCACTAATTTCCAAAAACCCGTAAGATACACAGAAACATGCCAATAGAAAATGCATTATACTTAAAGTATATTGAAAATCTGAGGGTTTTCTACAGAAATGTGTAGAAGTTTCATAATTCATCTTATCCATTGGCACAATAGTAGTCTTTGACAGGTGACAACTCTTATCTTATTCAAACAAGGAAATGTTGGTAATCCACATTCAGAATGTGTCCAGCAATGAGTGCCAAGTCAAGTGTCCTTTTCATGTTTTCAGACGGAGTTCCAGCGCCTGGCGTTGGGTTTCAAGTGCGACATGTTCACCCTGGAGAAGAGACTCCGGCTGGAGGAGAGGTCACGTGACCTGGCTGAGGAGAATGTCCGCAGGGAGGTGTCCAGCTGCCAGGGCTTACTGCAGGTCAGTCTGCATACGCATGGAGCTTTCCAGCTTTCTGTTTTGCTTCATCCCCTGACAAAATAATTGTATTCTGCCAAGTATGATTGTTTATACATTCTCATTTTGGATGATTACTCAGTAAATATTTGTAGTGCAGCTCTTTATAATACTGTAATTTGTCCTGAACGCCTTTCCAGTTTGTTAAATGTTGTCAAAATGTGTAGAAAATCACAGCATGTTTTGGCTTTATTTTAAGTAAGTGTTGTGGTTTCATGTAAGTAGGACATGTCTGAACAAGTTTCAACCAACAACAACAATGGGGACAGTCATCTTGCATCACGATCATCAAGTATAAATGGATTTATTTGTAAATGTAAGTGATGAATAGGTGTTTGTTAGTGGGTATGAGTGGAAAACCATCTGTGTAATCTATTGCTTTTATGTTTACATGTAAAGTGTCTATGAGTCTCTTGAAAAGCGTTATACGGATAAAAGGTATTTTTATTACTATTACTGTTATTGGTTTCTCCTGTCAGGTGCAGTCATCTGTTTTTTGCCCTTTGTCCTTTCTTTTTTTGTAATTTGTTAACTGTCTCCTTGCCCTTTCTTTTGCCTCTGCACCAGTGATAGCCGTTCGTCCAAATGTTCGTCCCATTCTTGTGGACGTGATATCTCAGGAAAGCCTTCGGAGGATCTTTTAATTAAGCCATAATTTCCACTTGGACTCAAGGATGAACTGATAAGATTTTGGTGATCTAAGTTCAGGGTCATTGTGAACTCACAAAACATGTTTTTGACCTTAATTCCATAATTTTCCAAAGCCAAAACTCAGGAACTGAAGGGGGGATTGTGACCATATTTCACATTTGGTTGGATACACACTAAGTGTGTGTGCGTGTGTGCGCGTGTGTGCGTGTGCCAGGTTTTACAATTTGTAGGTTCTAATCATGGACAGTCATGGATGTAAACTGCAACTTGAGTGGTGCGCAGAAGCATTCAACTGTGAGGTTGTAATTCGAGTCTGTCTTCTGTTCTGTCCTCTCAGGCTCTGATCCCTCTGTGTGAGGATGACAACCAGTCCATGGAGATCATCCAGAGGCTCCAGAAGAACCTGGATATCCTCATCCAGTCCATGACCAGAGTGTCCAGTCGCTCTGAGATGTTAGGAGCTATTCACCAGGTGGGATAATGCGTATGTTTGTGTTACCATTTGTTTCCACCATGTTGTGGTGTGGTGAACGTTTTCGATTTTACTCCTGTGCTGTCTCTGTGACTTTGACTGTGATGATTTAATGGAGCCTTGTGTGTGTGAACATCAGGAGAGTCGTATTGGTAAGGCTGTGGAGGTGATGATCCAGCATGTGGAGAACCTGAGGAGGATGTACACCAAGGAGCATGCCGAGCTGCTGGAGCTGAGAGAGACACTCATGCAGAACGAGAGGTCGTTTGGATCACAAACTGAAAGAGGTATGACATGTTAGCTGCAATGTTGTTCTCCCATTAATTATCTTACATTTATCAGTGCTGTTCTTATAGTTTATAACTAAGAGCATAGTTTTTCCCACAATGTTTTTTGAGAACCAGACTTAATGAAATGTTGTGGCAATGGCAGGGGAACTCTCGAGATCCAGTAGGAATTAAAATGAAAAATGTATACATATTTAGTGTTGAGCCTCAATATAACGTAGACTCAATATAATGACAAATGGGGGTATATGTGTCAATATGTATGCTCAGTGATGGCTCACACAAAGCACATATATAAGGTATTTAAACTGTTCCTCTTTTCAGATGACTTCCGTGGCAAGAAACAGCCGACATCACAGTACTACAAGGTCAGCTGCAGCTTGGTTACATATGATCTCATCACTCTGCTTCAGTCAGGGCTCATGTTGGCTTGATGTGTGTGTATATGTGTTGATGAAGAAATGTATTTATTTTCCTTGTTTGTTTGTTTTTTCTAAAAAGTCATCAGCCCGGCGGGTCAGCATAGCAGCAATCCCCCGCTCTGGTACAGGCAACATGCACTTTGACATGGTGAGGACATCATGTAGCATGGACTTTTTTTTTTTTTTTTTAGACACCTAGTGAGCTTTTTGCATTATTTAACAGTTTGGTTCATAGTTTCTTTATAGATATCCACTTTTAAACTGTATAAATAAAAGTTATGTTTTTGTTATAGAGTTCTGATGCTGCAGGTAGGATTGCTTTCAAAGCCAACTACATGCATTGCAGGACAAAACATTACTATTGTTGGATAGGCTTATAACACAGTGAGCCTAAATATATGTAAAATGTAGGTTCTAGTGCTGTTAGGACTGCACTGGAGAGTTTCGCATCCAGACAATCAGATCCAGGTTTAGAATGTTTGTTGTCATTGAGCATTTTATGTTGACATGATAGTGACTTAAATAGCTTAATTTTTCCCACCACAGTCCAAAGCACAGGACGGCTCAGAGGCTGAAACAGAGCGACTGACCAGGCGATCCCCATGGTAGGTATTTGTTGATTTGTCTGTGTTAAATCTGCCTTGATTGTAACATGCAAGTGAAGTTAAACCAGATTTAGTGTGTATGTGAAGGGGAGAGTGTGCTTAAATTACAAGTAAAAGGACTGTTTACATTACTCTACCTTTTTAAAAACACAGCAGCATTCTCTCTGTGTGGGAAGTTGTTTGCTGTGGCTGTCGTCCTCATGCCACAGAAAGTTGGTGTACCCTGACATGAGGGATGTTGTTGTTGTTATGCCCCTATGTGATAACGGTGGTTTCCAGGAATGTGGCAGGGAAGAGCACGGCGCGCCCCCCACTTAAACGCTTTGTTAGCTCTGCGGCCTGGGTTGACACTGAAGAGCCCTCTCTCGTGATGAAGGGGTAAGACATGCCAAGAGGAAGATACCACGCTGGCTGCGTCGCAAAAGTCCTTTCACGCTGGACCCAGATGCATAAAGATGGAAGCTTTCTAGTGTGACATGATTACGGTCTTCCCAGCTGCGGGTTAGTCAGAATTACATCTCTCCAAATCAGTTTGTAGTAAATGTTGTATCGAAATTATGTGTTTCTGAAAATGCAAACTTTACAGGGAAAAAACAGAGGTTGTAATCAACTTTTGTCCTTCCCAACAGTTCTGTACCCAGTCTGCTAATATCTATAATTGTAACTACACTGACAAATGTGACATCAGCAGTAATAATGTAGTAAAGGGGGAAGCTTAGACTGCTGGAACAAACTCAAAACCGCATGTTATCCTTTGAGACTAGATTAAAACAATCGCTGACATTAAAACGCCCAGCAGCCATCTTTCATGCATCTGGTTCCTCCTCGCATGGGGAAGTGTTTATCAGAATCCAAATAGGCACATTTTTATTTTTTGTTTTTGTAAATGTCAAGTAAGACTGTCGACTTTTTTGTTTTTATTGGTATCATATAACTTTCAAATGTTTGGACGACGGGAGTAGAATTTGTTCTATTTTTCCAGCTAAGCCAATGTTGAAGCTTAGGTGATATAAATGAAGCACTTCCAAATATCTGAAAGAATGTGAAATTGCTTTGTGGGTTCATTATTTATTATCTGAGCATGTAATTGCTGTGCATTGCTGGGCATTCATTGCAGAAAATGATTTTAACATGTTTCTATCACGCATCTCTACAAATATTTGTATACAGAAGGTGAATGTTATGCTTCATATGCATGAAATGTGCATGTGTGCATGTGCACATAGTTATTGTGGTCGTGCAGCTATGCTTGGACTTGAATGTGCAACTGAACAGTGTGTTTGTGAATGCCTGATCCATGCGCGCCAACAGGACGGCCTACGACAACACCGACTGCCAGTCGGAGGATGAACAGAAGGAGGCACCAGTGGCAGGGAGGAGGAGGTCCAGTCTCAGTGAGCTGGGCAACAAACTCACCTCCCTCATTCTGCCCCTCAAGACGTTAGTCCAACCAAATACCCACCACTAGCCTACCGCAGCACCACTTTCTGTCAGCAAAGCTAAGAGGCTAGCTGCGTAGTGGAAGAGTTCAGCATTTAGCTCAACTGAGGTTCCAATAGCTGCAGACTGTTTTCTGGTACCAAAGTGCAATATTAGATATTGTTATTTAATCTTCTGTAGTGTTTTTGCACTTCAGAGTACACCTAGCCATCATTGTGTCAATTATTATGACATCTTGACATCAGATGGATTTGAATTTGCTGTCAAAGCTTGTCTCTGTAGGAGGTGCCCCTTAGCTTGGCTATCACTGCTCATGCTAACACTCAGTCGCTGATGGGAAATATTACTGTTGTGTCTGCTGGAGACTTCACCTTTACTGCTCCAGTGTGTTTTCAAATGTCAAAGCTTTCATGAGCTACACAGCTAGATGCTACTTGCAGCAAATCACACATTCTGAATTATTTAATATGAGATCATCACCTATGTCATATTCTGTCATTCAAAAAGTTGTGAGTTTATGGAACCTCCTAGGTGCTGAAACTTTTTCACTATATTGGGTGTGTGCTGGACTAGCTTCTTCTCTGCTGCAGGGGCTCAGCGGCTTTTAATCATGTTATCCGGGCATTTTTACTGGAAGGGCCAGAACTGAACCATTTCCTTCAACTGTTAACTTGAGATCAGTGTATGTTGGCGTGACAAGTGATTCTTGAGGCTACCTGATTTGTGTTTCATGCATGGATCTCAAGTTCTGATTTGCAGTGTGCAGCTAACAATGTGTCTAACATAACTAATTCACCTTTACTGTGCTCAGTCTTCTGTCATTTACTAACCTGTTCAGCCACCATAATAATTATATGTGCAAACTGCTACACTTGGACTATTTTCTCTATTTTGTGTTGGCGGATCACGTGTTGTTCTGAACTGTCTTTTCCTCTTTTCCTCCCTCCACATTGCTCAGGAGTCAGGATGAGCTGTTTGTAATGCTGTAAGTGTGCAGGGAGGAGAGTCCAGAGTGGAAAGAGCTTCTGGATTCTATCTCCATCCAAAAACACAATAAATGCATGCAAAAGGCCTGTATTTATCATGTGGGGGTGCTAATCAAAGGCCACTTTAAACCTTGCACTGACTTTCATAATGACTGTAAAGTGATGTGAAGCAGCACTCCTACTGTTGACAGATTCCAGGCCTAAATTGTCTGCTGCCTTTGCTTCACCAGTCAAAGCTCAATCCACCTTCGTGCCAACTGCTATTAACTGTGCTTCCGACAGCTTTTTCATTATGCTGATGAAGATGATGTAAATGGTTTTGCATCTTTGACACAGTTTGAGACAGGTGGCAGAATGTGCTTTAATGAAGCCAACTTCAGATTGCACCAAGCTGCAGCTTATTCACCGCCTGCCATCCATTGCATTAGTTACCACAAATGACTCACAGTTTTTACTAAAAGTTTTCAGTGATTACTTATTTACCTCCCTATGCGTCATTCTTGGTAACTTATTCAATATCTCGCTTCACCTTGGACCATATTTTATGTCTTCATTTTCCATCTCTTTTTTTTTAATTTTCTATCCATCCTGTGGTAACATTTTACTCTTTGTTGCACTTCTCCAGTCCGAGCCCTTCCTCCAGCCCTACGTCTACAGACCCAGGAATGGCCCACTCTCTGTCCAACAGCCTGACCTCTTCCCGGGCGGCCGCAGCAGCAGCAGTAGCCAGAGGTGGCAGGGGGCTCTGGCTTTGGTTGGCCATGGTGGTGGTGCTGGCAGGTACACTGTCTGTAGAACAGGTTTAAAAGGTCCCCATATGGTATAAAAGTGAGATATACTGTCTGTATGGCTTTAAAGAGACGAACACTAAAACTAGGACTAGAAGAATAATTTGATTTGGAACATTAAAGCATGTAAACATTTGCTAGTAGCCCAAAATAAAAACATGAACCTGTAAATGAGTACACTATGGGAGATTTAAAATCATTCTTTTCAGTCTTGTAGATGACTAGTGGATAAGTTTCCACTTGGATTTGACAGAAAATGCCCTACTCTGTACTGATTTAAGCATATACAAATTCAATTTCACATTTAAACAAGGTGACACTTTTCCAACAGTTTCTGTGCGTGTTGCTTTTGGTTTGAGTTTCCTCTTTGTTTTGGGTAACAAATTCTAAATCATTCACAAGTTTAAAAAACATTTATATATAAACTCAGTCTGTGTTCTAATACTACGATGACAGAGTAGCATTTCCCAATACTGGTAAATATTTATTGTTCCCCTGCAGGTCTCTTGGCATTGCTGGCCAGTCTGGTGATGCAGCCGGTGGTAGATGCAGCCCCTGTGGGGACCGGAGACTCCTGGATGACCATCCAGCAGCTGCTGTGGCCCTACGCAGGGCTCCGGCACAACGGACAGCCGCCCGTCTAGCCCCTAAGATCAAGGGTGGATGGTGTTACTGCCCATCGGCTCTCTGCAGAAATGATCCGTGCACTGTGGTGATTAAGGAAATACAGTGTGCCAGTCCTGAGCAGAGGCTGTTGGGATGTTTACTGGTGCCTGAAGATTCCTAAAACAAGACTCACATTGACAGCACAGGCCAGGCCTCAGGGGATAGCTAACCCTATGGAGGATTTTATGCATCACTTCACGTTTGCTAAATTAGTTAGTCTGTGTGTGTATGTGTGTGTCTGTGTTTTAAGAGAAGAAGCAGTAACAGTGGTTTTCGGTCGGCTGCTCAACAATCCTTTACCACGTGATGATGCAGTTGTATCAGTGCTGCCGGCAACTGTCAACTTGGACCCAACACAATCTGTCAAATCAGGCATGCTCAGTCAGCAGAGGTGGTACAACGTTGACCAATCATGTCACAACTTCATCACAATGATGGCAGATGCAGATTCCCATGGACAAACATCGCAGACGATGGCTCCGGTTGTGCCATGTGGCTTTTTAAACACATTTCATGCACTTGAGGGAAACAAATACTACCAACCTTTTGCCTCATGGGTTGCAGAGGACATTTTTATCATTTTTAAGTCTATAAACACTGGTAATAAATCTTCCATTTTAAGTGTTTTTAAATTCCTGAAATCTATTTATGAGTTTGTTAGTTCTGAGTGGAAAGATGTGAATATCTGTTTATTTTTGTTAAGTTATAATTCTACATTGTTACAGTCTTATCACCAAAGGGTTTTTTTATTTTTCTGCTGTGGTTGTCACCGTTTTCAACTTCATACACTTTTGTATGTTCCAAAGAAGATGTGTGGGACTTTGCACAAATAAAGTAGCCAATTCTACAATAGAAGACGTGTGTTCTTATGTACATCTAAATGCATATTTCACATTCAGGTATTTATAATGGCTTTAATTTGTTCATTTAAAAAAAAGTTTCATACAGATTATGAATACATCAGGGGTCTGGTGGAGCAGAGAAGGCTCTGAACCGTGTCGATGAACAGATAACTGGATTCTCTGGTCCTAGCTAGGCCATCAGCGCTCATGTTGTCCTGGAGCACATGGATGAAGGTGGAGTGAAAGTCACTGCCGGGATAATGGTCAGGAGAGAAAGCCTCGCTCCGCTCTGTGATTTCCAGCTTCTGACTCCTCTGAGCACCCAGCAGGTAGAGACTCCACGAGCTCTTAGGCACAGGGGCAGGGCTGAGATGCTCACACACCTGGTAGAGGAAATGGAAGAAGTCCAAACAGGAAAAAGAACAGAGGAAGAGAATTCAACATTTACACTGGCACTATACAACTTCCCTCTTTCTCATTCTGAAAAGATCATATTTCTGCACTGCAGTTCCTGTAGGTGTAAATGTCAAATCTGGTTATTTTGGGGCATCAAGGTGGAACAGCCTTGAAGCTACAGTGACAACCCCTGATTGTCACAGAGTGGAAGTGTTTGGGATGAACATTTGCTTGTGGCTGATGACTCCATGTTGACAGGAGGAGACACATGATGGTGTACACCCTCCTCAGACTATTCCACATTTAGGGAAAAAAAGAAGTTGAATTCTAAATGAAACTTTATATATACAGTATGTGTAAGTGAGAATACCTGCAAGACCAGATGCTCAGCGCCACATTTAGCGTTCCACTTGCTCCAAGAGAAAGCACAAGCGGAGGCAAACAGGGCCATCTGTTCGTAGGCAGCATGTTCTGTGAGTGGATCCTAGAGAGACAAACCACACAGCATATTTAGAACATGTTGGAAAATGTTGGACTGTACTGTAGTGATAACGCAAATAAGTTTTGGCACTTACTCATTCTATAGAATAGTCCCTTTCAGCTTTACATAATTTATGGTGAGCAGGTTTTTTTTACAGGTAAGTAATGCTGTGGCAGCTTCATATTGAATTATATTCATCTACTGCACTAATGACTGGCTGAAGCAAAAGAAGTTTTCCATATTCTTACGTTTCAGACATCTCTAGATCATTTTACACATTTAGTGTGGCTCTATAGATTGGTCATTCCATTATTTCGGTCCAGATTTAAATACCTTAACTATCAGATGGCCTTGGTGCTGTGTACAGAATTTAATGAAATGGTTAACCCCGGGAGTTTTCCTCTAATACCAGTAATGTGGTTGACATTTGTTTTTCTGAATGAGATTTCAACAACTTTGATGATCTCTTAACTTTCATCTAACACCATCATCAGGCCAGAACTTTAGCCTGATTTCTCCAGGACTTTGGTTTATGACCAAATTCCTGCAAATGTCATAGCATTCCTGTCAATCACACATTTAGTTTTTGTCTTAATTAGCAAATGTTAACATGCTAACACATTAAAATAAGATGGTTAACTACTGTGCCTAAGTACAGCCTGACGGAGCTTCTATCAAGCACCAACAATTTATTTTATTATTTTCCTGTCGTGAGTAGCTTAGCCTGTATAAAACACACACTCAAAAGTGGACTGTATGTAGTATGCATGCCCTTTGCCCTTGGAAACAATATGAAGTATTCATTTGAGCATTTCTCTTTTTCTTTGCCAATAAAATAATAAAACAGCTTAGTATTAGTTGGACGCGCTGTGATGACAGTGTGATACCAGCATAAACACTGCACTCCTTAAAATAACAATGCTGGGAAGGAAGGGACATGCTGGGACATGTCAACTCCAATCTACTGTCACTCTTACAATGATATATGGATACATGCTGTCACTATGTTGCAACACTGTGCATTCACATAATTGACTAACTAAGTAAAGCCAAACCTTCCTGTTCTTCTATTCTTAAAGCCAACACATAAAAGATGCAGACCTTGCCGCAGGCGCTGACGTATTTGTCCGTGTACTCGTTCACAAAGATGTTGATCCCAGCGTTCAGCATGGCTCTCTGCAGGGCGGGGCCACTCATCCACTTCCCTATGAGGTGAGAGAGGCCTCTCTCTTGCTCTGACTGCAACATGCACTGATTACCCTGTGAAATAAGCACATACACACACTATAACAGTCAGGCTACATCAGTTCTACAGTTCTCTCCGGTCTCTTACCTGGATTGTGACACTGAGCTTTATGAGTGCCCCATTGACGGTGAAAAGAGCTGAGTCTTGGCCCAATGGTCTGAGCTCCCAGCACTGGAATGGAAAGTTTGCATATGTTTCCTGCATCAGCACAACAGGCTGGAAGGAGTCCATCTTGAAGGAGATCTTGGCCTCCGCCTCCTCATAAGAGACGTCGTTCATGCCATCCATCCTCCACTGCTTCCCTAGATGAATAACCAACTTCAGTGTCCATGACTTTTTGGTTCCCCCCTTTTTAAATCGATCCACTTTTTTACACCTTTCCATGCTAGAAATGGTAAATGATGTGTTGCTGTCTGCCCTACCTGCAGCATCCCAGCGAGCCACTTGGGGAGCTTCCAGGAAGACAACGGAGTTGGGCAGTGTCACAGTTATACCAACTGGAGGCCAGGTAAGCCCTTCATTGTCGTCTAAGTGAGACTTCTCCATAGGGTAGGGGAACACCTGCAGCCCTTCGTCCAACAGCTGGAAACACGTGGACATAGAGGGTGTTTAGTGAGATTGACTTTAGCTGCAGGGCCTGGTGTAGCAGCAGCACTGAAACCCTTTTTTTTTTTTTCTTTACCTGTCTAATTTCCCATCCACGGACCTGGTGGGCTTGTGGTGGGAGGTGGAACACGTCAAAGTAGAGGACCCCACCCAGAGGTGTGTACTGCATTAAATCCACCATCTGGACACTGCGGTACATCGCTGTCAGCTGCACTGGAGGAGAAGTTAAGTCACCCTTAGCTAAAGAGATTAAAAAAAGAAGATAGAAAAAAAGATTAATTTGTATTTCTCAACTAAATTTACTTCATTTTTACAACAATTATAAGACAGATTTGAATCTTTGATTGAGAACAAATAACTCAGAGTACGTTGTTGCATGCTATTAGGCCATGTATCAAAAGACCTGTCAATCATTTTGAGTGACATCTGATTTATATTGTGTCGTCTTTTTGTCTTCATTTGAAGTTTCAGGTTGGGCATCTTACCATCGAGTGCCTCCATCTGGGTCTGTACTTGGCTCTCTTGTCCGTCCGACCGTTGACTGGCTGCACTCTGTGAGAAACATCCACAATAAGAATGAAAACATCACATTAAATTCCAGACCAGCAAGTCTTTGTTTCATCCTACCTTCCGCCCTTCAGACCCTTGGATGGACTGCACCTCCTCGTCCACTCTTTGCTGCTGAGTCTCGTTGTCCTCCTTCACCTCCTCCTCTCCTTTAGTCTCCTCCTGCTCATGTATATCTATGTCTGCTAGAACCTCCTCAACGCCTGTTAGAGACCTGGAAGCAAAAAGATGAAGAAAGACACTGTAGATGACTTTGTAGTATTCACTGTGTAAGAGCACTATCAGATAAGTACCTGTGGCTGGGGGTATGTATTCTTAGGTGAGCCATCCTGGCCAGCAGGGACAGGTGGTCATAATGTGTGTGGAGGATCCGTACAGCGATATCACTCACAGCCAGCTGCTTGGGAAGCTCAAAGCCCAGACCGACCTCTTCAAAGTTTAAACCTTTAAACCTGAATGGACCACAGACACAGAGTGTTGTTACCTGGGAAGGCCACGTGGCACAAAAGTTTAACATTTAATGTCACAAAAATTACAGATGCCCTTATGTGGAACGTATAATCAAATTTTTATACTTTGTTATTGCTTTTCAAATGTAAGGAATAAACATTGGATACCCTCTCCATCATAAATCACAGCTGCTAACCTCATTTTAACCTTCATTTTAAACCCGTATATATATATATTTGTAGCCCTTTCTTCCACAGACCTTGGGTTCTTCTTTAGGTTGGCCCAGAGACACAGAGTGATGTTATCATCTTTGACCACAGTCTGCATGTTGCCTGTCTCTGTGTCGATGTTGGCACTGGCCCTCTATGACCAGGGAGACACACCACACAAAAGAACAAAACAGGCATGGTTAAAAAAAAAAAAAGTGTCCAAGTGTCTTGGACCTTGCAAAATACATCATTTTTATTAATATTAAAATCTTTCATATAGTTACAAAGTGCTTCATTATGTGTAAACACAAGTAGGACTATGATTCTTGTACCTTGAGGATCTCCTCAGTGGTGAGGAGATGTTTCGAGTGGATTAGCTCCTGCAAATTTATAAGAGCCTCCTGGTACTTGTAGCTCTCTTGTGGATCTGTAGCGTCTCTTAGCAGAACTTCCAGCTCCTCAATCAGCTACAAAGGATGACATTTACTTTTATACAGACTTTGTAGTAAAGTGGTAATCTATAAAGCACTGATTATATTGGAATTTTCTTAAATGGGCTTTTTTGGGGCACAAGGAACCATGGTGATAGTATTAATTTTTAATCAATCATTTGACTTTGGTAGACCACACCATTAACTTTGTTAACTGATCATTAAAACTTTAGTTTGACTCCTCACTGACTTAACTGTGCGACACATCCACATTTCCACATTAAATACACACCTGTAGAATGAGGTTACATTGCTTGAGCACGACTGTGATGTCGACCTCTGGATCATCTCGCCATAAGCTGATATATGTGTTAATATCCTGCTGTACTGCTGGGTCTGGAGTACTATCACAGCGCATGTATCTCTCCCACTGGACACAAACAACAAACTGTGTATTAATATTAGCCAGAGAAGATCTGCTAGGGGTGCTGTGAAGGGAAGACTAGCATGCCTGATCAGGTTACTTTATCTTGGTGAGTGTGACTTTTTTTGTGTTGAGTGTATTATTTGTAGTTACTGAGTCTGAAGAGGGACAGGCAGATAATATTTTGTTATTTTTGTATCTGATTCATAGTCTTGTTTTTTCATTATATTGCCTTGTTTGCTTATGAAAAAATTGATGATTGGTAACAATACATGTATCAGACATCCTGTAGTTTCTCCCTCTCACTAAATATCTCACACAGACAAAAATAGACACACACCTTCTCTATCTCTCCAGCATCAGTCTTCCATTTGATTACTGCAGTATGATTCTTCTCCAGCAGGTGGCGGAGTTCGTTCAGCTCATCTTCTCTGCGCTCTCGGTCCTGTCAGCAGAAGATAATAAAAACTTGCAGGGCAGTATGTCCATAATAAAGACAACAAACAGCTGTCTATTTCAGTAATTGCTGCTCTGGTCTTCAGTCAATACATAGTATTATAGTCAGTGATGGAATCTAAGTACATTTACTCTGGTACTGTACTTAAGTATAATTTTGAGGCACTTGTACTTACTTTCCTTGAGTATTTTTCATTTTCTGTTACTTTGCACTTCCACCCCACTACATATTGGAGTTAAATATGGTACTTTTTACTCCACAACACTTTAGTTACTAGTTACTTTGCATAGTACATGTTGCATCAGAGCCAAAGTAGGACATTTGAATAAATATTTTATCTGTAATCGGCTCAAAAACAATTATTCTAATATAGAGAAAAATGCTGAACATCTAATCTGATGATTGAATAAGCGGGTAATTGCTCGACCCATAGTATACAGTATATAATTCATAGTTTACTTTTACTTGTAATTTTGATACTAAAGTATATTTATTGCCAGAAAATTACCACTTAATATCAGATCAAATGTAATCATATTTAATATCAGATTCTTTCACACAAGCCCTGTTCTTATGGGTGACTTTCACTTTTACCAAAGTAATACTCTAACAAGATATCTTTTCTTATACTCAAGTATGACTTTTGGGTACTTTTTACAACACTGACTATATTCCATAGGGACATCTCACCTTTAACTCAAGCTCTTCCAGCTGCTTTTCCTTGATCTCTCTTTCCAATTTTTCCTGCTCTTCTTTTTCTGCTTGAAGTCGTGCTTCCTCTATAAAACAAAAGCACAAATACTGTTTATCCTGAAGTTTTCAGAGGCTCAAAACAGTTTATTACAGATGACTTTTCATCATTTTCCTGCAGAGTTTCATGCATCATACCAATGCTTCCGACAAGCATCTGATTTTGCCCCAGTTTATATGAGCAGAGACAGATATATGGATTACCTTCCTCTCGCAGCCTCCTCTCCTCCTCCTCTTGCTGCAGCTTGGCCTTCTGGGCCTTGCTTGGCTTACGTCCCTTTTTGGATGACTTTAAACAAGCAAAACATTATAAATCAGTGTGTAGTTTACTAACTTACTACTTTACTTTAGTGGTTGTGGTTTAGTGGAGAAGTGTGGGTCCACACTGGGACCATACAAGTCTGAATTATTGTTAGCCAACCATACAAGAGACAATGACTGTAGTAGTAGGATGGTGTACTCTACGCCTGTCTGCATATATCTTCAACTACATAACTATGATATCAGATAAACTTTATTAATGTGCTGACTGACTTTTGCTCATACCTTTCCTTTCTCGGGTGGCTATCACTCGCAGGAGAAAACAGAGAGAAGGTTAAATAAAGGTTTAAAGCATTAATTTAAGTCACAGGGTCAGAAATTGGTGAGAAAATGAAGAGAAGAAAGAGCACCAAAAGTAAGGACTTCTGCTAACGTGAAAGCTACGCAGTTCAGTTAACTGCACTGGGCTGTTGCATTTACTGTCTTGTAAGTTCGTATAAACAGGTTGTCATTGACTATACTTTCTTATTTGTCACAACTGACTATAGTTTAATATAGTATAGTTTAGATTATTTCAATATGGCATCATTTAATGCTAAAAAGGGGCAGTTTGTTCAAAATAAAGTAGTAAAACTCACCATGATAAAACAGGAAAAGCTCTACAGCGTTAGGTTACTATAGAAACGCTCACGCATGCGCGGTTATCTGTTTTTATTTACGACACAACGGAACGACTTACGACCGTGTGTACAGCTGGGCTGTCCACTGTCAGGCAAAGGAAGGACAAAGAAAAGGAGACATTTTTCTTCGTTATCGCAGCGCTTCAATAAATCCACTCAACAAAACGACGCGTGTAAATATGAATCTATTGTTTTACATGGTTCTAAATACAGTCTGCAAATGATAAATGCTAACAAACGTGCTAGCTGTTCAGTTACAGCTTGCTAATGCCAGTGGGAACCAACTCTTCTATCTCTTTAACTCTTTTCTTCTTTCACACACGCCTAATGATGTTTCTGTTATTACCGTAATCCCCGTTAACGAACAATTTCTCTCATTTTCTCGTTTCAGAAGGGGTCAAAGGCCACCTCGTTTGTGACATGGCCAACCCTTTAAAGGGGGAGGTTATCAGGCTTTACAAAACTGTAAGTGAATCAGTCAACGACACACACACACACACACACACAGAGAGAGAGAGAGAGAGAGAGAGACAGCAGCTGAGATGCAAATGGTTTTAATGTGTGTCTCGTCCTCCACAAGATGCTGTATCTCGGCCGTGAGTACCCGAAGGGAGCAGCCTATTTCAGAGGGCGTCTCAAGTCAGCGTTCATGAAGAATAAAGACGTGACAGACCCAGAACAGATCAAGAAGCTGGTGGCCCGCGGCGACTTTGTCATCAAGGAACTGGAGGCTCTGTATTTCCTCAGGAAATATCGAGCTATGAAGAAGAGGTATTATGAACCAGAGGAATGACTCATACATACAGCACCAAGATACACTTCTGAAATGAAATACATGGAGTGTATCAATACTTTATTGAGATGCAGTCCACACTATTCTGCAGGAATGAAAAACACAACAGTTGCCCTTATAAAATAAATAAATGAATAAAAACTTGCCTCACAAGGGAAATGGAAGATCAGTCTGATAGAAGTGCCAGAGAGTGATGATAATGAAGCTGTTACAGAATGTACTTTTTTATACACAAGTTGTACCTTAAAAGCCAGTGTTTTAAATCCTATCTACTCTATTTATGTTACTATCTGGGGTTGTTCTGATACTGTGATGGAAAAGGTCTCCTCTACTGCTTAAACACAGCAACTCGTAACATTATTATCAGAGATGGCAGCGGAATAACTTTATCAGAGACTGGACGTGCTACCTCCCAGCAGCATCCTGTACACCTGTATGCAGTCAACAGATTTCTACATCCATACAGGGTTAGTAGTATACAGGTGTTAAAAATTTTGGCAATATTTATATATTTTAAACCCACTGGTAATGAATTGGTACTCGCTATAGGCTGATACACAAAGTTCAGAAATCGAAAGGAAAAAATGCTATCAGAACATCTATTTTAATATCATAGGTTGTTCTCCAGGAGTGGAAATCATCACATCCTCAATCAAGATGAATTAATTTAATGTCCATTTTGAAAGGAGTGTTCGGATTATGGTGTCAGGGTTCACAGGTAATACACACGCAGGCCTGCACCTGGTCTATAATAAACTGGAGGAGCCTTTGGTATCAGATTGACTGAATCATGTTGTACAATGTATTTCAGTGTATATATTTGTAAATACATGGTCACATTTCTTGATGATGAATGTATAGGACTATGTATCATTGCACTATTCTATAAAAACAATGTTTTAAAACTGATGTTTTGTGTCATAAACTAAATTATAAAATCACAGCAGTGTTCCTCAACATTTTGACTCTTTTACTGCCATTGCTTGTATGAGATTATACTATTTAAATAAGTAAACATATTTGTTCTTTTGTATCAAGAACTGACACATGAAATTAAAAGCAGAGAATTATGTGAAGAGTTTTGTGAGGTCACAGTGACCTTTGAACACCAAAATCATTATCAGTTCATCCTTGAGTCCAAGTGGACATTTGTGCCAGAGGTAATGAAATACCTTCCAGGCATTCCTGCCGAAGGTGGGCTCACAGTGACCGAGACCTTTGAGAGGAGATTGTGACATGATAGTGACACCAATCTTGGGTGCCCACCTTGAAACTGTGATGATTGTTTATATCTTCTGTGCTGCTGGGTTGAGGATGTGGTTGATGCACCAACGTTTTATTTTTAGTGTCTTGGCAGCAACATTTATTTTTGTAGTATTATCTCCTGTCATGGCTACAACTTTATGTTATTTAAGAATCAGATTTATTGGACAAACGTGAACACATGCAAGGAAATTGACAGTTTTTTGCTTCTCAATGAACTTGCACACTTATAGACATTCAGAAGTAGTCCACCACATCCTCATTGGGTAAATAAGTCTTTAGGTGAAGACAGCTTGTTTCTCACTGGAAATAAGTTACTGGAATCGTACATGTCAATATTGTGATAACCTCAATTTCGCTTCAAAACAACATAAAAATGAAAAAGCATTTAATGCCTTTTATCAATGTGGACGGAAATTAATATAAACTGCAACCTTACTGACTGGCAGAGGCATACTGTGAGACAAGAATTGTATAATGTGAAAAAGAAATAGAAAATTGATAAACTCAGAGGGTCCATTCGAATCCAGGTATTCAAAGCATGTAGCACCCTCTGGCTGTAGAATATGTTTAAGCTTCAAGCTCGTGCTAAACTTTGTCTCCTCACTCCTTCCATGATCAACAAACATTTTAGTGAGAGAAGAAACTAATTTTCAAACTGGACCAGATAATCTAATAAAATATCACAGGTGTGTTTGTGTTTTCATACTTTTGTGTGCATTTGTAGTATAATAATATAGTATAACACTATTATAGGGAATTAAAATAAACAACATTTTAAAGGATTGATATTCTGGTTTGTAATAAATTACAGAGATACTATAAGATTTTGTATCACAAAGCACAAAAAAAAAAAACACTCAGGTTGAGTTGATCATGGTGAATTTCTACTATTGTGATAACTGCAAAAATATCCTCTCGGGTGATTAAAACAGTCCTATGATTTAAAATAAAAATATTTAAAATATTAATTTCTTAATTCCAGTATGTTTTAGTTCCATTTTAAGAGTTGTAAGCATATTTTGATGATTACCATGATTATATCGTCAATCATCAATTGTGTCATAAAATGTTCATATCATTCAATGGCAAATTACATAAATCTTTCACATACATTTCTTGTATAAGACTACAAGATGAACATTTTTCCACCTTCGTATTAAGAGCCCATGACAAAACTGAAGAAATCTAGTCATTTTTATGACAAATGTTTATCATGTGGGAATGTTGCCTCTCTTTTTTTGGCCCTTTCATGGCTTAATTCTATAGGCCAGATGAAGAGTGTCAGGAAATGGGATGAGAGGATGACATAAATAAATGTGGCCACAGGTCATGTTCGAACCTTGTGCTTATGTGGCGAGGACACAACCTCTGTACGTAGGACTTATGATTTACCAACTGAACTACTGGGGTGCCCCAGTAATTCTACTTTTTAAGTCCATCTCAGTGTCACAGAAAGCAGCATTTGTGTTGCCAAATTTCTTCTCTCCATTCTTTTTAAGAATTCTTCTTATGACTTGAAGAGGGAAATGGACAGAGCAGAAGCCAGGAGCTGTTATCAGTCTAGCTTTGAGCATTGTTTCCCTGCTGTCATATACTGGGGAAATATAACCCTCTGAGCTGGAAAAACCTGATCAAGCATGCACATGTATATGTCTCTTCTATAAAAGTATTCATGGACTGGCTCCTCCCCCTCTAAGTGGCTTTGACAACAACTAAATACAAATCAGTTTAAAGAGGCGTCACAAGAGGAAACTTTATTATCCCGTATCTGCCTTATCAATTTAAACTCATTTAAACTTCTTGTTTTAGGCTGACTTTAGTTTGTGTACTTCACACAGGGCTGAGACTACAGCTAAAAACTAGTGTCTTTGCTAACATATTTTCAGGGATGTTTACTGACATGCACTGTCCCTGAGAAATAAGTTGATTAAACTGAACTAAGCTGCAGCACTTACTTTGTCTTTGATAAATGTGAATAGGTGATACAAAGTTGTGTCTTCTTTCATTAATGTAAGCCTTGATTCCACCCTGGTCCTCAAGCCTCTTGAAATGTACAAAACAGTAGGACAATGAGATCTGATGTATTTTTAACAAGTGCCAACAGAATATATTTCTGTACCTGTTAACAGGCTGACTATCAGTCCCACACTGACAGTTGTTACAGTTCCAATGAGACCGATGTAAAGACAAGAAGGAGAGTGCCAGTTATCTGCCTACAGAGGACAGAAAACAGTACATGTTCAGTCATTCTAGTGTATCAACAGGACTGCACATTCATTTCCAATTAAATTATATTCTGTTTAATTTGAGCTCTTTAGCAGAGATTGACATAAACAATAGTAGAGTTCACAATGGAATATCTGCAATGATTACATTAGAGTAGGTAGTAGGTAAAAATGCAGACTATTTACCCTTGTATTAATTACTATGGTGGCCCTGAGGGACAAAACACAAAACATTTCAGAAAACACAACATCAAACACAAATAATAAATATGTACGTAAAGAAATACATTTACAAATTAATAGATAATTAAAATGGAAAGTTATTGGGCGAAGTAAATAGAAAGGGGAAGTAAAACAAAGGTAAATAAATACTAAAGCAAATTAAAACAGAAATATCAATTTCTGTCACATTTTAGAAATTAAATAAGTCCTGCCATACCATTAATGCTGTTGTGTGAACTTTTTTTGCCAAGGACTTGAATGTAACGGCTCTTCATTTAATATTCAAAAGCCCACACTGCGGGTTTAAATTTTTACTAGAATATGAAACCAGCAGAATTGTTTATGCCATTTGATTTCACACTTAAGTTCTCTGAAAGTTATTCTGCTGCCATCCGTAGCTGCGCCCCATGGATCGTGTGCTAGGTACTGAACTGCATACGTGAACGTGAACTGCATGACATCTGGTAGGCTGGGATCAGCTTGTTGTTTGGTGAAACCACAAAAGGTTGTTTTCTTGAACGGAATTGTAGGAGCAAAGATGGGCCAAGAGTTGGTCCTGGGAGTAACTGTTGGTTCAGAGAGGACCCATGGCGTACGAAGTAACAATTAAACACTAGACGTTCTTTGCCATTGTGGCTAACGAGGTGGTGTGGCAAGTACTCGTCGATCTTTGTCACGTGTCCTGCCTCAGTGAGCCTGTGGATTTCTGCTTCATATACCTGGGCCTTCATGGGATCTCTACTCAGTTGCCTTTCAGTACTCCTGAGGTTCGGCATGACTGCCTCCTTGGAGGCCTTCGGGGGGGTTCATCTTGGATCCAAAGGAGGGGAGTGCCATACCATGAGATGTCACCCACTGTCAGTCTTACCATTTTGGCCTCAAGGGTCTCCGCTGCTTCTTGGTCTTGCTGGGATCTCTTCATAAGCTTCTCGCTCCAATATGGCAAGACATCTTACTGCCACAGGTGCTCGACATGCTGAAAGATGTCATCACTGGTAGTTGGACAAACTGAAGCCCACAGGCACTGTTGTACTTGCACCTGGTGCTGCAGGCGTCCATCTGAGGGCCCAACTTAGCCCTGTATGCACTGCTGCTGGTCCACCAGCAGCACCTAGATGGACAGGCTCTTTGGCTGTGATCAGGTTAGCGTAGTCGGATCCAACCACTAGCAGTGGGTGTGCCCCATTGAAAGAATGTAGCGGAAGAACTCTCAAGTGATGGTATTGTCTCTGGAGAGCTATGACTGGATGAGCTAGGACTGCTCCCCAAGTGCATCCTCTCTGCTCCATCATCCAAAATAGCGGAGGTCTTTAGTGACTTCTGGTCAGCTCGCAAGATTACTGGCACAACCTTCAGAAAGACTCATCCAGTCTGATGTGGAGGCATAAAGTAGGTCCTGGTGAAGACACAAGCAGAATGGTAGGGCCTTTCTCTGCAATGCAATGGGGTACCTGAAGGTGTATTCCATTGCAGTCCCTACAGGCCTTCTTGAAAGTACAACCACTACTGTGGCTGGTGTGCCCACACTCCAGCACCTCTTTCCTCCCGGATCCAGTTCATGATCTGTTTGATCTGTGTTTTATGGAGATCACTACAGGCTGTTCCTTGACATTGGATTGCTCACTGCCATGGTAAACAGCAGCTGGCTGACTCTTCCTGGGGGCAAATGTGTGATCCTTCCGTAGAGTTGGCTGCCTCTCTGTCTGGTGCTGCTGGGCCATTTTGGCAGACAGCCACTGTCTTTTAGCCTTTGACCTTAACCATTGTGCCAAATCGTGCAGGTTTCAAGGGTTAAGACTTGATGTTTGTAACCTGCCTCTTACCTGTAGGTGCTCAACAAAACTGCTACGGTACTGTACGTAACTTGCTGAGAAGTCTGTCAACATGCCTATTGCAGGTCAACTCCATCCCCTGCGGACCCTCCAACAACATTCTGACTAGCTTCTCACTGCCTACGTCCGAACGTCTACCCTGCTTCCGCTGGCTTGGCACCTGACTTGAATAGCCCCTGAGTCAGATACGGCCACCAGCCACGCCTGTTAACGACAGCTCTCCTCTAAATTAACTGTGCACTTGGTAGGGTGCTAGGTTGAATTTTAGGGGCTTTTGGTAAACCCTAAGGGGCTGTTTCAGTTTGTTGGGCTAGAGTAACCTTTAAGAACCTTTAAGATATTTTGCACACTTATCACCTACTTTTTACTTCAATCAAAGAATCATAAAATCAATGTCCACAACTTCTACTTTAACTAAAGTTGAAGGTTTATTACAAAGTTTTAGCAAGAGCAAAGCATACAGCTCAAACTTGAAAATTACTATCAATCAATCATTATCAAGAATACCTATTGATAAAGATCACAATTCAGCATATAATAAAGATTAATCTAAAAGAGCTGAGGCTGGTTCAAATACTTAGATGTAGTAGAGATTGAGAGGGTCAAGCCTTCCGGTAAGCCTTTCCCTTCCTGCTGAAAGTCCAAGTCCTTGCGGTAATTCATGACCCCGCCCGAGGTCCCCAAATTTCCTCAAAGTCCAAACTTCATGCCAGTGGGGTGAACAAAAGAACTCCAATGTCCAAATTATTATCCACAGTTGGTTGGTAAAAATGGTTAATCCTCCTTATGCTCTGTTATCCTTGGATCCAACTGCGATCCTCTTGAAGTCATTCTGCGATGATAGGCTGCTCAAATACTCCATTGTAGGTTAATCCAAGGTAGTAGAGCGGAGGAAGAACATCTTGTCCTCTGTTGCTGCAGTTTTTATACTCTCTCAGCTGGCCATCTATTGCTTAAGAGGGAGACTTTGCTTACTTCCTTATAAGGACGTGCAGCCGCTTCCGGTAGCATGATGATGTACTGGTCAACTGCTGATCCAATTTTTTGCCAAACTCATTGAAAAATCTCGACCTTTACCCCGCTTCAGCTTGTATATTACTTTTGTCTGATTCATCTCTTCATTCAATTTTGTAACTGTTTCTCATTTGTATAACTTCATTGTAATCATGGCAACAATCATTTGATTAATACAATACGCTAATAGCAGAGCTATTTCTTAATCACTTGTTAGAACTAGGTATAATGTCCTTTTACTTGCCAGTGGTATATGGCCAGTGTGTAGAGATCTCAACTCTTTTGACTACCCCTTCTTGAGATCAGCACTGCTGGGGATGTCCTTTTTTAGCAAAATCCAATTTCTTCAGAGCTCTGCCCACCCAGAGTCCTGAGGTTGTTCTTCGTGTGGTGACCACTCCGTAGACAATCTGACGGAGGGTGGCAGGTGCTGGGTGCATTTTTGGTTCCTGGTCTTCTTCCAGCTAGGAACTGGCATAAGCTGCTCCACTCCCTGGATTCACACGATACACAATATATTTCTAAATCATATTTAGGACTGTATATAATGTCCTTTATACTTGTATTTGTGTATGGCAGGAGTGTATGGATCTCAACTTTTCTGACAATACTCATTGTATCATTTCTTTTGCGCTTCCTTGTAACTCAAATACTGGAAACAGCTGTCAACATTTTGTTTAAACGCTCTGAGTGATAAAATGGAAAACAACTTCTTTTTGGGTGTCCGTGTTGCTCCCACATGCTGACATGAACACACTGAAGTCAGAAGAACGACTTGCCAATTTGGGAAATGGAACCCTCCGAGGAGCAAGTGAGTGCAGCATTAATAGTAGTGTAGCTATAAGACAGGAAGTCGTTCATTAAGTGGCAGCCATGTGAGGATGTTTCTACAACCCTGTTCCATCCATTGCTCAGAGACTTGTGAGACACATTGTCTGTAAGTAGATCTGTGAATTAGTAATATATCAACATAGAAAACAATATATTTCAAGAGTTTATGGTGAATTCTTTGTTTTAGTAGTTGATGACATATGATGCTGCTGAGTGACAATCCCGAGTCAGCAATCAAGCTGAACAAGCCAATCAGCAGGCCTAACCTGTTCACAATCAGAAACACACACACACACCACACACACACAAATGTAATGAAGCGATCATTTTCTGGCTTTGGTGGCCTGCAACTGCTGTTTATGACACAGTTTAATTGTGAATGGGTCAATTAACACCTTTTCTGTAGTTGTGGAGGCTGAAATAGCAATGACAGTAAACTAATTATCTATAAAACTATACACAGGAATTTTAGTGAGAAATCAAACTAATTTTCAAACTGGACCAGATAATTCAGTAAAATGCCAGAGCTGTATTTCCTAATTGATATTTCATATCTATTTGTAATTACACGTTCAAATGTATTAAGGATAACAATATGAAAGGGAATGAAAATACAGACAAACATTTTTAAAGGAGTGATATCCTGGTTTGTAATTAATTACAGAAAACAGTTTTCTTCTTCTTCTTTTACTGACTTTTCTTGTAGAAGACTAAAGTATGAACATTTGTCCTACTTTATATTAAGGGCACATAACGAAAAGCAAAATTGAATCCAGACATTTTCTGACAAACATCCATTGTTTTATGTGGAAATTTAACATTATAAGTCCATATCAGTGTCACAGAAAGCAGCATTTGTGTTGCCAGCTTTCTTTTCGCCATTTTCTGTCAGATCATGCTTTCCTGCTCTTCTCATGACCTGAAGAGGGAAAAGACAAAGCAGAAGTCAGCAGTTGATATGAGTCTATAGTTATTGGCATTGTTTCTCTCCTGTTATGCACTGAAAAATATAACCCTCTGAGCTGGGAAAACCTGAAAGCAAATATATGTCTCTTTCTTTAAAAATTCATGGACTGGCTCCTCCCCCTCTGAGTAGCTTTTGTAAGTCCCAACTAAATATCAGATTAAAGAGGAGTCACAAGAGGAAACTGAATTATCCCACTTAGAAAATCTGCTATAAGCCAATCTGCTTTATCAATTTAAACTCATTTAAACTTTGCTGACATATTTTCAGGGATGTTTACTGATATGCACTGTCCCTGAGAAATAAGTTGATTAAACTGAACTAAGCTGCAGCACTTACTTTGTCTTTGATAAATGTGAATAGGTGATACAAAGTTGTGTCTTCTTTCATTAATGTAAGCCTTGATTCCACCCTGGTCCTCAAGCCTCCTGAAATGTACAAAACAGTAGGACAATGAGATCTGATGTATTTTGAGATCTGAAGTGCCGTCAGAATATATTTCTGTACCTGTTAACAGGCTGACTATCAGTCCCACACTGACAGTTGTTACAGTTCCAATGAGACCGATGTAAAGATAAGAAGGAGAGTGCCAGTTATCTGCCTGCAGAGGTCTGGTGGTGACAGAAAACAGTACAGTACATGTGCAGTCATTGTAGTATATCAACAGGAGTGCACATTCATTTCCAATTAAATTATATTCTGTTTAATTTGAGCTCTTCAGTAGAGATTGACAAACAATATGGATTTATTCAGAGTTGAGTTCATAATGGAATATCTGCAATGATTACATTAGAGTAGGTAATTGCTGAAAACATTATACTGAATTAATGGTATTCTATTTAATTGAAAAATATATTTCATTTATAAGGACAGTTTATCAAACAGCCTGACTCAAGGGATGGTCATGACGATTGGTCAGTCGGTCAACCACTAAAGACCAGAATGAAAGATTGAATCAGTTTTAATTTGCCTCTGTATTTATTTACCCTACACTTACTTCTGTGTGGCTGTGGGGATTGTGATGAAGGTTGGCTGTGTTGGAAGAGCAGTGGAGGTCCAGTTGAGGCTGTCTGTAGTGGTGAAGTTACAACCGTCAATGGTCAGTGACAGAGGTCGGGTCATTGCAGGAGGGGGAGGGTATATCGCAGATCCAATGCTCACACCAATGGACACAAGCAACCCTGACACAAGGCCGGACAAACCTCCCTTTAGAAAAACAGCACATGAAACATCATGAAACTACTCACAGTCAAAAAAAATGACAGTGTTTATATTAAATTGATGAACTTTAAAAAAAAAAAAAAAAAAAAAGGTGGCAAGCAAGCGACTCCTAAACGAACTTGAACTTAGGTTGTTGTTGAACATTCTGGGTTATAGAGAAAAACTTGGTTTGAAACAAAGTTTCCAGGAGCTCTAAGGTGCCAAACAGTTTCTGGTTGCAGCATAAGATGTGTCCACATTTGCTTTCTTTTTCCTTTAATAGGGGTGCATGCAGCGAAGTGCAGGTTGTTGTATCTGGCAGGATTATTCTTTTTAAGAGATAAAGCTTCAGGGTCTCAGAAACTGTAACAGCTGTAGTTACCACCTATCTGATAAACTGTCATCATCAGCCCCCGCCCGGACCTCAGCTACATGCTGGAAACAAGAAAATGCATGGTGCACCAGAGGCCTGCTACATCCTCTGTTCTGACTCCAAAAAGCCAGGAATGAAGAAACTAAAGACTCCCTTCACAACTTTCCAAAGTGTGAATAAAAAAGAGGGAGAGAGAGAGAGACGAAGGCCCCCACGGCAGCAAAGGCTGACTAGAGGTCTGCCGCAACGCTTCCTCCCTCTTCATCCTCATCAGACGTGACGACTTCGCCTTCTCACAAAGCCTCATCAGGTATATAAACTTTCCAAGGGTTGAATAATATGGTTGAGGTTCCTCCATTCATATTCTATTGTGTTGTAAATTGTGTTAAATTACAATTAATTATTTCCCCTGAATTAATATGTGTGTTCATAGACCCATCTTACCTGAACAGCAAGAGGTTTCACTGTGTTGTTGTGCTGACTATGAGGTCATCTCGCTGGTCGAGAGACTAACAGCGGTCTGCATAATAACCTTTATTAACGGCATATTAATACTAATATTTTGAGCTATAATTATAATCTTACAGTGATCAAGTCATCACATGCTTTCAGCTCACTTGCTCTCTGAAACCATACATTGTGCTTGGACCCTGTCTGTTGCCATTTGCGGTTATATTTCTTTTTAATACCATTGTTCTGTTTCAAAATAAGAAATAAGCAGCAAATGGTAAAAGTGAAGAAAGACAAACAAAGTGTTTGATTTCCGATTTTCTGAATTAATGTCTTTGTTTAATATTATCATGAGTTAAATAAACTGGAAGAAGTCAAAGCCATAGTTAAAAGAGGACGGACTTACTTTGGAATTGGCAAATGGACAGAGGACGCCCAATGAGACAACGCCAATTAAAGGACCTCCAAAGGCACTCGAAATGATGGAACCTGCCTGTTTAAGGAGACACACATCTACAGTTTTGCCTCATGACCACAAAAAGGAAGATGGGGACCCCACCACTTGTTTTTCATTGTGGTAAGAAATGTAGAAACAGTCTTTTGAAGCAATTGGTTGGTTGTTGAGTTATACTGTATATGAGAATGTTTTCAAACTAACAAAACATAGATGGTTCCCATTTAGATTTATCCATCCAGAAGTTATCATGCTTGTGTATTAAAAGATCTACTATACCTGCATCATCCCTCCCAAGATTGAGGCCAGTCCAGCCATGCTAATGCATAAAATGCCGTAGAAGAAACCTGCAACCAAATCATGTCAGAGACTGACATTTTAATTCTGGACAATTTAGTTACCAGAGTTATAGCCTCAGTCACACAGTAGTGCTTATCAGGTAAATCATTTAGCTGATGTACAGGTTAACCTTCAGACAAGGACATCCACTTACTCAGTCCTTTGGACATCCAGAAAAGGTGTTTCTCAGACATGTTAGTGTACGGTTTGATCAGGTCCTCTATTGTCACTGCAGCCAGTGCATTGATGGCGGAAGACACTGTGCTGGGGTGAAATGACAACAAGATTACAAAAACAGGCAGAACCATCATATTTTAAGTTTTTAACAGCCAGTGTCACTTTGAGTACTGGACATGATGAGTTGATATCAGGTGCCCATCAAATCAGTTACCTGAAGAGGGCTGTGTGTAAACATTTTTGCAACTATAAAATACAAACCTTAGCGAGCCGCTACATACTGCAGCAAAAAATAGTCCAGGAAGGCCAGGATAGCCTGTCATGATGTCCATCACCAAATAGGGCATCAGCTGTAGAGAAGGGATCACAGGGACTAACATACATGATAAGAAAACATAAAAGAAATGGTGACACCCAAAGCACATACATTGTTGTCTACTTTCTTTCTTTAAGTATACAGATAGGTACACAGTGTGTGTGTCTGTTGTGTTAAGACTCTTGACAACCATAACTCAGCTATGCTGTGCATCTCTCGGACATACCTGATCAGGAGCAGAAATCAGTCCAGCCGTCCATGGGTCACAGTTCTTATAGACTGAATAAAGGCACAACCCTGCAAACACTGAACCTGCCAGGAAGGTGCACAGACCTAACATGTAGATGTACAGAGCTCTAGACCAAGAAAGAAACAGACAAACTCAATACAACCAAATTTAAAATACATGGATACAAACATTTACAGCCCAAGAAAATTATAAAATCATTCAGCACTCTCAGTATCTGTGTCAATGTTGATGCAGTGAATATGGGGCTGGATGCTTAAAACGTTTGATAGGGTCCATGGGTCTATATGTTATTGGTAATGCAATGAATACATTAAGATAAAAATGAAAAATAAATACTTTCCTTGTGATCACTGTGAGGTTAATGTTCTAGATTATTCATAGCAACTGTGATGTGTTAATAGGCTATCAATTTTCCCTTTTGATGGGTGATGGGCCCCAAAAAGAATTGATGTAAATACTGATTAATCCTGATAGTCAGAGATGAGAATAAATCTGCTACTTCCTCTGACCAAAATAAAGTTAAACATTATCTATTTAAATATTCTTAAGGTACACCTGTGCTACACTTGTAATCACTGATTTAAAAAAAAAAAATCCACTATCTGACATTTTCTAGAGGCAAACAAAAGATCAAAATTAAAACCAGACAAACGTCAAGTCACTACTAGAGGGTCTCTCTTTATTCTGAGAAGCCACTACCAGCAGATTTTGAAATTTCCAAATTTGGCAACAGCCAAGTATAAAAAAGCGAATTCATGCTGAGCTCATGATTAAAGAAACATACTCAACTCACTCCGACTAATCCCTCTTGAAATGTTGAGTTTCAGAAAAAAATTACATGAAATGCCAAATAAAATCAGCCAAATGTGACTCACACTCTGGCATGAGTCACGCTCTTGCAGCAGACGTATCTCTGAACCATGGTTTGGTTAGTCCCACTGACAGCAAGCCAGGTAAATGCTGCTCCGATGGTGATAGTCCAAAAAGTGTGTCTCCTCAGAGGGTTTATGTCAAAGCTGGTGTAACAAAATGAAATGACAGTTTCCTATTCAGTAAAACAACACTGAAATTAAAGTCCTGTTTTTATGGTCAGAAAATCATTGCCATGCCAGTACAAAAAAAATAACATCTATTGCTCAAATATGAGATGCAAGATTTGAATGAAACTAATTATTCTCTCTCTCTCTCTGGCACAGGGAAAAGCTCCAGCAACTATATCATTTTGATCCTTTAACATACTCACTCCAGAAAGTTGAGTCTTCCTCCTTGTTGTGAATCTGAAATGATGGTGGAAACTCCTCCTTGTAAGATCACAGCCTGGACGATGACAGCCACGTAACCTGTAAGCATTACTCCAAGCTAGAAGATAAAATACAAGGCTTTTGGTTTGGTTTTGGTCCAGATTTTGGATCTGGTTATACCAGATTGCTGCATTTAACTCTTTTACATGGATTATGTTTAATTGATTCTGTATTATTCAGAAATATAGTCATGAGTTGGATGAAATTTTACTCATTTTTAATGTATTTTCCTTTTTTGTGGGTGGTTACGCTGCTGTGTATGAAACACTGGTGTACAGTATATTCAGTGTAAGTGGCACAAGCCATACCACCATCTCCTTGTGTAGTTTTTCTAACTAGAAGCTTACCTGGAACACATCAGTCCACACCACTGCCTTCAGTCCACCCTGTAACAATGCAGACCACAAACAGATATTGCGATGATATCTCAATTCAAATCCAGGTATCCCAAGCAAACATCAAGCACGTCAACCAATCAGGAGTGCTCTCTGCCTGGGAGAGATGTTTAGGCTTACAGCTGAGAATGTGGAGGTGGGAAGCCAGGGTCTATTTTAATGTGTTTTCTGTATTTCTGTGCCCACAGTGCACACCGACTTCCCTCTGTGGATAATAAAAGCCAATCAACAGAAACAGTCAAATACTGGTATTTGTATTTGCTTTCAAAGGCCAGTATTGTGCGTCATAAAATTTAGTGAACCAGTGGCTCAAAGCAGAGATTGATAAGCCTGTTGTCATTTGATTTTGTACCTAACTGTACATTGTAAAACTTATATAAGCTGTCTTATGTCTGTTACTAACCAATGTGCAGTAAAGAGTACACACAAGGCCTGTTGAAATAATTCCACCCCACAGATCCAGATCAATAACTGGAAAGAGAGAGAGAGAGGTCATTTGATGTGAATTGTGAACCTGACTGACCTCTGTGGACAGAAAACAACTTACCTTGGCTGAAAGCAAGAGCTGGGCCATAAATGACGATTCCACTGAAGAGGGTCTGTGACAGACAGACAGGAATTATACAGTCATAAATGACCCTCAGGTGTCAGATTTGCTGCCTTCAGAGGTCAAATTGCTGTCACTATGTGTTGATCTCTTTCTTACTCACTATATGAAGAATGCAGAGCACAGTTCCCAGCAGACGGGTTGCTTTGTTGAATCGCAGCTCCAGATACTTGACAGAGACATAACATGTATAGAAAGACATTGTAGAGGGTCAATTTTACTTGTCACTATATGTAATGAACCCATTTATTTATATTTCATTTAGACAGGCATGTTGTGTGAAGTCATCAAGAATCAAAACCACTGATCATTATGACATCTAATCAGGTGAAACACTCTAATCAGAGAACACCATTCCACTGCTTTCAGTAAAGATTATGCCGGTGCTGTTTGGTTCAATGTGAAAAAATAAACGTAGTGTAAAGGCAAGCCTTCATTTTGCTATTGCGTAATCTCTTTCTGAAAAGGGCTAAAGGGTTCAAAATTTCAAAGGTTCATTAAAGTCTTTTTACAACATCAGGGTTGTAGAATGACGTGAGTTTTATGGTGGAGTGCAGAGGATGAATTAAGTCTCACAGTCTTGGGAAAGAAGCTGCTCCATAGTCTGGTGGTATGGCAGCGGATACTCCTGTATCTTTTGCCATGTGAGATGTGCAGAAATCTCAGTGATGCTCAGTGGTTTGGTACCAATAGAGTTCTGGGTGGTTTTAATCAACCACTTAGCCTTCTTGTCCTGGGCCATGCACGAACCAGTTTGTGTTGTTTCCAGTCAGGATGCCAGGATATTGCTCCTTTGTAAAAGTTGACACGAATTTGACCTTCATAAGTTTACTTGGGACGTAGAGACTTTTCTGTGTTTTTTTATTTATTTATATATGTATTCATTCACTTCTTTTACCGGGGTGGTGATGTGCAATGACCATATGGGTTCTCTGTGATGTTGATTCCCAGGAACCTCAAGCTGTTCACCTGCTCCACCTCAGCTCCACTAATGTACGTAGACATGGGTGTGAGTCTTTGCCTCCTTGGTTTTGTTGATGTTGAGCAGTAGATTGTTCTCTGTGCACAACTGTACAAGATTGTTTATTTCCTCTCAATATGAACTGTCATCGTTTATAATGCCGTCGATGATGGTGGTGTCACAGAAGAGTTCATATGATGTCTGAGAGTGCAGTCATGGATGTACAGTGTGAACAGAATGGGGCTGAGCACACAGCCCAGGGGGACTCTGGTGTTGAGTAGAGGAGGTGTGACTGCCAATCTGAGCTGTCTGGGATCTGTTTGTGAGTCCAATATCCACTTGCAGAGTGTTGTACTCAAGTTTAGAGTATGAAGTTTTCAAAACAGCTTCATAGGTGAGATTGTATAGCATGCAATGCTGAAATCAACAAACAGCTTTCTGATGTTGCTGTTCTTATTCTTAAGATGTGCGAAGACTGAGTGGAGGGCAGTGGGTGTGGCATCGTCTTCGGATCTGTTGGTTGTGAATGCATGAGGGTCCAGGCTGGCAGGGATGTTGTCTTTGATGTGTTTGAGGACCAGTTTCTCAAAGCACTTCATCAGGATGGGGGTGAGAACCAAAGGCCAGTAGTCCTTAAGACTGGACATAGGAGACCTTTTAGGCACAGGAACGATGGTGGCTGTCTTGAAGCAGCAGGGAACAGTCTCCCGTGAGAGTGAGATGTTAAGAATGTCAGTAATCAATCAGCTAGCTGATGGGACATGTCTTTAGTACACAGCCAGGTAAATTATCAGGATCAGCAGCCTGTTGGGATCCACAGATGAAGTCGTTCATTGTGGATTTCAAAATGGACACTGAACTGAACTCAGTTCCACCACACCTAGGTGCAAAGACTACCAAGAGACCCGGTTTTGAGCTACTATTGGTCAAGGTGACAGACCTGACCAGGTAGTCAAAACTCCAGCTCCTTCCTTTGGTCTCTCTCTTCACTCTTCAGAACTCTTCTCCAGCTCTGCCCCCACTGGGCTGCCCCCCAGTTCTGTTCTCCACCTGCGCTGAGTTGAGCCGAGCCACGCCCGCGATGGACCTGCTCCGGAGTAGGGCCAAGCTGCAGCTCCGCCTCCGTGGTTAAGAAGATCAGAGCAGGCATAAAATATGTTAAGCTTATCCGGCAATGTGGCCACACAAATGATTCAGAGTTCCTGCATTTGTAGCCTTATATTTTGAATCATCTGCCACATATCTTTGGTGCTGTTGGTGTTGAGTTCCCTCTCCAGTCTCTGCTGATGTCTCCTTTTTTCCTCCTTCATACCAGCACTTGTGATGCAAGGTAAGATTTTTTGATCAGGGCCACTTCAGCCTCGGGGACTTAATCTTTGATCCACGTCAGTTTCACTGGTATTCAGTATGTAGACAAACTACACTCTAAAATGCACAATAAGATCACAACAGACTAGCTTATCAGAGAAACACTCATCTGAGAACAAAACCTCATAAATCTCTTTTACCTCATAAGCGCTGGTGATGCCCAGCCTGTAGTAGATTGGGAGGAAGACCTCTGAAACAACCACAGTTGACAATACATAGGAAACACAAAGGAAGGCAAAGATGGCTCCATAGCGATACACCTACAAAGCAAGTGTATTTTCAATTAGTGAAGTTCTCTATGAAATGGTAGAAAATAAAATAATGAAACAGTGAGTAAAATGTAGCAACGGGCTTTCATTTTACTTTAAATAATAACAATGTAAAGTTATATAAAGCGTCTTTAGGGGTGTTATTTTATGTTTTCCAATAACAAAATATTTCTGATAAATATGTTCAGTTGGTGTCCTAAAAGCACAACAGCAAACATCTAAAGAAAAAAGCTTGTAAACCGCAGTGTTATTTCAGTTTGTCAGTGGGATTTAATGTATATACATCTGTGAGTTTTGGTAGATCACTGTACATTAAAGAAAACATAACTAAAAGAAATTCACCAGTTTTTTTTCAAGAGGTCCGCTGTTTTACTGTTTCATTGTAAACGAATGTTAATGTGCAAAGAAACACCTCAATCAACAACAAGGTATCTGCAGTGAAAACAACTTACTTGTTAGAAGAAGATTTTTTTCTGTTTTTGTTTGTGTATTTCTACATTTGAACATTAATCTAAAACATTGTGTCAACTTTACCTCAGCTGGGTTGGACAGCACTGTGATGGATGACATGAAGTTTGCAGTCATGGACATGGAGACAGGAAATGCAGTCAATCTTCGGCCCGCTGTTAGGAAATCTCTGGAGTTTTGTTGGCCCCTGTTGGCCCAGGCAAAATAGAAACCGATGGCAACAGATACCACCAGCATGAGAGAAAACACCACATAGTCTGCAATCACAAAGGAGCCAGCTACGAGAGAATCCCCTGACATGTCTGTCTGTTAGACCAACAATGGAAATAATGGAAGTATTCAGTTATTCAAACTGTGAAATCCTATCTGAACTCCTAATATGACACTGAAGTGCAGGAAAACTCCAAGTGTGAATGACAACTCCTCCGTCAGTTGGCATGATTTCAATTTTATACACCAGCATTCAATATTTAACAAGAAGAGTTAATATATTACCAATTCTCAAGGGGAGGTTCAGATCTGTGTTGACAGAAGAGCTCTTGTGATTGACAGTGACTTGAACTGACCATAGAAAAAGAAATAACTGAATCCAAAATGTATTGGAATGCTCCTTTAAGTCCAGCTCAACGTCACAGAAAGTGGGATTAGTGCTGCCAAACATCTCTCTGTCCCTTGTCACCTCATGAGCTGTTATTAGTCTGTAGCATCTGATGTTTTTTCACTGCTGCAGCACTTACTGTGTCTTTGAAAAACTAGACAAGATGATAGAGTTATGTCTTCTTTCTTTAATGTAAGCCTTGATCCCACATTATGCTTCCAGCCTCCTGAAATATACAATACATGTAAAAACACAAGAGACAGCCAGATCTGATTTTCATAACAAATGCCCATTTTTAAGACAAATTTATTTAACACAGTATATATTCAATTTACCTTTGAAAAGGCTGACTAATTCCCCACTGATAGTTATCATTATGATTACGGTTCCAATAGGACTGAAGTAACGGTAGAAGAGAGAGTATCAGTTATCTGCCAGCAGAGGCCTGGAGATGGGAGAAAATAGTAAATCTTCAAAAATAGTGCACATGGAGTGAAATGTTTCAATTACAGACAAGACGGTGACATCAACAGATGTAAAGAACTAGATGTACATATGAAGAACTTACCAGACTAATATTGAGTAAAGTAAATATTGGGTTGATGAAACTTTTACCAAAGACACGTATTGTATACTCTTTGTATAATTTCCTTTGCGCTTCCTTGTAACTCAAATACTGGAAACAGCTGACATGAACACACTGAAGTCAGAAGAACGACTTGCCAATTTGGGAAATGGAACCCTCCAAGGAGCAAGTGAGTGCAGCATTAATAGTAGTGCAGCTATAAGACAGGAAGTCGTTCATTAAGTGGCAGCCATGTGAGGATGTTTCTACAAGTTGATGACATATGATGCTGCTGAGTGACATACTCAAGCTAATTTCCTACACTAGTATCCTATGTTACACTTGTGATTTTTACTCTTGGTCAGTCTTGTTTATGGAAAAAGTAAAAATAGATAAAGCAACCAGGAAGTATCTGATATTAATGTTATTGACTAATTTTGGTCTATTTTTACAATTGTGATGACGACCACGACCTGTGATATCTTTCTAAAGACAGAATAAGTGACGATTGTGGTTCGTAACATTTTGCATTAATGAGAAGGGGAAGGATTTAAAATGAAAAAAGTTGTGAAGTGATCATTTTCTGGCTTTGGTGGCCTGCAACTGCTGTTTATGACACAGTTTAATTGTGAATGGGTCAAATAACACCTTTTCTGTAGTTGTGGAGGCTGAAATAGCAATGACAGTATACTAATTATCTATAAGGTAAAACTATATACAGGAATTTCAGTGAGAGATCAAACTAATTTTCAAACTGGACCCGAAAATTCAGTAAAATGTCAGTTTTCTTTTATTTAAATCTTTTACTGACTTTTCTTGTAGAAGACTAAAGTATGAACATTTGTCCTACTTTATATTAAGGGCACATAACAAAAAGCAAAATTGAATCCAGACATTTTCTGACAAACATCCATTGTTTTATGTGGAAATTTAGCTTTATAAGTCCATATCAGTGTCACAGAAAGCAGCATTTGTGTTGCCAGCTTTCTTTTCGCCATTTTCTGTCAGATCATGCTTTCCTGCTCTTCTCATGACCTGAAGAGGGAAAAGACAAAGCATATGTCGGCAACTGATATGAGTCTATAGTTATTGGCAGGGTTTCCTCCTGTTATGTACTGAAAAATATAACCCTCTGAGCTGGGAAAACCTGCATGCAAATGCAGTCTCTTTCTATAAAACTATTCATGGAATGGCTCCTCCCCATTTCGCTTTCATTAGTCCCAACTAAATATCAGATTAAAGAGTAGTCGAAAGAGGAAACTGAATTATCCCACAAAGATCTGCTATAAGCCAATCTGCTTTATCAATTTAAACTCATTTAAACTTGTTGTTTTAGGCTGACTTTAGTTTGTGTACTTCACACAGGGTGACTACAGATAAAAACTAGTCTCTTTGCTAACATATTTTTAGGGATGTTTACTGATATGCACTGTCCCTGAGAAATAAGTTGATTAAACTGAACTAAGCTGCAGCACTTACTTTGTCTTTGATAAATGTGAATAGGTGATACAAAGTTGTGTCTTCTTTCATTAATGTAAGCCTTGATTCCACTCTGGTCCTCAAGCCTCCTGAAATGTACAAAACAGTAGGATAATGAGATCTGATGTATTTTGAGGGTCAATTTGACATGTAACTATATGTAATGAACCCATATATTTATATTCCATTTGGACAGGCACGTTGTGTGAAGTCGTCAAGAATCAAAACCACTGATCATTATGACATTTAATCAGGTGAAACACTCTAATCAGAGGACGCCATTCCACTGCTAAACTTGAAGGCAGAAGTGACAGCACTTGGAAAGCAAGTTAAGATTATTTTTGACCTGTAGTTTGTGCTTGTTTTGGTGGGAATAATAGCCAATGCACATAAACATTACACATGAAATGGAGTTGTAACTTATCACTTTTTACTGACCAATCAAGAATATAAAAAGTAACCTTTGACCCTCATCTTTCTTTTCTAAACAGGGTCTTGTCGGCCTCTTAATCTGTTGTTTTACTGTCACTTTTATTATCTCTTACAGTAGAACAGCCAGCTTCTATTACACAATAATGCAACAACTTTTTATCTTGTTCCGTTTTACTGGCACCATACAATACACACTATGATTACTGTACAATGGCTTTCCAGAGAAAAGTGCTTTATTTGTAAATCAATGGTCCCTGAACACAGACAGGGTGCTGTTCCAGCCAATCAGGGGGAGCGAAGAAAAGTCAGGGAACACATAAAAAATCTAGCAGTTAAAAAACAAACCAAAACTGTCATCACAAACTGAGCATTATTTATTTATATTTATAAAATCAGAGCATTCATGACAATTACTCAAAATCAGCAGTGAGAGGTGCGTAGTAACAGTTGATTAACGTTTATGTTCCTTTTTATAAATCAGATTTAAAATGCCTGCAAAAGGCAAGTGATTTTTGAGTAACTTAAGTCAGAAATAAAAATAGACAACATAAAATATTACACAAAATGTATTTGATAGTGACAAAGGATCCCATCAAACAGGTAGGTCCCAGTCTGGGAGGTCCTGGATCCTTTTCCGGAAGGATCTTTGCACAAATTAAGCCCTGCCAGAGAAACACTCGTCTGAGAACAAAACCACATTTACCTCATAAGTGCTAGTGATGCCCAGCCTGTAGTAGACTGGGAGAAAGACCTCAGATACAACCACAGTTGACAATACATAGGCAACACTGAAGAATGCAAAGATGGCTCCATAGCGGTACACCTACAAAGCAGAGATATTTTTAATTAGTTAAGTTCTCAATGAAATTGTCAAAAACAAAGTAATCAAGCAGTGAGTAATAATAAAGCGAAGGGATTCTTTCAGCTGCAGCCACATCCAGGCTGATGGAAGTTTGTTGCAGTGCAGGATGATAAAGCCTATAAAGGGTACAATAGTACAGACCTATTACAGTAACAACCTTTAATTGCCTTTAATTTCCCTTAAATGTTAAAATTTCAAAGTAATATACAGTGTATTTGAGGGTGTTATTTTATGTTGCTGTATAATTAAATATTTTTGATAAATATGTTCAGTTGGTTCAAGCCAAAAGTAAAAAGACAGCAACTAACAATTAAAGTAAAAAGCCTGTAATATCTGAGATGATATTTCACTGCAGTTGGATTTAATGTATAATCATTCATGAATGATGTAGAACTGGCTTGGGAATGTTTTCATTCTGCTTTTAATACAATTCTAATTTAACAAATGCAAATTTGGAGCTAAAGGCTATAACAAAAGACTCATGTACTGTAAGTGCTATAACTGCTTTAATGAGCATTTTGTATTGTCTGGTTCCTTATTTGAATTTACACCCAGATCTGAAACAGCCAAATTAACAGAGAGCTAACTGCTAACAGTTACTTTAACACTTTAACAGTTACAACTAATCTTACTCCACTTAATGTAATATAAGTCCATAGAGCCTTAAAGCAACTGGATCCTAAAAAATCTGTAGCTCCTGACCATGGATCTAACAATTAAAATCCTGACAAGTTTATCCTTATTTTTTCAAGTTAACAGTTGACTTTATAGCAGAATTAACTTATATTTTTAATCTCACCTTGTCCAAAAATGAGAACCAGGGGTTCCCACAGTTACTAATAACTCCAAGCCGATCTCCAAATTAAGTCATTGCAAAATTGGTTAGTGAACTTAAAGATTTTCTGGAAAAAAATGGTATTCTGTCACAACATCAGTCAGAAAACAACACAGTACAATAACTGCTGCTATTAAATTGGTGAATAACATTATTATTACAGATTCAAGCCATAAGCACTTACAGAACTTCATATATATATATACATATATATATATATACATACAGTATATGCTATACATATATACATACAAGTACATGAGAGAAGGTACTGTTTTGACCGCACACACTAGGTATTAATTATCAAGAAAGTTACAATGTTCCCACGGTTAAAAAGCTGAGTAGATGCATTGAACAAATCAATGATTGGCTGTGTCAGAGTTTTCTTCAGTTGAACAAAGATAAGACTGAAATAATTGTTTTTGGAGCCAAGGAAGAATGACTAACAGTTTCTGCTCAGCTCCAGTCTGTAATGTTGAAAACTACAAACCAAGCCAGAAACCTCAGTGTAATTATGGACCCAGACCTGAATTTCAGCAGCCACACTAAGACAATTACAAAGTCAGCCTACTGTCACCTTGAGAATAGATCCAGGATAAAAGGACTTATGTCTCGGCAGGATTTGCATTTATCTTCAGCAGACTCTACTACTATAACGGTGTCTTTACAGGACTCTCTAAAAAATCCATCAGACAGCTGCAGCTGATTCAGAACGCTGCTGCTCGAGTCCTAACAAGAACCAAAAAAGTAGATCACATCACTTCAGTTCTCAGATCTTTACACTGGCTTCCTGTCTGTCAAAGAATAGATTTCAAAATCCTGTTGTTGGTTTATAAAGCACTGAATGGTTTCAGGCCAAAATACATTTCTGCTCTGCTGCTACGTTATGAACCATTCAGACCTCTGAGGTCGTCACGTACAGGTCTGCTTTCAGTCCCTAGAGTCAAAACTAAACATGAAGACCGTTTTCGGGAACACAAATAAGTACATTGGTGTTACGATTTATTTCAGAAACGATCAGCACAGTGGGTTCTGTGAGACTCTGCTGAGAAGGTGATTGGCTGCAACCTTCCATCCCTCCAGGACCTGCACAGCTCCAGGGCTCTGAGGCGTGCAGGTAGGATTGTGGCCGACCCCTCCCATCCCGGTCACAGTCTTTTTGACACTCTTCCCTCTGGCAGGAGGCTGCGGTCCATCAGGACCAAAACCTCCCGCCACATGAACAGTTTCTTCCCCTTTGCAGTTGGGATCCTTAACAAGTCCCGGGACTCCTTCTTGGCAATAAATCTGTTTCTGATTCTGATTCTAAAATTCTCTAGTTTGGAGCCAGACATTGCTTCACCTGTCCATGTCTCAGAAAAAGCAGCACAATTCTTCCCATTAAAGATGGCAACAGATAGAATGACAAGTGAGTAGCTATTCTACTTTGTAAGACCATCATCTAGTTATGCTGTAATTTGTAATTTACTGTTGAAGTAGGCCAATTGTTTTCAGGGATGTTGGGAAGGCAAGTGGTCCATGAAGTTTTTTTATTGGCTAGGTTCACCTTGGTCTGAAAAATATTGAGAAACACTGGTTCAGATCAACCTGACCTGCATGCCTTTGAGACTGTGGGACATGCACACTCCACAAAAAAAAAAAGCCTCAGTTGGAAGGTGAACTTCAACCTGTGATATTTTACCTTGTAACAAATTATAGGGTATGTCATTTAAGGTTATGTCATTTTGTCTGTAATTCAACTCTTTCATTAACACTGACTTGTATTAACCATAAAAAAGAAATTAATTTTATCCAAAATGTATATTTCATGCTTTCTTGTTTTTCATGTTGGAATGTTCCTTTTTGTTAAGTCCAGCTCAACATCACAGAAACCTGGATTAGTGCTGTCAAACCTCTCTCTGTCCCTTGTCAGGTCAAGCTTTCCTGTCTGCCTCATGACCTGTAAAGGGAGGAGCAAAAAGTAGAATGTCAACAGCTGTTACAATTCCATAGCATTTGATGTTGTTTCATTGCTGCAGCACTTACTGTGTCTTTGAAAAACTTGACAAGATGATAAAGAGTTGTGTCTTCTTTTGTTAATGTAAGCCTTGATTCCACCTTTACCTTCCAGCCACCTGAAATATTCATGAAGAACACAAAAGAGCACATCAACAACATTGAAGCTCAATACAAAACAGTAGGACAGTTAGATTTTATTTACATAACTATGGTACATTTTTAAGACAAATATATATATGTAATTTACCTGTAAACAGGCTGACTAATAACCCCACACTGATAGTTATTATGGTTCCAACAGGACTGAAGTAAAGGTAGGACAGTGAGTACAAGTTATCTGCCAGCAGAGGCCTGGAGGTGGGAGAAAATAGTAGAAAATAGTGCACAAGGGGTGAAATTTTGCACAGACAAAACTCTGACATCAACATATTTAAATGTCTCCTTATGAATGTTCTGTATAACTGGCCCCTCTGATTTAGATAAAGAAGACAGGTTTATTCAGGGTTAGGTAGTAAAATTATATTTTTAATAGTAGGGCATTTAGTAAATATGAGCTGTGTAAGGAAGAAGGGTCCAAGAAAAAGTCTCTATCTTATTTTTGTAATGTCTTGCTACATTGATGCAGCTTTTTTGTGTTTTTATCCTAACATGCAACATCTCACTGACTTGATATTGCATAGGTAGGCATTACCCTTAGTCGAACTGAGGATACTAAACAAGCTAAATAATATTAAACCAATAGTAAATCACAACCAGTTGCACACTTACTTGCCATCAATTCTGTGAACTGCGGCTGTGGTGATGAAGGTTGGCTGTGTTGGCAGAACAGTGGAGGTCCAGTTGAGGCTGTCTGTAGTTGTGAAGTTACAGCCTTCAGTGGTCAGTGAAAGAGGTCGGGTCATTGCAGGAGTGGGAGGGTATATCTGAGCTCCGATGCCCAGCCACAGAGATACAACCAGCCCTGACACAATGCCTGATAACACTCCCTAGAAGACATTCTGAAATTGTTAAAGTGTCTTTTTTTCAGAGGAGCACATATAAATGGTATATAGACGTTTTTAATGGGTCGTAATTGAGAAACTGTATGATTTGAGGAGTTGTGCTGCTATCTATGTAAAAAAACAAAAAAAACATATTTCATACCAGACTAGGTAAACAACATTTAGCATTTAAAATTTTTTAAAGGATAAATAATTTGGGCTGCAAATCTTTATCAGGAGTGAAATCTATTTACATGCTGGACTTACGTCCTTTTCAGTGTTAGCATGGGTTACTGGAATCACAATAACAACAAAAAAAACTGGACTTGCACAGGCTTACTTTGGAGTTGGCAAATGGACAGAGGATACCCAATGTAAACAGGCCAAGTAAAGGACCTCCAATGATGCCAAATATACTGATCGCTGCCTGTATACAGAAGCACATATCACTTGAATTGCAGGGTTAATTCCTATATAAATCATGGACCTAAAGCATACAAAACTAAGTATAGTTAACAATTATACACAGCCTTTTTTCTTTTTGTTTCACCCATCGAACTTGTGTACTAATAGATCCACTCTACCTGCAAGATCCCTCCCATGAGCGAAGCCAGTCCAGCCATCCCAACACATAAAACCCCATATACGAGACCTGCAAATAACATTGGGGAAGAATTTGAGAATGACAGTTGAGACTGTCACAGCCATGCCACCAGTTACTTCCCTTGTGTTTCCCTCTTCCCCTATGTCTTCTGTGTACTCCTGTCCGTCTGTGCTTCTGTGTTTTGGGTGTGGCTTCTTTCTGGCACTACTCAGCTCCCTCCTGACTACAGCTCATTGGCCACACCTGCCCAGCCTGCACATCTTCCTTCTGTTAACACATCAACTCAACAGTATATCTTCTCCAGTTCTCCATCCTCTCATCACTGTATCATTGTTTCAGTCGCTGTTGTAGTTGATGCATCTCTACTGTTCCTAGTTTATAGTTTGCCATTAGCTCTTTTCCTTGTGCTCCAGGATCTTGTCTGGCTGTCTGCTTGTTTGCCACCTCACCAACTTACTGCCTATCTGCCAACTCCAGCCTGCTCACATCATAGAGAGGCAAAGTCTCACCACTTCACCACCACAGTAGTCAAATGGTAGAGACAAATACTTTTTTGATCCCGTTTGAATCGTGCCATGAAATACACATATGATATTTGTCAATTTAAAAGATAATTTTAGTTTTATGTAAAACCGCTCAGTGAACTACATTGTTTCACTCAACATACGTCACAAACACCAACTTGACTGTCACCATATGTGTAAGTCATGGCACAATTCAAACGGATAAAAAGTCATGTCATGCCACTCACTTCCATACATATTTTTTCTAAATTAAAAGGTCCAATTGTGGCCCAACGGAAGAGGTGAGACTATGCTGCTCTAAACCACCACATTCATCCACCCTGCCCAACTGGTCCTCCTATTACTCATTGCCCTCCTGACCTCTGCCTCAGCCAGCTATCTCCCCTCCAATTTCACCTTTGTTTCCCCACTATCATTTAAATAAATCCTCTTTATTTAAAATCCTTAAAATCTGTGACTGCATTTGAACTCTCACTGCAAAACTGTTACACTAATTCTAAAGGGGGATTAGGGTTCAACAAACAACTCGTTTAGCTGAAATACTGTGAGCACAAACTCACTCAGTCCTTTTGAGGTCCAGGACAGATGTTTCTCAGACATGTTTGTGTACGGTTTGATCAGGTCCTCTACTGTCACTGCTGCCAGTGCATTGATGCTGGAAGACACTGTGCTGGGGTTGAAATGACAAAATCATGCACAATTTAGACAAAGAAGGACCATCATACAAATACCTTTTTTCCTGTCAATCACACATTGAAGTAATGAACATAAAACAATATTACAGAAAATAAACATATAACAGACCTAATATAAACTATAGATATATACATGATACATACAATCTGCTACAAACTAGAAAACAATACACATTAAATTATTAACATTCTTTCATGTGTGAATTGGATCTGTTGAGTGAAATAACGATGATTTATTAACCTTAGAGATCCACTATATGCAGCTGCAACAAACAGTCCTGGAAGGCCAGGATAGTCTCTCAAGATGTCCATCACCAAATATGGCATCAACTACCAAAGAAGGGTGACATTGGATTAATATATATGATCAGGAGGGTTGCTGTCGCACAATACATACATACATACATACATACGTACATACATAAATTCATATTTACACTTAGAAACCATCTATACATGCATATATGCAAACCTGGCTTAGGTGTTAAAGAGGAGTCAGTGGTTTGATGCTGACTGGTGACAGAAAATGGTTTTCCAGTCAAGCTTTCAGTTGGACCATCTTGGTATCTCACAAACATGCACACAAAAAGGCTGACAATATTTATATTTTTAACCCCAGCACAATCTAATTTTTTTCACGTGTACACCTGTATCTGTGTTTTGTCAAGACATTGATGTCCAAAACTCTGAGCCATGCCATGCCATGCCTTTCTGCATTGTACCTGATCAGGAGCAGAAACTAGTCCAGCAGTCCATGGGTCACAGTCCTTATAGACTGAGAAGAGGCACATTCCTGCAAACACTGAGCACAGCAAGATGGACAAGAGGCCCAACAGGTTGATGTACAGAGATCTGGAAAACAGAAGAAACGTACAGAGTTGTAAAGCACATGGATGAAAACATCGAAAACATTGTAAAATTGTTAAAAGTGACATGGATTAGAAACACACATGAATGAATGCATGTATGCATATCTCAAGAAATAAAACTGCCAAAATCGTATATTTAACTTAAATATGCATGTTCACCAGTATGGTGCTAAATCTAGTACTTCCAAGATAAATGTGCACATTCCCAGCTAAGACACAGTACAGCCATACTAAGGTGACTGGGAGCAAGTATTTCTCTTTGTCTATTGCAGTACACTAATTTCTGAATTTCTTAATCAAATGAGACAATATTGTCAAGATTTGTATCACATAGTGTCTCAGGACTCACAGTCTGGCATGAGTGATGGTCTTGCAGGAGATGTATCTCTGAACCTGGGCCTGGTTGATCCCATAGATACTGACCCAGACAAAAGTCCCTCCGATCGATATGGTCCAAAATGTGTGTCTCCTCAGTGGGTTTGTGTCAAAGCTAGTGAAACAGAAAAACAGGGTCGTTTTTGAATTTCAGTAAAAACCTGAAAGTAAAAGTTTTTTAAGTGCTGCCAGAAATGATTCAATAGTGCCTAGTTCAGGGGCTTGTTCCTTCGACAAACACTATTCTCAAAGAACCTGAAGGCAAGGCCGAGAGGCTTACAAAGACCAAAATTAATTGTGCATTTAGGGGCCCTTGTCAGCTTGTACCATAATATTTTGGCTGTATTAAACTTGGATTCAGATTTTGAGCACGATTGAGAGGGTCACACAGAAAATGGTCTGAATGTTTCAGCTTCATAAACACAGAAGATTCTTTCTGATAGTTGGAAGAATAGTACTTTACCCCTAGAAAATATTGTGTACTATTATGATTTATCAACATGTTCCAGATCTGGTCTCATGCGGGCCCATTACATGCCTGTTGTAGCAGCTCTGTAAAAATTATTAGTACACAAATGTGCTGCACCTGTACCTCGGACACATACTTACTCCCAAAAGTTGAGTCTCCCTCCCTCTTGTGAATCTGAAATGATGGGGAAGACTCCATCTTTTAAGACCACAGACCTAATGATGACGGACAGGAATCCTGCGAGCATGACACCAAGCTGGAGGGGAAATCGTTTTTATAATTTTAGGTTGCTTACCAAATCTCTCCTGTTTATCCTCTTATAGTCATGGTTCCTATTGACCATTTTGATGCATTTTAACTACTATACTTAGATAACATTTAAGAATAATTCATTATTCCAAAACATGAGCCAAAATGTTAGTGTTTTTATTGAAATGTGGTTAATATGTAATGACGTTTCCATTTTTTTGTATTGCAGGTTGTTGCTGCGGTGGCCTACACACTGATGACCAGTATTGTCACTGGCAACCACAAAAAGGTGACACATGCACAGTATTTCCTGACTTGACCAGTCAGTTCAACTTTAAATTCCCTCACAAATCAAGCAAACTAGTGAAAGTTGTACCAACCTGAAACACATCTGTCCACACTACCGCCTTCAAACCACCCTGTAACAACGTAGACCACAAACAAACATTGTTTTTACTGCACGATAAAATCCAGTAATTCAAAGAATACAAATAATGGGGAAAACACTCAGTGAAGTCAATAGTTAACAAATGATTATATTTCAAGAACCCAGTTTATTACATTTTAAAGAACCCTGTGAAGGACACTGTGTTACGTACCATTGTGCAGTAAAAGGTACAGACCACGCCTGTGGAAATAACTGCACCCCACAGATCCATACCAGTTACTGCAGAGAGAGGGAGGGTTTCAGATATACTCCACTGAGCACAAGCAAGCAGCTTTAAGTGCCTCCTTGCAGGATTGTTTCATGAATCTAACTAGTATGTACTGACAATACCTTGGTTTAAAGCTAGAGCTGGGGCATAAATGACGATTCCAGTGTAGAGGATCTGTGACAGACAGAGAGAAACACAGACATAAATGACCCTCAGGTGTCGGGTTTGCTCTTTTGCCCTCAGAGGTCAAAGCCCTGTCATTATGTGTTGACCTGCTTCTTACTCACTGTCTGAACAATGAAGAGCCCAGTTCCCAGCAGACGTGTTGTTCTGTTGAACCGCAGCTCCAGATACTTGTTAGAGACATGACACATTGACATGACGTGACATTATCACAAATTGGCCTCACTTAACACAAAGGCAATCACTCATTTACCCCCTCCCTCACTTTGGATCTTTAAGGAATAGTGCTTGAAAAAAAGCAATATACAATTATCCAAAGAAGGCTGGTATACTATATGTAACATATAGCATCAACTGGACGAGTGGAAAGAATTTTGGAAGAATTTTGTTGTTGGAAACAGTCAGATTTTTCATTACTCCCAAGACTAAGAGTACATTCTCTTATACTCAACAGACCCCTGAGGAAAAGCTGATATTGAGTCATGAAATACCAAAGACATTTGAGGTGTTGTATTTTGGTAACTTGACAAGGGATAATGTTCAGTATGAAGACCGATGTCCAGTCAAAGTTCTGATAGCAGCGACCAAGAAGGGAATTACCAGGAGATGGAGCAAGGAGGACCCTTCTACTCTGAAACACTAATTCAACACTGTTAAGAGATATTTGAAATGGAAAGACTCGCACACGTATTGAGAATACACACAGTCTGAATTTAGCTAGAAATGGGGCAAATGGACTGTTTATAAGACCCTTTACAGAGACACCCTTACAGCTCCTGAATAAAGACAGAGACATCCTGTGTTGTATTGATGTGTTATGTATCTCTCCGGCACGACTTATGTTTGTTCTGTGGTTACAGAATGATAACAAAAAAAGGGGCAGAGCTTGATCCCACATTTATTACCCTCTATCCACCACTGTTCATATCTACTCCTGAACACTTGTAAATCACCTTAACTTGCTGCCCAGAAATTGCAATGTGTTACAGAATCTAAAAAATGGACGAGTAATCAGAGCTACAACACTTTGTCCTGTGCAACAAAACCACTTAATGAAAAGCAATTGACTGACACAATAGAGAAAGCAACATAGGAAACTTAAAGACTCCACAATTTAAGAGTAGATGCCATTATCTCAATATCACACAACCACTGCAGTGCTCTAACCCCCCTGAACTCCACAGTATTTTTAATAGTGCATGCAGTAGGTGTTCTGCTTTATCTTGACCCACGCTCTACCTTGGAGCCCATGCCTGAGGTTAAGACTATACACCTACCTGCAGCACATTACAGCCACTTTTGCTGATGTATACCACCAACAACAAAAATTAATTTCAGATTTACAACAGCTCTAACCAACCTTCCCAAACATTTCCCCTTGTCTCTACTTTACAGGTAAACTAAACATTTTACATATTTCATGGCTCTGAAAATAGAAAAGAATATGAAAGAACAGAATCTAATCTAAAAACCAAACAAAACACTCACCTCATACGTGCTGGTGATAGACAGCCTGTAAAAGACTGGGAGAAAGACCTCAGATGTGACCACCATCGTCATTACGTAGGAAATACCATAAAATCCAATAATGGCTCCGTAACGGTAGACCTACAGATGGATAATATGAATTAGTATTTTATGATTTGGGCATTTTTATTTTGCTCTATGTACAATTTACAAATGTTTCTGTAAATGTATTAAAACATTTAGAAATGTATCCCTTAGTTCCCCTTATAACTGCATTGGTGGGATGAATAACTCATAAGTTTAAGTTTTAAGATTATCTATCCATCATTATGTCTTAGATTCACTTGAAATCAGAATCAGGTAAACTGTACAGGGAAAGTGATGCATCTCGACCTACTAAAAAGTGTTCTTGCATTAAAAATGAATTCTGCAGACTAAAATAGACACAAATAACTTTTAAAGTGAGATGGTTTTTTGAATTTGTCCCTAGGGAATGTGCAATGGCCTTACTTCGGCTGGGTTGGACAGCACCGTGATGGCTGACATGAAGCTGGCGGTCAAGGACAGGGAGACAGGCAGGGCCGTCAGTCTTCGCCCCCCCATCAGGAAGTCTCCCGAGCTTCGCTGGTCCCTGTCTGCCCAGGCAAAGTAGACCCCGACTGCAGCGGACACCACGAGCATAAGAGCGAACACCACATAGTCTGCTACCACAAAGGAGCCAGGCACCAGAGAGTCCTCTGACATTTTGGTGAATGTCAAACCACAGCTAGATTTAAAACTTTTCAGAAAATTATACAAAGTGTCCCTTGTGTTTTGCACTCATAGAGGAAAAACAGATGAATGAGCACAAGTCCTGATACATTACCTACTCACTCAAAACTGAGCTGAGAGCAGGACCACAGACCGAAACCTTTTATATGTGTGTGTGTGAGTGTGTGCGTGTGAGTGTGTGCGTGCGTGCGTGTGTGAGAGAGAGAGAGAGCATTCCAGACAGGTACAAGTGAAGTCAACAGGCGAGGAGAGAGAATTGTTCAGCTGACCACAAGATAAAAGCTATCATCAGTACAGACTCCACACCTTTACACACCTTTACACACACACACACACACTAAATCCTAATACTGACTCTATCAATTTATTGACTTATTTCATTAAAGGAAGAATTAATTTCTGCAAGGAATACTAGAGACACTGAATATGTTCCATATGTTTTGTCCTTAAGTTTCCATATTATTTAAAATGACTTTTCAACATGTCTGAATGAATCGTATTATATGATAAAACATGTTGTCTATCTAATTGTTTAATCAAAGCATCTACATGGAAATGACATGTTTTTGTAGTATCCAGTTTGTAAAGTTATAAAGATCTTGATCTGACTTCTTGTTTTCATCTTGTCTTTAACACTATTTCTGTATTAAATGCAGCGGCCTTAACCAAGGCACTGGCTAAGATCTGTTGCCCACTGCTCAGGATGGGTTAAATGCAGAGTATCAGTTTCACTATGTTGTACATTGTATGATATGTGATCCGCCATAAAAAATAGTTTTAATTTTAGGAATCTGACCTGGTAAGAGGCATTAAGAATAACCATTTAGAAAAAAAGCCAATATTCCCACCATAAAAGTTCCTTACAGTAAATTTAAGATGTTGAAATTGTTTGTCCATGGCCTACACAGACTCCCATGTAAATTTCCTCCATATTTGTGATATCACCTCCCACTCTGTAACCGCAGTTTAAATATTTTTACGAAGCCTCTAAGGAGTCCCTATCTTTCAAGTGTACAGTATCAGTATCTCTATTCACACTTTTCATATTTACTTTTACACTTACGAAAATCTATTCCACTAAAGTGATTGTAGACAATATGAAAGATAAAAGTATCAAAATAAATAAATGAAAGAACAGCAGGAACAAGAAAGATCCTCACATTCCTGCACATGTTTCTTCAAAGTTACTATTTGTTTTGTTTTTTTAGTGTTACTCTTCCTGTGCAGGGCAATTCTCCCTATAATGTTTTTGAACTGTTGTGCACAATACTCCCTGTACTGCAGTGTTATTCGCAATGTGTGCCTTCTGTACTGATAAGGAACAGACCTCTGAAATTTATACATTTTAGCAAAGCAGGCAGAGAAGGGAGGCAGCACTTAGGTAAACTGAGGTTATATTATCATTTAGTGAATGGAGAAATAGGTTTGAGAGGTGTTGAGACTGGACTTTTTGGATTTAGAAACTATTCTGTGGCAAGTGGCTGCAGTCTATCAGAACGCTGTCATATTACTTGCCCTTTCTACAGATGTAGGTATTTTAGCTCTTGTGTGGCATTCAATTCTAAACCAATTAATCGTTTTTTGCTGGGTCAAGTTGATCTTGGACACACAGTACTTTGCTTTTTGGAAGAAAGAAACTGATGATTAAATACTTCACATACTTTTTCTTACTAGTCAACATAATAGATAATGATGAATGAATTTGATTGATTGATTTTTTTAATCTACATTCTCTGACACATAGATGACAAGTTTTTTTTCACTATTCCTTAGGTATATGCTGTCACTTTTTATGAGGTGTTACTAGTGCCTTTACTAACTGGGTGTCTCTTCTGGAGCTTTTCAAGGTGGCATCCATAGACTGTATAAATAGAGGACATAGCCTCTGAAATGTGAAGCCAATGCGCAAGTACTTTAAGCCTGCATTCTTTCAAAAGACCATCAGGTGGCGACTCCACTGGTTGCAAAAAGAAGTCCAAGTGTATGAGAAACTAACCCTACTTCTCGCTTGAAATATAACCACAGTAAACAGTTCCTAATGAGCTAATGGTCTCAATCAGTACTTTCAAACCATTTTCAATACAACATAATGTTCATTTAGTAAATTATGGTCCCATTTAGACTAAAATAGACGATGAAGCAGGGTATTCTTTAAGACATGGCTACCCTATGATTGACAAGTCACAACAACGGATAAACTAAAACAAGGATATAGCCTATTAGCTATGAAAATGTATTCATTACTCAAACTGGTCTTTATCATGAATCATCATGATCCTACCCACCACCTCCATGACACCAACAGAGACAGCAGACATCTATCTATGTTGATATTTAATACTATGATAATTAAGTAAAAGACAATGAACTTACCTTGAGCAGGGTAAGATTTGAGTATCTGAAATTCAGCCTGATGTGTTAATGGTTTTGATTTATCATATTGTAGATGTGTAACAAACATCCCTCATTCAAAACCATATAGATATTCCCATGATACTGTGACAGCAAACCAACGTGCACAATATCTCAATATTAATTCAATTAGTTACACCTTTTCTTTTCTAAGAGTGACAAAATATCATCAGTGAAAAGGGCCTATAGAGCGTTCGTGGCAGACAGTTTGACCTGTTAGCAGGTGTAGTAATATGAAGGCAAAATACAAGGTCCTGAGGTGACTAAATGTAAGACAGCCATCTTTACTTAATGTTGTTGTTACACCTGTTTTCTGCTCTGGCATGTCAAAATGTCTGCTGTGGAAACCATTAGCCTAAAGTTACTTACTGCATTGTGGGTTCATGTGTGCTGCCAAAGGCTGGTAGATGTACCACAAGGTATGAAATGTTAGCAAAATAATTTTACTTTTAGCCTTGTTTTATTTACGAGTTTTTTAACATTCACTAGCTTAGTCTGTTCCAAAAAGCTATTAACTGGCAGTCATTACTAATGTTAGCTAACTTTAATCGTGTCTTTATTACATTGTCATGGCTAAAACCTATGTAGGTTGGCTAGTTACATACTAGGCAAAAAGAAGCCTTTTTCGTTGTCTATATTATTTTTTACCTAATTTAAACTTGGCGCAGTCCGTTTCTCCGCTCAGCTCTTTGCATGGACCGCGGTTGTTTAAACTTTAGCTTTAACGAAGTTGGAAGTAGAAAGGCGCGAACCTCAAACGAAGGCGGAAGTGAAGGCAGGATTTCTCTCTCGCCTCTGCGCTTCCCTCGCACACCACGCGGAGTCAAAATTTCCCAGAATGCTTTGAGCAACATGGCTGCGCCCTGGTGTCGGCGTGTGTGTAAACAGTCGTAGTAACGAAAAGAAACACATTGTCGTTTTCATGAATTATTTCAATCGCACGACAACCTTTGGAATACAATTCATCACTTTTTAAGCAACGAGGCAAAGATGAAGATTAAATCCAAGTCTTCGTATCACAAATCTGAGAACACCTACAGGGTGAGAGTCCACAAACTTACTGCAGCATGTTGCTAATAGAGACGCAAGGGTGGAGATAAATACACATCTGTAGTAACAGTTTGTTAAACTCATATTTTATATACAAATTATAAGTAAATCAAGTATGGAGACTCGTTGTTGATTTCACTCAGGTAGCATAGTCTACTAGTTTAAGGGAAATATGGCATTCTAGTGCTAGTATTACAATATCATTGTTAAATCCGTTGTCTCCGAGCCCTAGCTAGCTCTATGAATCTGTCTGGTGTGTCTCTTTCAGTTTCTCACTTTTGCTGAACGACTTGCCAATGTCAACATTGATGTCATCCATCGTATTGACAGGACTGGATCTTATGCAGAGGTTTGTACAATCAGTCATTTTGGGCATGAGCATTTCTCTTATTTATACAACAGGCTTCTCAGTGTCTTTATGGTTTGCATCTAATGACTTGTTTGGCCCCTTATGCAGGAAGTAGAAACATATTTCTCCGAAGGACTGACAAAATGGAGAGACCTCAACTTGACAGAGCATTTCAGTATGTATAAACTATGATTAATACATCACCTTGTAGTGAGTGTTGTAACATGTTAGGAAAAAAAATGCCTTAAATTACCTACAACTGAAGGAAAGATGCTGTTGTTTGCAGCGAATGTAAACTGAATGTCTTTCCTTCACAGCTACATTTTTGAAAGAGGTTTCCAACAAGAGCCAGTCATTCAACATGCTGGTGTTCCATCAGAAGACGATAGTGGAGAGTCTGAAAACACACCTGGCTGTCAGCAACAGTCTGGCCTATCAGCCACTGTTGGAGTAAGTTGTCTCTTATTTTGTATATGGCTTGTAGCTTCTCGTACCATGCGATGCAGTAGCTGTAGTTTACGTATGACTCCAGCAGTGTCTCTCCACTCTTTCTCCCTTCAGCCTGGTGGTGCAGCTGGCCAGAGACCTCCAGACTGACTTCTACCCCCACTTCCCAGACTTCTTTGTTCTGATCACCTCGCTGCTGGAAACCAAGGACACGGAGGTCCTGGAGTGGGCTTTCACCTGTCTCTCCTACCTCTACAAGTACCTGTGGAGGCTCATGGTGAAAGACATGAGCAACATCTACAGGTGAGAAAATAAGATGACTCTGTGGAGGCTTTATAGGTGAATCTATTTTCCAACATGGTGAAAATTAATTCTTCTTTTCTCCTCAGTTTATACAGCACACTGCTGGCGCACAAAAAAGAGCACATCCGCAAGTTTGCAGCAGAGAGCTTCTCTTTTTTGATGAGAAAGGTGAGCAGATGTCAAACATGAGCTCGTGCCTTCCTTCCTCGTGTCAAAATGTTAATGATTCAATGACATTTCTACATGTCACGCAGGTTTCGGATCTCGATGCCCTGCTGAATCATGTGTTCACAGATCTGCAGCAGCACCCTGACAAGGCGGAGGGAGCAGGTCAGCTGCTGTTTGAAATGTGCAAAGGAGTCCGAAACATGTTTCACTCCTGCGCTGCAAACGTGAGTTTCTTATCTAAGGACTGTATGTGCTAAATAATGTTACTTAGCAAAATCCCTGGTTTAGTACAAAGTGTTGTCAGTTAAAGGTACAATATGTAAGGAATGGCCACCTGTCAGATTCATACTTCAAACAAATATGGGGCAGCATATCACCAGAGTAACCGCTAACTGCTGCTAATTATAGCAGCCGTCAGCTAATGAGCTCAGTTAACCGGCAGCAAGCACTAGAGCTAGTCGTATTAGCTCAATCAGCCCGGACGGGGAGCTCGGAGCATGGCGGAAGTGTTGGTGTGGTTTACAAGTGGATTATTACCTCTTGAGTGGGGGTTGACCGATATGGCTTTTTCAGGTCTGATACCGATTATTAAAAATCAAGGAGACCGATTACCAGTATTATCAAACTGATATTTGTTTTAATAATGAAAATCTTAAGTGTATAAATTTGGAACAACCAGTGATGAATGAACCTAAGTAAAATTAACACAAGTACGTTTCTTAAGTAAAATTTTGGGGTACTTTACTTGAGTATTTCCTTTTTCTGCTACTTGTACTGATGATGATGATGATACATTTACTTTGCAGATTCATATTATTTTATTGTTTATAGGCTATCAATTGTGATGTGTTACCAATCAGATAGTGTTGTGGCAGGACATTGTGTAAAAGGATGAGGCCAAACTAGCACCTTTTTAAATTGGTTTATTTTATCGTCAGAATCTGACAGAAAAATCACGGATACCAATAACCAGAAAAATGCTGAATATCAGCCTGATAATTGGCCAACCGAGCCCTACTCCTGGGTTAGAGATTGGTTAGGGGCTAACTGGTTAGCAGGCTAACTTAAATGGATTTAATATACAAATAAATTTCATTGAGGATTAAACAAAGCTGTATAACACTAAACACAGTAACCCTGAACCATCTGTTTCTCTTCACCTTTCTCCACAGGCTTTTCCTGTAGCCTTGCGTAAGCTTGGACCCTCAACCAGCCCCGGAGTCTCTCTGCCATGGGACACTGTTAGGGACGCACTGGATCACATGGCCCAGGCTGCGGCTGATCACGTTGAAAGAGACCACTTCCTGGTTTTGTGGGAGTCCTTACAGGTGGGTTGAAACATTCAAAATCCATCCCAGACAATTGGACTTACCCTCGCCTTGTGTCTGACGGTGATGTGTTCCCATGTACAGCTCAGTGTGGTGGAGGTCTTGGGTGTCATGGAGGCGAAAGGAGAAGAGGCGGACCAGGCAGCAGAGCAGCTTGAGAGGCTGCTGTTCGTTCTCCATACCCTGGTGTCCCACAGAGACGGAGCCAAGATCACCAAGCCGGAGGCTGTCTGCCAGGTAGGAAGAGAACACTGGTCTCCCGGTAAAGTCACAGTGACTTGTCTTTTTACTGTGTTACTCATCTTACTTCTTTTCTCCTGCCTGCAGACGGTGTTGCGGCTGACTCAGAGCTCGTCTATGTCGGTTCCTTGTTCCCGTCTGCTCCTACAGATCACCTCCTCTCTGCTCCTCGGAGAGAACATCACCCTGCCCAAGGCGCTCATCCAGGAGACGGTCCAGAAGGTGTGTGTTTGTGTTGAATGGGAAAAAAGAATGATAATATCTGTATGTTTGGAGGTTAGTACTTTTGTTTGTGTGTTAACGTGTCTCTTTTTCACAAGGTATTTGGCAGCACAATTGGGCAAGATCTGATACTCGAGTTCACAAAGGAGATGTTTACCATGAAACAGTTTGAGCAGGTGAGTCACCAGTGGAGGGATGTTTCCAGTATTTTCTTCTGTTTCTGCTTCTGTCTGGTTTCTGACTTTTTTCCTCCATCCCTCTCTTCCAGCTCTTCCTCCCCAGCCTGTTGCGCTTCACCGCTGGCTTGTTCGGCTGTGGTGATCCCGTGTCTCGCCACTGTGGCCTGGATGTGTTGGTTAGTCTGATCCTCGCCAAAGCCCCACCACCCACAGACGGCTCCATGGCCTTTGAAACCTACCCGCTGCTCTTCACCGGACAGACCACAGGGTCAGATACTACAGTATATTTACATCCTTTAAATTCTTTAAGAACAGTCTGAATTCTTTGTTGCCTGATTCATGCCATAATCCAAATTTTGAATGTAGTATTTTCTAGGAGGTAAGCATGTTTTTTCCTCCCGCAGAGTGTTTAGCAGTAATGACGCAGGTCAGGATAGCAGCACAACATCAGAGCAGCCTGCAGTGCCAGAATTGGTGCTGTCTCTGATCAAATATCCCGAGGAGGAGAACCAGTCCATCACTGACTTGTCACTTCCTTGGGCTGCTCTGGTGCTTCTGCCACACCTCAGGTAACACACACACACTTAAACATATGCACTGTTACAGTCCTCAGGGTAGCTACTGGCCACACAGTTTCTTTTTGAGAGATGTATTCCAGCCAGGCAGTGTCGGGGAAAGCTGAATATTTATTCGGGACAGGAATAGTTGAAGCACATTTTTCAACTCAAATACCAATCCATAGAGTGTATACCTCTCCCAAGGCCCCAAAGTCCCCTGTCATTCAATCAAGCCTAATCTAATCTCAAATAAAACATAATTAAATCCACTACACCAGAGTTTTATTAGGATCTACATCAAATTGTTCTTACCCAGAGATATCAGCCACCCTAAAAAATGGCAGATTTTTTTCATCAAGATCCATGAATTATTCCCTGAGAAATTAACCAAACCCAGCTAGCTCAATTGGTATGGTGACCCATGTACAGAGGCTCTGTCCTCGCTGCAGCGACCCAGGGTTCGTGTCTTACCTGTGACCATTTGCTGCATGTCACCCCCCCCCCATCCCATTTCCTATCATCTCTCAAGCTGTCCTGTCAATAAAGTCATGAAAAGGCCCAAAAAATACTTTAAAAAGGGGGAAAGTGGAGTAAAGATGAGCAGAGATTTATTAAACTAATCTGTTGGATTTCTGTTTTGTTTTTGTTTTTTTATCCTTCAGGCCTTTAACTCCAGCTAGTGTTGTTCCTGCTGTGACTGCTTTCTTAAACCACCTCCTGTGTGCGATTGAGACAGAAAAACTGGGAAAAGGTTTGTGATTTCTTGTTACCTTTTTTATTTAATGGTCACACCGCATAAATATCAAACTGCTCATAGCAACTGAAACGGTTGTGAAGTGTTGAGTAGTTGACAAAATGAGCTATTTGAAGGCTTTTGAATGCAGGAGCTTGATGGACACCACATTTTATTGGTTAATTAAAAAAAAGAGAGAGAAGAGTTTATAAAGGAATTAATCAGTTGCAGGTTTGAAATTCTCCAAACAATGGCCCTGAAAACTGTTCATACCCATACAAGTGTTAAAACAGATTTTGAATTGTGCATTGAGTTTTGCTGTTCTCAAGACCGAAGCCCTTCTGTCCTGCCTTGCTTCTCCACCCTCCAGCTGGTCTGTTCGTAGCCAGACAGGCCCTGAGCTGCCTCCTCACTCTGGACGGCTCTGCTGAGCTCCTCGCACTGCTCACTGTGGACAAGATCAACTCAATCCTACGGTACTTTCTGTTGTTTTTATAGCTGAATGTAATGAGGAACAGATTGTAAACACCTCTCTCACTTCCACTAACTTACAATCATTGTGTTCATTCTGGTTACAGGAAGTTTCCCACTGACCTGTCTGCCCTGCTGCTGGGAGATCTGTACTACAGCCGCCTGTCACTCAGCGGTGTTTCAGAGCACCTGTCCCACAGTGCACTGCTGCAGCTCTTCCAGATCCTGCAGACCAACCTCTCCTCCAACATCTCCATGGTATATCAGCAGGGACTTACAGCAATTCCTCATTATTGAGAAAGCTCATTGAAACACAAAGACATTTAATCATGAGTTTCACAGAATATCCAAAGAATAATGCAAATATGTTTACCACCAGTGTCACTAATAAATTGTTTTCTCTCTCAGATCCGCCTCCTGACTCTGAGGATTCTCTCTCAGTTTGAGGCAGAGCTCCCTCCACAGATCGAGGTACAGTCTGCATTCTCATTAAACTTGATCGAATACTGTTACGACCCTAGAGGTCATAAATGTTTCCTTTTTGTCTGTTTCAATAACCCTCTTTTACCTGAGTGAGTGTGATTGGTTGCAGGTGTGTCTGAGTGATTGTAGGTTGCCCCGGTGAGCTGATTGGTTCCTGCCTGGAAGCCAAGGGTTTAAGGGCCGGCTCCTCTCCAGTTCCTGGAGGCTCTCCTCTGCTGTCCCAGACTACCAGCATGTGTGATTGTGGACAAACTATGTTTGTTAATAAAACCATTTAAAAATGCTTTGCTGCTGGTGGTGCTTGGAGGATGGGAAGAGGGGAGTCTCATTTTCATGTTGTGCCAGGGTTTCCCTGAGGCCCTGGTCGTAACAATTGGGGGCTCGTCCGGGATCTGAATGTCCATGAGGTGAGGTAGATGTGGTTTAGTTTGTTTGTGTAAGTGGCCTTTAGTTAAGTTTAGTGGTCATCTTTTTTGTTAATTTGCTGTTGCAGCATGTTGTTTCTGACTGAGCACCCTGACTAGTTAGCTGCTGGGCATTCTTAAGAATTTGCCACTTTATTATTTTGCCTTTCTTATTTTTGGTGGTAATCCTGAGTGGGGGTACGCTTCAGTGTTTTGCCGTTGACTAGGTTCCTGGTCTTCGGTAATGCACGGAGTTCGGCGTTTAAAGATGCCTCGAGCTCGGCAAGCCACTGAAGACTAGCTAGGTGAGTTAGCCATCTTGGTAGGCAGGTAAAGTTTGGGTGTCTGCAGTTTGTTTCCCTTCATTTTATACTTTGCACAGCAGCGTGGTTTTGTGTGAGATGGCTGCTTTTGTGTTGGTCACGTTGTGATGTGTGGCTTATTAATACTTGTGTGCAGTAACTTTTTGTGACCTTTTGGTTGTGATAACTGGACTCCACTTTTGTTGGGTCACTTGTGGTTGCAGCTTAGGTGTAAGCTGGCAACATTTGTGTAGTGGTGACTACAGAGTGATGCCTTTTGTGTGCGGTGGTTGCAGTCCACTTTTGGTGTGGTCACATAGGTGTTACTGCTTTAGTGTTTGGGATGGTGTCACTCCTTAGATAAGTGGATCTTGAGTGGTGGGTATGGCTTCCCAGTTTGTTTGGTTACTTTGTCTCTTTTGTTACACTCCGTTACAGTAACGTGTGGTTGGAGATCACAAGGTGTCCATTTTGGGTGTGGTAGTGGCAGTTCACCTTTGTTGGTTCACTTGTGGTTGCAGCTTAGGTGTAAGCTGGCAACATTTGTGTGTAGTAGTGACTACACAGTGACGCCTTTTTGTGTGGTGGCTGTTGCACTCCACGGCTGTGTTGGTCACCTGTTGCTGTTTTTGGTGTGTGTGTGTGTGGTGTGTGAGACCACAGTGGGTGTATTTGCTTTTTGTGTTCTCTCCTCATGGTGGTGGCCATTTTGTTAGTGGGAGTGGCACCCACTGACTTGATTTTGATCCTGTTCATAAGTGTTTTTATGTAGACTGTGGTTCAACAGGAAAGAGGGTGATTGACTTTAGGTAGCCAAATACCCTTATTGCATCTCTTGAACTTGAACATTTCTTTGGGAGAGAGATGTTCAGTTTTAAGGGGGGAGGTGTTACGACCCTAGAGGTCATAAATGTTTCCTTTTTGTCTGTTTCAATAACCCTCTTTTACCTGAGTGAGTGTGATTGGTTGCAGGTGTGTCTGAGTGATTGTAGGTTGCCCCGGTGAGCTGATTGGTTCCTGCCTGGAAGCCAAGGGTTTAAGGGCCGGCTCCTCTCCAGTTCCTGGAGGCTCTCCTCTGCTGTCCCAGACTACCAGCATGTGTGATTGTGGACAAACTATGTTTGTTAATAAAACCATTTAAAAATGCTTTGCTGCTGGTGGTGCTTGGAGGATGGGAAGAGGGGAGTCTCATTTTCATGTTGTGCCAGGGTTTCCCTGAGGCCCTGGTCGTAACAAATATTTAAACGATGAGCTCATGTGCTTATTTGTGTGAGTGTGTGCTTCTCTGTCCAGGGTGAGGAGAATGTGGAGGTGCAGCCGGTGTTCGCAGTTTGCCTGCAGGCTGAGCTGGTGCCAGCTTCGGTGCAGGACTATAGAGAAAAGCTGCTTCACCTCCGGAAGCTGAGACACGACCTGGTGCAGCGCAGTCTGCCGCAGGGCCCGCCCGGTACCTTCCAGCAGGTACAGAGGAAGCTCTCTTGGCTGTTTCTTCTTCTTTTCATCATTTGGAAATTATCAACACCGTGACATTGTTAAAGGGGCAATTTGTAAGATTCAGAATTTTCACTTAATACATGCCACTTTGTAGCACTTTGCAAGAGACGGTACCCAGAACCTTATAAAGTGTATAGCAGATTACAGTACATGTATTAAGTACAAATATAGACATGAGAGGAGAGATGCTTCAGTGGTATCCTTCTTCTGCCCATTTTCCTCCAGGTTCCTCTGCGTTACCTCATCGCAATGCTGTTCGTCAACTTCAAACCTCTGTGGGACGCAGTGATTGAACTTGTTGTGTGAGTATAAGATTAATTTAGCTGTAATTAACACACTTATAATGGTTTGATACATTGAGTCATCTCCTTTTTGTCAGTCAAGCTCTTTTCGTGTAAGGCATTTTGATGATTGCTCACAGGCCTTACTGCTAAAAATAAGAACTTTGTCTGAATTGCCTGCATAAACATCACAAATATTCAACATCTTTAGGTGTCTGCTGAAGACATTTAGTATAAACGGGTCTCTTTGCTCCTCACAGGAGCCATGCCAGAGGGATGGACAACAAAGACTTCTGGAGAGTCTACCATGAACATCTGGAGATGGTGGCAGGGCTGGCTGGTAAGGGCTGCCCGCTGTGTGTGTTACATGTAAATTCTTTATTCAGTGACAGTTTTTACATGCTGGGACCCACAGTTTGGTAACACTTAATAATAACCATCATTAATAATCAAATCATCAGTTTCTACTTTTATAATGGCCGTCCAAATAATGTTTATAGATGAACTACACAGTATTGCTTTATAAATGGTGTATAAAAGCATTTCATTGTCAATGGTCAAATAACTATTAGTTAAAGTTTAATTAACTATAACTCTTCCTCTCTGCGTGTAGAAAAAGAGCTGCAGGAGGATGGCGAGGATGATGATGAAGAGGAGGATTCAGGTCCCCAAGGCGAGCAGGGCTGTGATGTCATTGAAAGCGGGGATGTGGGGGTGCTGTTCCTCGAGCAGCTCAAACTGAGCTGTAACCCCAAAGAGAGGACGGACTTCATCAACTTCCGCAGCCTGCTGTGGCGCTCCATGGCCCAGTTTCCCGACAGAGTGGAACCACGCAGCCGAGAACTGACCCCCCTGCTGCTCAGGTTCATCAGGTCAGTGTTTATGGTGTTTTTACGTGAACTATATTATAGGTACATTTATCCTGTGCCGTCAGAGTGCAAGAATCTCATCCTGATGCTTTTATTGTTGTTGTCAGGAATGAGTTTTACCCCGCCGACCTGCTGGTGGCTCCTACTCAGAACTTGAGGAAGAGGGAAGATGCTGCTCTGGAGGAGTCTCAGGTGGCTGTGGAGGGTGAGGAGGAGGGAGAGGAAGAGGAGCAGGAGGCAGAGGAGGGAGGTAGACAACAGAGGAAGGCACTGCCAAGGAGAGCTGCCGCCAAGTAAGATATCAGAATCACACTCAATGATGTCTCTACCTGCCTTGTGATCGTTACAGTAACAGCTATTACTCTACACTAGTTACAGTAGAGGTGGATGAAATATACAGAAAAGTAACTAGTAACTAAAGCTATCCGATAAATGTAGTGGAGTAGAAGTATAAAGTTGCGAGAGTATTTTAATATTATTTATAGGCCATATCGCCCAGCCCTAGTGAACCTGTTCTGTGTATAGTCTGGAAGTATAATGTGTGACCCCTGTGTGGGAATTGCCTTTTTTCTTACAGACAGCTGATTGCCCATCTGAAGGTATTCGCCAAATTCACCAACCCTCGCTCTCTCTACCTGGAGAGCAGCCTCACTGAGCTCTATAACCAGGTAATCAAAAAACTTCACACGCATTTTGCTCTGAGTGCCAAGATGTTTGAACATATCTGGACACTCTTCAGCAATGCTAAAACCGTCTGAGGAGTGTCTTTTTTAATATATTACAGTACGTAAGTTTTCTAAGCATGCTGCACTCCTCTCTGTTTTCAGTTGCTGTGCCATCAGGACCAGCAGATCCAGCGAGTTGCACTGGAATGCGTTCTCACATACAAAGACCCCAACATAGTCCCATACAAGTAAGAACACTTCTAGGAAAACACATGTACAGTAATATTTCTCTTGAAGCAACAATCTCCTATTCTTCCCTTGCCTTAAAGAGTTCATTGTGGCATCTGTGATAGGAATCAGAGCTCTCGTCCTCAGCCCTCTATGGTTACAGGCGGAGGAATGTTAACTGTTATCAAGCTATCCGTTTACTGAACCTCCAGCCTACCTGCAGACAGATGTGTATTTCCTGGAAAGTTTTACATTACAGATGCTTGTGTGTGACTCTTTGTTCAGGATCAGGATGTAACACTGACCTGGTTTTGTTTTTTGTATGCCGGTAATGAGTCCATATATTAGGATCTACAACATGGCCTTTCACCTTCAGTTGATATGGGTTATTAACTTGACTATCAAATACACATAAAGCATCATTATGAGGCTACATTGTAGGTCATTAGGAGTGTCTTTAACCCAGGTTCAAGTTTCTGTCCTAAAGAATAAGTCTTTGTTCAAGACACTGAACCGCTACAAGCTGCAGGGATGATGCTCTGTGTCCCAAAGTTTTGACCTTTGTGTGTGTGTTTGTGTGTTTTTTAGGGAGAATCTGGAGAAGCTGCTGGAAGACAAACACTTCAAAGAGGAAATCGTCCATTTCAACATTTCTGAGGAGACAGGAGTGGTCGATGCTTCACACAGAGCCAAGCTCATCCCACTGTTAATGAGGTACTGTGTGCGTGTTTGTGTTGTGGAGTATGTTATATTTTATTTATTCATTTTTGTTTTAATGTTAATCATGCTGCCTAAAAATAAATGGAAAATACACTTTCCTGATGGTGAAAAGATTGACATCACTCTCATGTATGTCGAGTTAGCTTAGCTTAGCATAAAGACTTAAAATGGCCTCTCTCTGTCCAAAGATAACAAAATCTGCTATCAGCACCGCTACAGCTCACTAATGAACAAAAGTGTATAAATGACAAGTTGTGCTTTCATGGTTGCGCTGAACCTACATTAGTTAGCTCTGCTTGCCATAAAGAATGAAAGCAGGGAGAAACTGCTAGCCTCGCTCTGTTACAGAAGTTACAGAAATGAGCCTAAGAATTTTTTTTCTTTACCTCTAGACAGCCACACTAGCTGATTCTCTCCATCCAGTTTCTTTATGCTAAGCTAAGCTAACATCTCCTGACCATGGCTTCATATTTGATAGACAAACAGAAGAGTGGTATTAATCTTCTCATTGAGCTCGCTGCAAGAAAGCGAACTCAAGCAATACTTTTACAATACACATAATCACTAAGACACACTTTGTTCATTTTGGGAGTGTCCATTGGTTATACAGTTTATTAGCTAACAAGTCAGGTCATTGATAAACTGCTTTTCATGTTGACATGGAAAGCAGCAGCATGCTTTCAAAAAAGAAGAATGTAGGGAGACCATTTTCATTATTTATCTCCTTTCCCAGTACACCACAGCTTTACCAGAAGTAACTTACACTTTGATTTGATCTGTCAGTCACCAGCCCTGTGTTTGTTGTTCAGGATCCTGTTCGGCCGTCTGCGCAGTAAAGCAGGCAGCAAGTTTCAAGGGAAGGCGAGCTCCGCCTCCCGCTCCTCCATTATCCTGCGTTTCCTGGCAGGCTGCCAGTCTGAGGAGTTGGGGATATTCATTGACCTGCTGCTGGAGCCTGTCTGCCATCACAGCCAAGGTTCGACACGCGTCGTTAACAATAAAATATATTCGCTGATGTGAATCTTTGTTTATCTTCCAGCCAAAAACCCCCCTGTTGAAGATTGGGGTAAAACAAGGTTAATATGTTGAGTCTGTATGACCTTTGTAGTTGAACTTCAACCCTAATCAACATAAATTAAGATTTAGTTTTTTAAATGGGTGACACATTCAGAGTGAAAACTAAAATGATGTTTGTTCTTCTAACTGGTAGAGCTACCGGGGAATGATATATAGAGTGACTTTCTGGGCCTTGTTCATTAAAGATCATAAAAAAACCTTTTATTTTTGTAATTAGTAATTAATGTAATATAATCTGCTGCAAAAAACTAATATTTTAAACAATTTTTTAGATTTTTTTTCTCTGCAGCACTGTGAATATAAATTAATTTATCGATTAGTCAATTGGAAGAAAAGTAATCTAGTATTTTGATAATTTGATATTATTTCCGTCATTTTTAGCAAAATGTGAAATATTTCTTGGTTCCAGTTTCTTAAATGTAAGCTTTTGCTGCTTTTCTTTGTCATTTATTATAGTAAGTAAAGAGTTTTTGGGTTTTGGACTGTTGGTTGGACAAATAGAGAGGGAAGAAATGAATGAAAATAGTTGTTAGTTGCTCCCCTAGTGCTCATTCGTCTTTATTTCTGCAATTTATATAATACAGACTGATAAATTAAGTAAGTAAGATGAAGACTACACTTCCAAAGGTCTCAGTGGGTTTCAAAGATTCCAATAGTATATCTAATACAGGACAATACACAAGAATTACACAACGAAACAACTCTCTCTTGAACTAATGCTCCTCCTGAGACTCGGATGTAAAAAGCGGCATTTTAACAATAGGCATTCCTTTCTTCTTTGTCTGCTTCCTCAGGTTCCTGCCTGTCAGCAGTGTTGAGAGCAATAGCTGAGACAGATGTGAGTGCCGTCTTGCCGCTGGGCCGTCAGCACAGCCTGCTGAACATCATCAATGTGGTGATCCAGAAACTGGGCCACCTCATCCACATCTACCTGCCCAAGGTGCTGCAGATCCTGCTGTGTGTCACCGCCTCAGTGTCCACCATCCTGGACAGCAGGGACCAGGTAATCAAGATAGAGATCGATAAGAATATATATATTTTTTTATAGATTTTTAATGATCAGATTCCTGAATTATTTCTATATATGACCAAGACAACTTGAGAGCATACCAAGAGTAACAAGTTGAATGAGTTGAAGCTGTTCAGTTACAGCTGCTGTATTACTGATCTCTAAAATAAGTATGATTGACTTCCAAGTTAAAATGCGCCAATGTGAAGCTGTGTGTGTACAGTTCACTGGGTACTGTAAGTTCTCTTGTTTTGTCTTTGTAACAGAAGTGCATAGGAGGAAACTTTCATTAAATCTTTTCCAGTGTTTATCTAGTCACTAAAGTGTTACTTTAGTTTCTCTTTCTGTCTAATGTTTGACAGGTTCTTTCTTCAGTTACAGGAAAAGAATTTCTGAGATAGTTCGTCTGTGAATAAGAAACTGTACTTTTTGAGCAGCAAGTGAATAATAAAAATGCATGTATGAGCATCACAGATAATCGGGTATTAAAATGTCATTTACTGCAGTGCCACCTGATATCACATTTTAGAAATATCTTTGTTCTTGGATGCTTTGTTAAAACAATATATAACTAAATCCTTTGCACTAAGAGATGTAAACCTAAAAAACTGTCCTGTTGTCTGCAGCTGCGTGGAGGTTGCATCAGTCCACTGAAGAACCTGAGGCGACTCGGCATCCTGAGGATCCAGGACTTTTTCGACGGCTTTGACTCCTACAGCTTCAGTCCAGATGAGCTGGACGCCGTCTTTGAGGCTGTGGTCTTGCCTCAGGTACACGTCGCTAACAATTTTTGTGTTTTTGTCTGGTTTCCATTATCTTCAGGTTTTTTTTTTGTGAATACATTTCTGGTTCAGCTAGGAGTTAAAATTTGTTTTTGTGCAGGTGTGTCGTCTCCCCACAGAGAGCCCTTACTCCCCCACCCCTCTGCTGAAACTCATCCATGTGTGGTGCAAAAATGCCAGGTCAGTCTGCCTCTCCTCTCCATCTGTGGTATTCTGATCACACTGTTCATCTATCTACCAAAACATCTTTACCAGTTATTAGTAGTTTTCATCCAGAGTGAGTTAAAGAAAGAAATACAGAGATGTTTTTCTTGTTTTTCAGGTATTTCCCCCTCTTGGCCAAGCAGAGACCGAACCAGCCGGAGTGTGATGTACTCCTTAATGTCTTCGCCCTACTCTCAGCCAAGAACGCCTCGCCAGTGACCATCGCCATGGTGATGGACATAGCAGAGTCTCTCGCAACCACTGAGGACTTTGTTGCCTCAGAGAGTGAGACGGAGCTGAGCGTGAACGGATGTGTGTTCCCGCAGCCAGAAGAGGGCGCTCTTGTCAGTGCAGGTTAGCAAAGTTTGATAAAGGAAAGAAGATAAAATGAATTATCTTTAGTATATCTTCTAACTCAAGTGTTGTCGTAGATTTTAATGTGAACATTGTTGTATCTCCTCCAGACTCATTAACTCAGGGCTCCAGACTGCTGCTGCCTCACATATCCACCCTGCTGCAGTACCTCAGCGGAGTCGTACGCAACACCGACAGACTCAAGAAGAAGAAGTTCAGGGCCCAGGTGGCCAAAGAGCTCAACATCCTCTCCAAGTTAGTGTCTTATTTGGATGAGAACACACAGTATAGTTCACATTCAGGTTTCTTTCTCTTTCACTGTATGTAAGATTTGTTTTGTGTTTGCACTTTACTTTGTCTCATCAAACACCTTTTTGACTTTTTTCTCCATCAGGGTCAGTCGATTTGTCAGCGACAAGGAGCAGAGCTCTGTTCTCATCAGCCTGCTGCTGCCCTACCTCCAGAGAGCCAACAATCCTCAAGTAAGACTAACATATTATTATTTGTTTTCTGTATTTGTTTGTTTATTAGAACCCCCATTAGCTGAGCCCTAAAGTGCAGCCAGTCTTCTTGGGATTTATATTAAAAGCCTACATTTTTTATTTTATTTTATGCAGTGGCACCCAGTGGAAAATAAATAGAAACAAACAAAAAGGAACAATAACAACATTAAACAAGCATGTCTGTTGGAATTTGCATTTTTGATTTTTCTTGTTTGATGTTGTTTGGTAGCCTGTTAGAATGTTAGGGATGTTGATGATTAATCATCAATCAATTAATCGTTATTAAGAAATGAACCTAGTTTATCAGAGACTGTACTTCTTCATGCTGCCCATTAATGACCTTACTGTGTGTTTGTTTTAGGAGACAGAAATCGACATCCTCGCCACAGTGCAGAACCTGCTGCGACAGTGTGCGCAGCCCTCTGCCTTCCTGCGGCCGCTCAGCAGACTCTTCTCCATCATCCACAACAAGCTGCCCAGACAGGCCCTCGTTAACGTGTTCCAGGTACAGCAGAGAACTAAACAAGATGCTCATTTTACTGGTATATTGTATTTGTAATTTAAGACATAAATGTGCAGTCACCACTGTTGGTCACACTGCACTGAACAAGTGGAATCTCACCTGATCCTTAACATTGGTGTATGAATCCATAAACAGTAAGCAGTGTGATATATGTAGCTTTTAGCCTGTATCAGATGTATATTTCCAGCTGGTGTTTTTTGCGCTGTTTTTTTCCAAAAAGACAATGCTATTTTTTATTGGATTTTAGAGTTAAAATTAGCGTTTTCATAAATAATCAAAGTGTTTAGCATTTTGACAGGGAAACCAGGCTAACATGAAGCAAGAAATTCACTATTAACTGATAACTACACCACCTTAATAAAACCAGGACTTTTTAGCATGTTTCTTTTTTTAATGACTCTTTCTTCCTCTTGCTGCTTTGCTCTCAGACTCTGTCAGATCTGGAGCCGTCCATCTTGTACATCACCGATTTAGCAACAAAGGTAAGATCATTCATATCATATTCATAAATACCATATTTACCCATACCTGTGTTATACACCTGGTTCACAATATTCTAACTAGTAAGACGACTCTTATTGTTTCATGCTCACTTTCTCCAGCTTAACGCGTTTGACAGTCGACACTTGGATGAGGTCTACTTCGAAGTGCGTCTGACGGCTTTCCAAGATGCCGCAAGACGCGTCAAAGACATGACCACTCTGGACCTGGACTACATCAGCACCATCATACACAACTGCTTCCACACCTATGAGGTAAGCAGATATATGATATTGACATGCTGTCTATACTGATAGCTTCAGCCTGAGAAGATTTTCATCATCTGTTTGATTCTCCTCTCCTCCCCGCTCCCTCCTTCCTTTGGATGCAGATTGGTGACATGTCGTTGGCAGACAACGCCACGTTGTGTCTGTCTGCGGTGATCACCCAGCTGGCAGCGGTCGGGGCTGGAGAACAGATCTACAGGGACATCATACAACACACCATCCTGGACGCTGTACACAAGGGGCTTCGCAGCAAGACAGAGGTCAGGAGCACATGTCACTCCTCCCATTTCTAAACACAGTGGGGATATCAAGATGATGCTATAAACTCACTCAGTATGAAGTTAGTCATCTACTCTCTCCTTCTCTCTACCAGAGTGTGCAACATGACTACACGACTGTACTGGCCTGCCTGGTAAAGATCTTTCCCTCCAAGAAGGAGTTCAGAGACCTGGTGCAGCTCACCGACTACAACGACCCAGAGTCTGACTTCTTTGAGCACATGAAGCACATCCAGGTAAGAGAGAGAACCATGAAAAATCACTCCTGTATCTCCTTTCTCCCTTTTCCATCTGTCACACATGTGACTGACATATCTGTGGCATTATTTTCTTTCTGTTTAGATCCACCGTCGAGGTCGCGCCCTGAGGAGGCTGGCCAAGCAGCTGACCGAGGGCCAGGTGGTGATGACGCCTCGTTCTCTCCAGAATTACATCATGCCGTATGCCATGACCGCCGTGCTAGATGAGAAGATGCTCAAGGTGACTCATGCACACACAAACTCACCAGTTAAATTTCAAAATACATCCAAACACACAAGTTTTGTTTCTTGTTTTGTGTGTGTGACCTCCTCCTCCTCCTCACATACTGCAGCATGAGGGCATGATATCAGCATCGGTGGAGGTGGTGGGCGCAGTGTGTCGCAGGCTGACCTGGTCCAAGTACCTCTACTACCTGAAACACTTCGTCCATATCCTGCAGACAGCACAGGCTGAGCAGAAGCTGGCGGTCAGGTGGGGATGTCTGCTTATAAATCACTTTTAACCACTGCGTTTCTTTTAATGACCCTTTTATTTTAAAGGGACAGTTCACCTCAAAATCTAAAACACATTTTTCCACCTGTGGTGCTGTTCATCCATCTAGATTGTTTAGCTGTGAGTTGCAGTTATGGGGATGATAGCTGTAGCTTGGATGAGAGTCTCATGATCATGGCATCATGGGATGTAGACACGAGTGGCGTCCTCGCCTGAGCTGTAACGTTAGCTGTATTCCATGAGTTACTGTGAGCTTCCTTCTGCTGATCCTCCTCCTTCTTTCCTTTTCTCCCCAACTCCAGTTTGCTGGTCACAGTCCTGGAGGCTTTCCATTTTGACCATCAAACCCTCAGCAGAGAAATGGAGGCTGCCAAGGCCAGAGAGGGTGAGCGACCTAAAATCCTGTATTTGTTTGGTCATTTAAAATTGTTCGAATTTTGGTTTCTTTCACACAAGTAAAGTCCCATGAAGATATAACAGGTTTAGATTCAAGCTGATAAAAGGAAACGACTTATGTCAAATGTCCTTCATCCAGCTGGGAACATTGCGGTCGATGCAGATGATGAGGAACAACCTGCAGCCGACGAATCAGACGCAAGTGATGATGAGGAAATGGAGGTAGATGGTAAGACTCCTTCTTCTGACGTTCCCATGGAAGTGGACACCACCAATGGAGAAAAGGACGTCATATCTAAGGCAGCAGCCACCAGTGGAGCCAAGGGGCCAGCAGCTCCTAAACCCGCCGCAGTTGCCAGCGGGCTGCCGCAGAGCAAAGACGAGCTGGAGTCTTTGATCACCGCCATCCACGCAACTGTTAATAACAGCGTGCTGCCTCGCCTGAACAAGTGTCTGACTGCAAAGGTACAATACACACACACACACACACACACACACACACACACACACACACACACACACACACACACACACACACACACACACACACAGACTTCCACTGTTATACAGTTGTTTATAGTTTTCAGACCAAATAAAGACGCTGTGTGTTTGTGTGTGTGTGTGCGCCGTCTAGGTAAAGAGCGAAGACGAGCACAAGGCAGTGAAGTCGAAGGACGTGAAGGATGAAGAGGTAGTGAGGATACCGATAGCCTTCGCCATGGTGAAAGTGATGCAGACTCTGCCTCCACACATCATGGAGGCCAACCTGCCCGGGTATGCAGAATTATGTGTCTGTGTGAATGTATACACACGGGATGGTGTTGCCAAAATTTGTGTTAAAGAAAGAAAAGTCTTGTTTAGAAACACTTAACAGGCTCTTGGCTGTCTTTTTAATTGTTTTCAACTGAAGGAACATTAATTAATTTGTTTGTATATCGAGTATTGTATAGATGTAGAATTAGAATAAATTATATGTTTGAGATCATAACTTATATATGAGTTTACTTAAGATGTTGCTGTTGCATTTGTTTAAAATGACACATTTTAGTGATACCTGCATTTTGTCTGTTTGTTCATATTTGTGTGTGTCATTCAGGATCCTGATCAAGGTGTGCGTGCTGCTGAGGAACCGTTTCCAGGAGATCCGAGACGTGGCGAGGGGAACTCTGGTGAAGATCATTGAGACTTTAGGCTACAGGTACCTGCAGTACCTGCTCAAAGAGATGCAGTCAGTCCTCGTCAAGGGCTACCAGGTATGAGCGCACACTTACAAAGACATGTTTGCTTGTGTTTGATTGTTGTAAAGAGATGTATCAAAATTGTCTTTGAAAATCCTAATATTTCTGTCTGTCTATCTCTCTGTGCTCCCCTCCATCCAGGTCCACGTACTAACATTCACAGTTTACCGGTTACTGTCAGTCCTCAGTCCAACCCTGAAGAGTGGTGACCTGGACCCATGCATGAACATGCTCATTGATGTGAGAATTTTTCACACCACAAACCCACAAAGACTCCAGTATGTCAAATAACACAAAAGGCTGACAAATACTTGGTTTAAAACTTTAGTCGCTCCTTCTTCCCTGTTGGTCAGATCTTCAACAATGAGCTGTTTGGTGCTGTGGCTGAGGAGAAGGAGGTGAAGGGGATCGTCTCCAAGCTGATGGAGGCTCGACACAGCAAGAGCATGGACTCCTATGAGCTGCTGGCTCAGTTCTGCAGCAAGGAGAGCATCACCAAGTTCATACTGCCGCTGAAGGAGGTGAGCGGGGATTCAATTTATGTGAAAAATATAAAAATACATGCTTACATACATAAAACATCTCATAAAACAAATATTAGTCAGGACAAAAGTGACTTGACCCAATACCTAGAATTTGACTTAATACAGGCCAAAAGTATCTTAATACAGTTCCGAAGAACTTCTCTTAAAAGAATAATAAAAATAAAAATAATTCAAATGCGAGATGAGGTACTGCATTAATTTGTGTCTCATTTTGACATCAGTATAAACGACACTGAAGGAAACTGTTTCAGCTTTTTACAGGCCTCGTGTCTTTTTCTGCTTATTTTGCTTAAATTCACACTATTCTTACTATAACTTGATACATACTGTAAATAATGATATTTTTTCAGTTCAATAATTAAGATTGAGAAGTACAAAACTATTCATGTTTCATTTATCTTACAATCTCTGAGTCACAGCAGAGCAACTAATAGGACTGTGTGGCTAGCTAGCTTAACTAACGCTAGTTGTAAGCACTTTTCACTAAAACACTAGCCTTTTCAGCTAGCTAGCTACCTAGCTTCAGTTAACTAACTGTCTAACTATTCAGGCCAGTGTATTTAATGTGAATCATTCCTTTACAGTATGTACTGCATACTTTTGTCACTGAATTTAACTAGTATCATTATAGGTCTTGAAAGTAAATAATTTTAGCCAGCAAGCTAATAACAAAATTAGCTAGCTAATGCTACTTGGAAATTCATAGACTATCTTTATCTTCAAGTGTATTTTTCATATGTTCACCTAGGAGCACAACAATATGAAATATGTCCTGAAGTCCTGAAAAGTTTTTCGACATAATTTGATTTTATACATTTTTTAAGCATGATTTTTTTTCCCCCATTCCCTCACCTTTCAGATCCTGGAGACCTCCTCCAGTCTGAAGGTGTGTAACAGGGTGGGTGCTGTGCTGCGGCGACTCGTCCTGGGTCTGCTTGTCAACGGAGGCATGACTTCCCAGGATATCTTACTGCTGTGCCACGGCCTAGTCAACGAGAGCCTGCCGCTGCTCACCAAGAGAGACCGGTACACACACAAAAGCTCACATCAATATGCAGTAAATCGCTTGGATGCTTATTTCCATGTATGACTCTCTGTATATGTGTGTGTATTTGTAGAGAGAAAGCCTCAGTTAAGCCTCCTCCAGACCCCAGACTGCCTCCTCCCAGCTGCCTGCTCCTGCCTCCAACTCCTAAGAGAGGAGGTCAGAAAGCTCCAGTCAGCAGCCGAACCAACATGCATATCCTGGTGGACGCAGGCCTCAAGGTGCACACTGAAACACCTAACCAAAGAAACAGCGTTCTTTATACTTCTCAAACAACATGCATAACTTTCTGCATTGTGTCACCTCATCCTCTCCTCCCATTAAATAAATATTGCACATTTCCTTTACCGTAAGAAGTCAGGCAAGCCTTGTTGTAATAGATTTGGTTGATTTGTCTGTTTCTCAGCTGCTCCACCTGAGTCTTAAGAAATCCAAAGTGACGTCGTCTGAGGCCTCGACCCTGGAGATGCTGGATCCTTTCGTACTGCTGCTGCTCGACTGCCTCAACTCCATGCACGTGAAGGTACGAGCATTATTCTGTGTACATGGGTACCTTTTTATCACCCCATCCTCGAGCATTGGCTGATCAAACCTATTCTGATCTGTCTCCTCCCTCTCAGGTGATCACAGAGGCTCTGGTGGCATTCACTTGGCTGTTGAAGTTCCCTCTGCCAGCAGTGGAGCAGAACGCCGACCAGCTGACCAAGCAGCTCTTTATCCTGCTGAAGGATTACTCCAAGGCCGGAGCCGCCCGCGGGGAGAACTACCACCTGGTCCAGAACTGCTTCAAGGTACCAGTAGATAGACACATATACACACACCTTAAGATAAACAGGTCCGTAAATTAATTCTTTGGGGGAATTTCCCTTTAATTTTATGGATAAAACGGCACAAAGCTGATGAGAGATGAAATTAAATCTGTTTTTAATTAAAATAAAATTTCATGGGCCTCCCCGGATTGGATAAACCTAATACAAACATTAAGCTTGAACTGCTGCATTGATTTATGATTATTTATTCTCTCAGGCCATCACAATACTGGTGAGGAACGTCAAAAGCAACAAAATCTCAGAGACCCAGCTGCAGGTGCTGCTGGGATACGCTGAGGAGGACATCTACGACCAGTCTCGTCAGGCCACCGCCTTCGGCCTGCTGAAGGTGACCAGTCAAATGTTGACCTGCTGGTTCTGTGATTTATAAGTGCAGGACAAATCTGAAGATTAAATATCATTAAAAAAACTGTTTATCTGTGTCCTGCAGGCCATTCTGTCTAGGAAGCTTGTTGTTCCAGAGATGGAGGAGGTGTTGAAAAAAGTAGCCAAGCTGTCCGTCAACGGCAGCAACGCTATGATCAGAATCCACTGCAGACAGGTACTCGCACATGAAAGAAGTTACACTTTTCATCTCTGCTGTACACCGAATGACAGAAAGGTTTTTAAGAGCAACTTTATCTGCGTTCTCCTCTGGTATGGGTTTTAAAATGGAAACTCACTCTCAGCCATTAGGAGGCGCAATGATGTAGGTTACTAATGCCCTCCCCTCCCTAACCCACACACACACACGCAGAAATTCATTTTAAGTAAGTACTTTGAACAAAAATTTGACTGTTTGGATTTGGTCACTACTGGTAAGCACAAAAATAAAAAAACAAACATAGCGGACCCGCCCTGAACAGTCGTGTGCTCACTCAGTGTTCATGCTGTGTTTTTCAGATCTATCTAAAATACCTTCTGGACTACCCCCTGGGGAAGAAACTGAGAGAGCACATGGACTTTGTGGTGTCCCAGCTGCACTACGAGCATGACACAGGCAGAGAGTCTGTGCTGGAGATGCTGGCCTACATCTTCCAGACTTTCCCTAAGGTGAGTAAATATCCTCTCAAGTCTACATGTACGAGAAGTGGACAAAAAAATAAACAGTTGGCTTTGCACACATAATCAGAGCCCAAACAAAGGAGACGATAATCTCAGCAGATTGTGTTTTAATTTTCCTGCTCAGGCTCTGCTGTTGAAGTACAGCGGCCTGTTCTTTGCCCCGCTGGCCCTGGTTGTGGTCAACGACGACTCAGCACGCTGTAAGAAAATGGCCGCCATGGCAATCAAGGGCCTGCTGACCCAGCTGGATTTAAAGCACCAGAACACCCTGTTCTCCCTCGTCAACACCTGGCTGAATGCAGAGAAGGTACACTCACACACTCCCAGGGCAACAACGTTGATACAAAACTGAATTCAAATCAATTCAAGTCATTTTTGACAGTTTTTGGTATTTTCTAATATTTGTTTGATTTTATGTGCCCTTCAGTACCTTTGGTATGCTTGAAAGTCTTACATAATTTTGAGTAAGATCTAATTTAAACCTCTGACTTTCCCCCCAGGCCAGCCTGCGGCGTCTCGGGGCTCAGATTTGTGGTCTCTTCGTGGAGGTGGAGGACGAGAAGTTTGCCCGTCGCATGGACGACCTGCTGCCTCTGCTGGAGAAAGAGATAAACCCCGACTGCTATGAAGACGTGAGGCGACACATTTGCACCCATTATCGACCACAAATTCGAAACCTGAGGAAAAGAAGGCATGACAACTCTGTCTTGTGTTTCAGATCGAGGAGGAGCAGGAGGAGAAGGGAGCAGACAGGCTGCTGTTCAGTTTTCTGTCTCTCATCGCCAAACTGAGCAAACACTGCGGCCTGCTGGAGCTCAGCAAGCCTCAAGACACACTCGGTCGTATCTGGGGTAAAAGAACGATAACACCACCTCTCTGTCGATGAAATACACACATACATTCCTCACACACTCACTTTCTTCCTTTCTTGTGCTCCTGCAGGTCACATTGAAACCCACCTGCGGTACCCTCACTGCTGGGTGTGGCTGACCGCCTCGCAGCTTTTCGGTCAGCTGTTTGCAGCCCATCAGGCAGAGCAGCTGGTCGCTGTTTGGAGAGGAGAGGGAGGAGATGCTTCACCCCAGTCAGCAGCTACAGCCTTCATCACAGATGGCCTGGACAAGAAGGTGAGGCCGAGGACCAGCTGACCTGCGGTGATCTAGTTTCTGAATCTCATTGTCATTGTTTGAATGTTCTCTTATTTCTGCCTTCTTTCTGACGTTCAGATGAGAGAGTTGGCGCTAACTTTCTGCCATCAGCTACAGTCCAAGTTCCTAGACACGGCGTCAGGAGAGCAGGTGCTTAAACTTAAATTTCAGTTACAGTTAAATTCAAAATCACACATGAGATGTGACTGACAGACATATTCTTTCCGCCTGCAGGTGATCAAGAACCTGCTGTTCATCGGCAAGGTGATCTACCTCGTTTCCCCCGAGTCAGACATCACCCCCCCCCAGGAGGAAGCTAACGAGGAGGAGGAGCAGCAGGAGAATGGAGAGGAAGAGGCCAAGGAGGAGAAAGAAAAGGACGAAGAAGAGGGTGAAGATGAAGAGGGGATCGAGGAGAAAGACAAGGAGGAAGAAGAAGAGGAGGAAGATGATAAAGACGATCGGCCTCCTTCCCTGCTGTGGCTGATGAAGAAGCTGTCGCTGATGGCCAAGAGAGAGGCAGCATACACCCCCAAAGTTCCCCTGAAGGTAGGCATAGAAACTGAATAAACAAACTGACCCCGGACAACACAATTTCATACTGTTTTACTTTGTTTACATTTGGCGGACCCTGCCACCTTTCTAGCTTAAAAACAGTGTTCTTCTTCAGCTTGTTTATTCAGTTCTGGAAAAAATAAATACCTCTGTTTGTATTATTGCCTCATTAATATTGTAAATATTAAAATTCTAAGTTTGAATTTCTTCTCCAAAACTACACACACGCTGTCAAAACTCACATGTCAATTTAGGTAAATTTATTTTTAAAAGTCCGTCTTCCCCTCCACTCTCTCCTTCAGAGAACATGTGTGTTCAAGTTCCTGGGAGCGATAGCCATGGACCTGGGGAAGGAGCGACTCGGCCCCTATCTGACCACCATCATCACTCCTCTGTACAGGGAGCTGGACAGCACCTACGCAGACCAAGGTAACTGCTCTAAATCTGTCTTAAAAAGACCAGAAAACTTGTCATAACCCTCAGAATTCCTACACAGTGATTCCACTGAACTCTCTTTCTATGTCCAGATCCCACACTGAAGAACCTGGCACAGGAGCTGATCGAGCTGCTGAAGAAACACGTGGGGCTGGAGAGATTCTCTCTGGCCTTCTCTGCTGTCCAGAAGGAGTTCTCACAGAGGCGAGCTGCACGCAAACGACACAGAGCCATGCAGGTACGTTGAACACCAAAGCGCGCGCGCACACACACACACACACACACACACACACACACACACACACACACACACACACACACACACACACACACACACACACACACACACACACACACACACACACACACACACACACACACACACACACACACACAGACAGAAGAGCAACAACTTCATCTCTAGCAATAAATTTACGTTTCCCTTCTGTTTTATAGGCGGTGGCTAACCCAGACATCGCAGCCAAGAAGAAACTCAAGAAACATAAAAACAAAATCGAAGCCAAGAAGAGGAAGATCGAGTTCCTGCGGCCTGGATATAAAGCCAAGAAGCACCGGAGCCATGCGCTCAAAGACCTGGCCATGGTGCAGTGAGCCACATTGGTGGCTTATCTGTTCATCAAGGACGCTAGGCAGGAATGAGAGCTGTCCGGTTGACCCCAGGAAATGACTCCTCTGATTTGGTCTTGTGGGCTACCTGGCTGCGGATACCACAAGTGTCACTTCATGTTGTTACAGAATGACTTTTACTACTTATTATTTTGTCAGTTGAGGCCAGGAAAAACAGAGACAGATGTTTCTCACCGGTGGTTTGCGACAACATCCTTCTTTAAGCATTCTAACCATGAAAAGTTACGATAACGTGATAAATCTCTTCTGTCGGGTGCCCAAACACCCTTTTGTGTGTGAGGGATTGAAATTGGGACATCATGTAACAGCTGTTGCACAGCAGGATGTTGCTGTTTTGCTAATGACATCAATTCATATGAATTGCAGATCAAAGCTAAACTGTTTCTTTTCCTGCTGCGAACAAAATGTGAACTTATCCTCAGATTTATATTCCGTACAGTTGAATGTACAACATTTTGTAATTAAAAAAAATCACACATTTTAACCAATCATCCATTTTCTGGTATCACAAATTGAACAGCCTCGACACAAAATGGTACAATCACCAATAGCAATCTTTACTGAGAATCATTTTCACTGTACAAGCAGATATAAATATGCAACCATAAAACTTTAAGCATACAGTTAGTGTTCAGTAACTACATTACTAATATGCCAAATCTGTACTTCAGGAATTTAACGGAAAAAGCTACTAACTACTAAATTATTTTAAAAAAGAGTGGAACAACACAAATGAACAAGAGGAAAACAAAACAATAGTAATCCATGACATTGCATCTGCCTGGCGATATTGTACAAAAACAGCCTGGGCTGCAGTAACACTCGACCAGAGAACATATAGTAGAGGTGGAGTACTTTTTTTTTCTTTTTACTGTTTGAGGCCAAATTTATGATTTCCCAAAGTAAATAAGAACATTTTACACAAGCCAGCAGATTGTTTACAGAGAGGTAATTTACTCAAAGCCCAACAATTAAATACTGTATGGCTAGTCCAGCATACTATTTAAAAATTGTCTAATGAGTTGGCAACCAAGCAGCTGGTTCTCTGAAGATGTGTCCCCTCATCTGTGGATGCTCTAGTCTGGAGCAGGAGTGAGGGTTGTGCCCTGATGGGACAACGCTGCCACCCGGTGGATCTGTTTGTAGACATCAGTGACCATCACCTGCTGTTCATCTACATGCGAATGACTGAACCCCTCTGGGAGAAGATGACGCTAACATTGTCCAGTGAAGACACCTGATTTCAGAGATGCTACAGACGATCGGAGTGGACGGGCTGGTCACAGAGTCTTATTTATTGATATCCATGCTAACTTGTTACAAATGGGTTCATAAAACTATCATTTGACATGTCTGTTCAGATGTTCTTTGCATTTCCAAAACAACAAAAACTGTAGATACCAACTTGGCGCCCGTCCATCACTGAAGTCATACAGCTCTCTAAAACTTGTGCCACAGCATCAGGAAGGATGGGATTTACTGTGTTTTGCCCAGTCCAGACATTACTGCAGCCTTCGCATCTGAGTCCCAGGCTTGAAAGGCGTTAGGCATTGGGAGGGCTTGGCCAAGGCTTCAGGTGGGGGTGGGGAGGAGTGCAATCAACTGGTCCAGTAGGGGTCAGTCACAAGGCTTCATACAGAAGGGTCAAAGGTCAGGTGTATATACAGAAGGGGTGGTAGCTTTTACTGTCGACTCTTCAGGGAATCCACCAGCCTGTGAGGAAAGAGAGCAAATATAATTCACCTTGTGTAAACACAAAAAACAAATAACATATTGGGAAATATCTACAACGTATGAACTACTACTGAAGAGAATCAGTAATCTAGTGTCTAGTTGTCTTTTCGCACCTTAGTTCTCTCCCTACAGCAGATATTTAATAGAAAGCTGAGTTTTTCTGAGTTCAGAAAATAATTTACTCCCATTTCTATTGTTTCTCTATATAGTATGGTAAAGCCTACCATTCCATTCCCTCATCCAGGCCTGTGCCCTTTGTAGCAGAGGTCCTAAAGATCTGCCATTTTCTGTCTTTGAGGGCGGGAAGGCCCAGAGCGTTGGCCACCTCTGTGGGCGTCATTGCCTGGTCCATGTCCTGCTTGTTGGCAAACACCACCAGGATAGCTTTCTTCAGCTCTTCTTCCTGGAGAAAACACAAGGTCGAAATATAACACCATGAAGAATATCAGTGAAATGGAAGCAATTAACAGCTGTATTAAATGGTATCTCATAAGAAAGTAAACGCTTGATTGTAGGGCTGCGTCCAGCGTTTATTTTCATTAATCTTTCAATCATTTCCTGGACTAAAAGGTCAATTGTTTGGTTCGTCAAAGTCCAATATGATGTCTTTATACAGTATGTTTTGTTTGGTCATTCCAAAACGCAAAATGTTCTGTTTAATTATATAAAACAGGTAAAAGTAGGACATTTCTATACTTAAGGGGCTGAAAACAGCATTTTCTGCAATTTTTGCATGAAAAGATACTTAAACGATTGATTATTAAAATAGTTGGCCGATCAACTTATAGTTGCTGCTCTACAAATTGTTATAATTAACTGATTGTGCTCTTACTGTTGCAATTGAACCACTGAATTTATAGCTTTGTAATTTTGAAAAACCATTTCCCTGAATTTATGTGGAAAGAATTCTCCTCTTTGAAAATTTCAAATGGTGAGTTTTTAAACCTTGGTTTTAGCCTGGATGTTCAAATTAGTATTTTTAATGTCTGGATTGGACCATTGTTTTTGTGGTAATATAACCATTATTTTGTCAAGAACCGGAGTTAGACAAATGGATAATGAAACCTTGTGGCAGTAGAGAAAAATCTTTGGACACTCCCTACAGTTCTGCCGCATGATGGTTTTAGCTTGCAATGCAATCCTCTCAGACCTAACTTAATTCAATGCTTTTAGGTCGAAGTTGAGAATACGCCTTCTTACTTCCAACATGGCCACCAGCTCAGACTTTGAGATGCCCATCCTGTCGCGGTCACTGCTGTCAACGACATAGATGACTGCGTCTGTGTTTGAGTAATAACACCGCCAGTAGGGTCTGTCGAGCAGAGAGAGAAGCAGAGAGGTCATCAGACAGGAGAGGTGGAAGAGAAGGATGACAGAAGGCAAAACAATTTCAAAACATTTTAAAAGTGAGGTAAAATATGTTAAAATTACATAAAAACAGGAACAGTGAAGCCAATTGTGCGTTACTTTTACCAGAGATTAACTTGATTATGTGTACAGTAACAAAACTATAAATTTAACATACACAAAATTATGATTTCTGTTAATACCCAATCTCCAAGGTCTCAACTGAGTCACAAGCTGTTTGGAGCAACGTCAATGTTCCACAAACACTTTCATACTGCAGCTCTGCAGCACAGCCACCCCCTGCCACTTAACACATACCTAATGCTTGTCTGTCCTCCCAGATCCCACACCTGGAACTTCAGGTTCTTATACGTGACTGTCTCGACGTTGAAACCGATTGCTGTACAGAGAGAAACCAAAATAAGTACAGTGAGGGCAGAGAACACGAACCTGATTATTACCACTGGCTCATCTGCTTGCACAGTGTGATATTCTTGCTGAGTACAACATGTTCAATTTCTATTCTCAGGCTTTGTAATGTAAGGGAGATAACGAGAGAAAAATTATGCTGAATCTAAAAAAGAAAGAATTGGCACAATGTTGATTAGTCATTATAAAACGTCAAATCTATGGAAGTCTATCTTTATTCTAAATGTTTGGTGCTTCACAAAGATCCTCAAAACAACAAACCACAGTGGCTACAAATGCGTTTAAGTGAAGTGTGCGTGTGTTTTTAATGCAAATATTCAGTACCTCTACATTCACAAGCAAAAAAACAGGAAAACACTGGTAAAATTTTCAAGAGCTGTTGTGCAATCAACTGCACACGCAGAAACAATTCAGGATTTTTAATGGGACATGTAACTAAATCAAAATTAGTTTGCAAACCTTGTCATGGATGAAAAGAATATATTTTAAGATCCTCATGATCATCAGGCTGAAGAGTATTGCTTTAAAAAGGAGCGCATATGTCTATATACTTACATTACAATGTTTAAAAACCACATAGTGAGCGCTCCATTCTACAGATTTTAATTCTGATGGCCTAATAACCAAAATATTTGGTTTTCTCACGGTGTCACAGAACTGAATTAAAGCCAGGAAAACCAGCTTGACTTCTCTCCATACAAAGAAGAGAAGCCACCAGACTGGTTGTGTGTGCGTCTACCAATTCTCTCCATAGAGCAGCTTTTGTTCATAACCTAGTTAAAGTACATAACAAGATTGTTTTCATACTACTATATTAAAAATAGTCAATTTTTCCAGAATGAGTGTAACTGATTTTGTGAGGGATACACACTTAGAAGAATTAGAGCAAACCAGTACATACTGGGGATTGTGGTGACCACCTCTCCGACCTGTAGCCGGTACAGAATGGTGGTTTTTCCAGCGCCGTCCAGACCCAGGATCAAAATCCTCATCTCCCTGGTGCCAAACAGGCCCATGAAGAGATTAGAGAAGAAATTACCTGAAGAAAAGACACACAGGGGAAGAGATGAGTGCTGAGAAAAGTCACTTTTCATTAGTGGGTGATGGGTAGAAAATAAACAACTGAACCCTGAATCCATCTAATGAAGTTAATACTGGGTCTGTTGGGTGTCAGACATCACATTGGGCTGAGCTGACCACTGATGGGCGTCTTTATCTTTATTTTTTTAATCAATAATAACTGGGGGGAAAAAAGGTGAACGTTTGTACCTCTGGAACATTTTCAAAGTCAGCTCTTCCTGATTTAAATGACAGTGGCCTCTCTGGCTGTATCACTCAGGTGGTGGAGCACGTTAGCTGAGGTTAGCTTAGCTCCACTCACTCACGTTATGGCATAATGGAATTAACTTTCTTCTTTTTCTTCTCTTATGTCGCCAATATGTAGATGATATAGCTAACATGACTAGCTTGAATTGAAAATGTTTAGGGACTGTCCCCCACCTAAACATCATGGATGAAAATCAAACGGCGTTTACTGTCAATAGCTAACGTTAGCTAGCTAGCTACCTGGTAAAAGTCGCACTGCGCTTCAAATAAAGCACGCAGATACAAATACATTACAATACCGGTATCTAATTATTCATACGCATGTTTGCTGCAGACACAGACGCTTGTTTTATCGACCAATAATCAAAATACTCACCCATTTTGATGAGACTACGGTCCTTGCAGCAACACGGTGGCAGGACGGAAACCTTCTTCCGTGTGGTTGACGTGTCGCTGAACGATGCCACAAAGTCTCGCCTTGATTTTGTTTCGGAGCTTTCGACACATTCACAATGGCATGCATAAATTCAAAATGGACGGCCACAAGTTAAAAGTATTTGCAACAATGCATACATTAATTGTCTTTTAGATGTTATGCGCATTAATAGTAGGTTTACCGCTTTGTAGAGACATAAATCTTTATCGAAAGTGCCGCTTGTGAAAAGAAGACTCACCCGGACGCTGTGGTGCGGGGTACATTCAAGAAGCCAAAACAAATGCGTGTTCCAAACTGTTCAGCAGCTATTCTTAGCAAAGGGAATGTGACAGAAACTGGTGAATTGTTTTGAATGCAGCTCACATTAGACGAAGGAGTTGCCCTCTCTGAACAGCATCAAATTTATGATCATCTCAGACAAGAAAGATTAGAAAGATAGATGTGAAAGCTGCTGCGCGCAACGTTCATTTGATGCAAAATGCAACCGTTCTGAACAGTTTGGGATAACTTTACGATGCGGGAATTGCTCTGAGCTGTGATTATACACGGATGGACCTGGTGCCCGTCGGCTGAGACATCATTTACAATCCGCGGTGAGACTGACGAGGCGGGACCGCCGACAGGATGGTGGAGCGGTCGGACCGAGCCCCTCTGCTGGACTGGGAGGAGGTACCGTCCGCAGAGAAGCCCGACGGAGCGTCGCCGCCCGCAGCAAAGGACCGACTGTCGAGCCCCTCCAACAGTCGTGCCCCAGCAGGATGCTCCTCGCCTGGGTTTGGGTGGAGCAGCGGTCCGGGGGGTCCCACTCCCAGCAGGGCTGTCTCAAACGCAGACGGCTGCAGCGCCCCACCCGCGACCTCCAGCACCCCGGTGGCGGCGGGCAGGGATGAAGCGCTGCGTCCCGACAACGAGGAGCATCACTCGGATTCAGGATCGAGGGAGGTGTCGCTGGAAGAGAGGATGGTGAAATGGGAGGAAAAGGACCAGATTGTGTCGGTCTTTGTGGTTACATTCAATACCAGATCAGGTGGGACATACAATGTGCAACATGAAATTATCAGTGCTATAATAAATGCAGTATATGTTGACAGACAAGAGAAAGGATAATAGAGAGCTGAGGAATAAAACAGATGCATCCTGCCTCGTCTAAAGCAAGCAACTCCTGTCTGACGCCCAAAATGAAGAGCGCATGTTTGTAGCAAGTCTGCAGAACCTTCTCCTACAGGTGTGGCTCTGTCTGACCTGGCCATAAGTTTAGAGACACGATTAAAAGGCCTGACACCTGCTGTAGTCTAACTACAGGGCAGAAAATGTCAAATTGTCACGATGAGTCCTCTGATGGAAATCAATCAGCTGGTTGTTTCTGCAGAGTAGGCCTATACATTTTTAATGAGGGGGCATGCTGAAGACAAGGGTGAGCCCCTGTGAAGCAGCAGCCAGTCAGGTTACCTACCTACAGGAATCATACCAGTTAATGCTTCAGAAAGATGGAGAAAACCTGAGTGCGACGAAGGAGGGTGGAGCTGGGCACCATGTCAGACTGACATGAGACCAGGAGGATGAAAAGATGATGAACAGGTTATGAATGCTTTTTTTAATATGAGCTCAGTGGAAGGCTTCCTCGTGTGAGTACACACAGTCTGATGGGGGGATTTTACAGGAAAGGCCTCCCAACGAACAGGACTCCAGGTAGATGAGCTGGATCAATTCCTGGTCTGTACAGTCAGTACTGTCACCGTGGACTCGCAGTCCTTCATACCAGAGGCAGGATTCACAGGGCAAGTCATTATAAGATAAAACATGATATATTATTGTTGGATATACACTGGTATCCCATAGGGCTGCGACAAATGATTATTTCCATTATCAGTGAATCAATCAATCTGGTTATAATTTCACGATTAAACGTTGACTCTATAAAATGTCAACTTCCCAGACCAAAAAGTGTCATCTTGAAATAGCTTTTTTTGTCCAAACAACAGTCCAAAATCCAAGGACTCTTCATTTACTAACAACAATGACAAAGAAAAACAGAAAATCTTCACATTTAAGAAGCTGAAACCAGCAAATGTTTGACATTTTTGCTTATAAAATGACTGAAACAATAAACTGATTAACTAAAATATTAATGATCCAAATTTTGCAGCTGTTATACAGTCGGTCGATATATGATATGAAATTAAATTATTAATTACAAAACAGTTGGCTGCATCATTATATGTGAAACCTATAGTGCAAAGCATACCCTTTTACTGGGTATATATTATTAAATGTTTTCATCATAACGATCAAAATGAAACAGTGTGTAACACACACAAAGTGTTTTTAGTGCTCACATTAACGTACAGTATCTACAGTTTGTGCACTCAGATGTCACTTGAGAGAAAATAAAGGAAAATACACCTCTGGCCTCGCAACACTAGAAAATGAAGTCTATTATGACGGTTCTGACAGAATTTTGGCTGAAAGATATCACAAATATATTCGACACTGCAGCATCAAGATATGCCCCATCCCTAATTAAAGAAAAATATATAATTATTACATTTAATATTTAAAATGGCACCTACTCTTTCCCCCTAATTAAAAAATTAAAAAAATAATAGAGCTGACAGGAAACCAGGTGAGACAAGGAGAGGGAAAGACATGCAGTAATGTCGAATTGGCAACAAACAAGACTTATAAATGTAATAGAACGAGTAGAGGATGAATCAGAAAAGATTAGGATTCAGTTTTGTGTTTTATCTTTGATAATGCTGACAGAAATCTGAAACAAAATATTGATTTGAGGATAATTTCTTACAGAATTTAATCCGTCAGAGCCACATTGCATCGCATATTAAAGCAGAGCATAAACATGTAATAAAGAACATTATGTCTTGAGTGATTTAACCAGTAGAGACCTTTTAATATTGATCTCTCTGTACAGGAAATAGCCTTGACTGGCACTTTGCAATCCCTGATGCTTAAAGCTAAATACTTCAAGTGTAACAGATCTCAAAGTGACCACAGAGCATCTTTGATGTTGAACTGCAGGTGGTTTTCAGTCTGAGTGGACGATAGAGACCTGCAGGCTCAACCTCATACCTGATCAGCTCATATTCCTGCAGAAACACAGCTGACTGATGCATGTAGCTGGTGAATAGACTGAAAACAACACTGGCTGAGTCACCTTCTCAGTCTCCCTGCTCCTATCAGGCCATGTTTGCTCAGCTGCCGAGTGCCACATAATGAATTCCAAGGAATCCAGATGAGCTGTGTCACTGTGGTTTTCATGAGCATGAAATGAAATGGTGATAATATATTTACTGTCTGGACTTGTATCAGTAACAGTGTTTGTCTGCTTGTGTTTTAATATTCTCTCTCTGTGGCGTGGGCATGATAGGAAACATGCTGGAGTGGTGTCTGCCCAAAGACATGGACCTGGAGGGAGTGGAGTTCAAAGCCATCGCCAGCGGCTCCCACCGAGTCACCACGGACTTCATGTGAGTGTGTGTGCATGATCAGTATGAAGTTTTTCACCTTCTTTGTAACCTGAAGGACGCAACCAAGTGGAGGAAGCTAAGGTATTAGGATGCAGCCCAATGTCTTCCTCCTGGCAGGACAGAAAGTGTTGCCCGGCAAAGAAAAAAAAAGAGCCGAGCCATCTGGCAGTGCCTTTGCTTTTCGTGACTCATGGCTTCGTCTGTCTCCCGCTCCTCTCCCCCCCCTCTATCTACAGCTACTTCCGGAAGGGCTGCTACTTCGGCCTCGCCTGCTTTGCCAACATGCCGGTGGACAGCACGGTGGAGAGGGGAGCGAGGATGAAGTCGGTAGGGATCCTGTCTCCGTCCTACACCCTGCTCTACCGCTACATGAGCTTCCTGGAGCACCAGGTCAGGTAAGAAGAGCTAGATTTTTGATCTCAAAACCCAAAGATATTTAGTCAACAAAAAAAAAAAACTCTACACAATACCTATTTAGTAGCTTTAGTAGTTCTGGAGCTTTGGATCATATCACATGGACTTCCTCAGGAGTTGAAGCTTGCCCAGTTCTTATGGAACAGTAGATGTTCAAATGTATTTTTTTCAGAGCACTTGAAGCAGCGAAGATGTAACTGCCTGGAGAAAGATGCTACAAAAAAACTGACACTTTGGTTGCGTCAGTATTTGACAACACTTTTTCTCCAGGAAGTTACATTTTGTTGCGTTAAAAGTTACTCAAACGTTTAGGCTTTAAGGCTTCAAGTTGAGACTGAAAGTCAGAAACATTCAAGTTTTTAAAAAAGAAAAAGGCAAATACTCACTTTGGAGAAACTGAACATGAACAGTTTTGCTTGATTAATTACTTAAAATGATGGATGAGCTGTCAAAATCTTTTTTAAATTAATTGAATTTTTTATTATTTATTATTATTACATAGATCAAAAATATTATAGCTCAAGACTAAAGTGACTAAAGGTGCAGTTACAAATCCATCTGATGCTTCAGCACCATGGACAGTGCCATGGCACAATTAGGGGTCTGATATTTCAGAGTCATGGTTGCACAAATGTCAGTCACATTAAGGATCAATGATTCAGGTAGACTAGACTAATATATCAAACTAAACAACCTCTGCACTCTCTCTGCTAATAGGGAATGCAGAGGGGGGATGGCAGGCTTACAAGGGGGAGACAGGGAGACAGCATCCCCCCTCATATCACCTACTGTCTACAGCCATGTAAACGGCTCTGTGAGCTGTCACTGTAGTACAGCAGTGCTTTAATCTTAATGCTAACATCAGCATGCTCACAATGACAATGCTAGACATGCTGCTGTTAAGCAGATATAATGTTAGCATGCTAACATTTGCAAATCAGCACTAACCAGAGAGCTGCAGCTGAGGGGGATCAGGAAGTTATTATGCTAGGTGTTTGGTCATTAAAGGGTACCTCCACCAATTTTACACATTGTAGTGTGATTAGCGGTCTTCAGGAGTACTACTGCATATGTGGAAAAAGTAGTTTGAAGCCTTTTGTGGCTCCAGAGGAAGCTGCATGGAATCTGATAGATTGCCGCCAGTGATGTCACTCAGTGGCTAAGTTGCATTGTGGGTAAAGTAGGTGCCAGGCTTTGAAAAGCGGTCAACTAGTCTAGCTTTGCACTCCTATAACACTGTTGGGCTCATCATGGACAGCTTTAAAACAAGTGATCAGAATGGAACCAGAGATAACACCTTCATTATTCCATGCATTCTTTTTAATCCAGGTGCCTACATTACCCACAATGCAACATAGCCAATGAGCCACAAAAGCCTTTATGCAGTAAATGCAGTAGTACTCCTTAAGACCTGTAAACACACTGTAATGTGTAAAATTGGTGAAATTACCCTTTAAGTATTGGACAATGAAATGTTGACCATGATGAAATTAAATCATGTTAAAGAAAATAAAAAGGTTTTATATGGTCACTGATCAAAATAAGAGACCTCAAGTATTGCAAAATTAGCCCACATGTATGATCAAATACGGCCTCTAGGGGCCGCCACTTGGGCTTTATTTTCTCCTCTTAGTCTACTTCCTCTTCTTTAGTTCCTCCACTCTCACACTTTCCTTGACTCTGTGTAAATTTCCTTCAACAACACTGCACTCATTATTTCTACACACCTTCAATAGATTACATCAGATTAGATCCAATTGGAACATGTTGACACATAAAAAAAATCTAAGTAAGAAAAAAACAGAACAGAAAACATGCAGCAAACTCACAACAAGCCACATAATAAATGTGCTGGTGTAAACAGGTCTGTGTGGTACATCCCAAGATTCCCCCCGTCACACTTGCTCATGAACACAGCTCTCTCTATATTCAGTCCAAATTTCTTTCTGCTTGCTTCGGTCCTCCTCTCTTCCCCCTCCACAGTTCCCACACTCTGGCCTCTCCTGGTCGCCCGCCGGTCACATTGCGGTCATGCTCCTTACTCATCATTCCCCACGTAGCCCGCTCCAGATACCTCGTCTGCTGACTGCCATAGCAGTTATATAAAGGGCTCACTGTTGGTCACGAGGTGGTTAAGATATTTAGGAATTTATGGATACTTTCCCCTTTTTTTCACTCTCTCTCTCCTTCCCTCTGTTTCTGATTCAGTGGAATACTGTGAAAGGCATTCTCGTTATAGAATAACCGACTAAAAACTCACATTCTGTAGTCAGGGTCTATCTATGCTGGGTTTTTCCTCTGTACTTCAGCATACTTCTTCCAAGACTGACATCTAGCCCACTGCTTTGGTGGCAGTTCAGTTTAGTCCAGTCTGAATGAGCGTTTCCAGGCCAAATTAATTTGTATGACAAAGAGCTGCAGCTGATCATTTGTGTCACAATGCTGTCTCTGCACTAATTAACGCTTGTTGACTACATTAGTTTCCACATTTTAGTTCTCCATTTGAAAATCAAAAAGGCTCTCTGAGCTGAACACCTGTCCACGTCATCTTGAAAATGAAATCAATCTATGTGGAGGAAAAAAATCAAGGTACATGCATATACCAAAAACAAAACAAAAACACTTTGGTGAGTTTTGTGCTGTGTGTAAAGAGAACCATTTGAACGCAAAGGACAAGTTCCCCAAAAATTGAAGTCATTATCCCACACAAAGTCGGGTGAAGTTTCGTAGTCCACATAACATTTCTGGAGCTTCACAGCAAAACAACGTTCTCCTAAATAGCTTAAGTAGATGCGGACTTTAAAAAAAACATAAAATGGCTCCATACAGCTTGTCCAGCATAATCCAAGTCTCCAGAAGCCCCGGGATCCCAAATTGATTTGAAAAGATGTTATTTACACCCTCGGTACCTGGTCAAACTTCAGACGTAGGACGTGAATTTTTATTTTTGGGTGGACTTGTCCTTTAAGCTGTATTGAGATTACATTTTTGAACCTTCTGAAAAGCTGTTCTTAACTCACTTACAGAGTAATGTCTATTATCTGTCCCTGCTCCAGGCTCCAGCTTCAGTCCCCAGGCCACTACTCTCCACTGGAGGCCTTCTATGAGGACAAGAGAGCACTTCTGCCCCCCAGTGGTGATGGTGTTGTTACTACATGTCCAGCCAATGCCTGGGGAGCTGCAATCAACCACAGCATGCACCCTGAGATGAAGGTAGGAGGGACATCTCCACTTCTATTGCTGTCTTTTTTTTACACTATATCAGTGAGTGACACTGTGCTCCTCTGTGTATGAATACCTGTGCACCAGATCACCCACCCTGCCGGCTGCATGTCCCAGTTCATCCGCTTCTTCGGGGAGCAGATCATGGTGCTGTGGAAGCTGGCTCTCCTCCGCAGACGCATCCTCATCTTCTCCCCTCCGCCTGTGGGCGTGGTCTGCTACAGAGGTGAGAAACACCTGGATTTGTTCACAAGGGTTTGGAAGTTTAAAGGAATAGTTAGACATTTTGGAAAATATCATAAAAAATGATTATTTACATGTTTATACTTCACTATGAGGTCTCACAATCTTTTACAGCTCTGAAGCCAATTAAACTTCTAACACAAATTACCAAAAGACAGTTTTCTGAATGACTCAGGGGATTTGACGTCAGCGTACATGCAGTTCCTCTCCAGCTGTTTCAGTGTTGGACAGCCTGCACGTCATGCACGCACTCACATCCCGTGTCGCTCTCTGTCTCTCCCACACTCATGCATCATTTTTCTAATGCCACCCTCCACCCCCTCTTCCCGCTCAGTGTACTGCTGCTGTTGCCTGGCAAACATCTCCATCCCCGGGATCGGCGTGGCTGTTCCTGAGTTCCGGCCCTTCTTTTACGTCAACGTGGCCGATATCAGCGCCCTGGAGAATGAGCTCTCCTACGTGGCATGTGAGTGGATGCTTGAAACATGTAAAAACAATTTGAAAAGGGCTTGTTGGTCTAATATCAGTGTATCTCCTGTGTGCCAAATCTTGTATTTGGATTTATAGGTACTACTGAGAAGATCTTTGAGGAGAAGAAGGATCTGTATGATGTTTATGTAGACAATCAGAATGTAAAGACCTGCAGAGACGGCCTGAAGCCTCTGCTCCGCCTCAGCACCGCTGACAGGGAGAAATATCGCAAACTCACTGAACAGAGGTAGGTAACACAGCTGACAACAACAACTGATCATTTAAAAAAAAAATAAAACTATGAATTTAGTATAATAAAATGTTTTTACAATGTAGCCAAAGTTGAATGGATCTTATTCTCCAGAACACTTGGAGTCAGTCACACATACACCATCCTGCTGCTATAATACTTGTAAATGTGTATTAATCCGCAGCTAAAAATAGTCCCCAACAAATGCAGAATTTCCTCCTGTTTGAGCAGCATTTGACAAAAACTACAGTGCCCAGCTGTTTTAGGAAATTACTTTTTTTTTTAATGAAACTATATATTTTTGAGCTGCTTAGGAAGGGTTGGAAAGGCAAAAAAGTATTGATGAACTAACATATTTTGGGTTTTGCGGTTTCCCTTTGACTTTTTATAATGACAGAAATATAGGATAAGGCAGCCTCATCACTTAACAAGATGCTCATACATTATGACAAAATGCAGTCGACTATATTGCAAATTAAACATTGTTTTGAAAAATCTGCACTCAAAAATAAATCCAAACTTGTCAGACATATGAACTCTAAAATCATCATCCAAACCAACAAGAACTCAAAAACTGATAAAAATAAATAAAAACATTTTGTCTAATCTTAACTTTTGCAAAAAGACATGAGGAACAGATGTCATGTGACCTAAAGATTTTCACTACATCCTCATTAGTTCTGCACATCACTTGTCCTCTTTTGGATTTCGTCATTTAACCAGATAATATGCACATTCTTGTTGGATCAATGGATGGATTTCAAGTGGAAAATCCCATTGCTGATTACAGCGGTGGTTGTTAGCCATGTTAGCAGTGTGTTGCAAGGGATATCCATAAACTGGACAAACTCATATCTACTCAAATATTAAACTAAGATTGCCAACTTTAGCATATTAACATCATATTAGCATTAAGCTAAGCACAGCCTCATTAAGATGCTAGCATAAACCTGTTTCCGAACTAAAACACAAAAAGTAAAAGTACCACAAGTACACAAAACATATCTTTGTATAAATGCACAGTGCAGTCTCCTCTGTAGGTTTTCAACAGAACAGCTAAATAAGTGTGTGTGTGTGTGTGTGTGTGTGTGTGTAGGCAGATGTTGCTGTACTCCCAAGAGGAGAATGGAGACTGTGTGTCCAGTGAAGAGGATCTCTTTATTCTGTAAGTATATGATTAATTTAACCAGCCAGTGGAGCCGTAACTACTGATTAACCACTGCGAGCAGAGCAGACACGACTTGGTCTTCATATGAGAATTCTGGGAAGAAAAGTCAGCACAGCAGCAGCTCAGAGACTGCTGAGGAGGAAATGAGCCAGACAGAATCTCCCGACCTTTGTCCTCCTCTCACAGTTACTGGGAACATTAAATCTCATGAAGAGATTTGTGCTGATTTCTTTATGTTCTTTTTCCATGTTTTCGCTGCTTCTGTTCAAATCCAATCAAGAGTATTTATATATGTTTAGAACCAGAATTTCCCAAAGTGCTGTGCAAAAAGGCACAAAAACATACACAAAAAAGTAAAGAAATGTATAACAAAACAAAGGCTTGTAAGATCAATTTATAAAAAATAAAATACTGAAGTCATTAATATTAATCAAATCTATTTTAATTGTGAAGAAACAAGATCTGAAACTACCACCTTCCTTCCAGGTTTTTCCTGGAGCAGAACAACAGGATCTTCCAGACCCTCAGCGAGGTGGCAGGGAGCTCCGATCCTACTCTGACTCAGGAGAGCGTGAGGGCCATGGGTCTGGATCCTCATGGAGACCGGCTGTTCCTGCTCCACCTGCTGGAGGTCTACGGCTACGACACCCTGCTGGTGTCGGAGCAGCTGTGCTGCAGTTGAGAAACGACAGACGGATGGCTTACTGCCTTTCATCACTGCTGGTTATAAAAAGGGGGTTGAGCTTTGAGTGCTGCACTACTGGCTTCTTGGAGTCTCCGAGACAGTTTGAGCCTCCATAAGTGTCTCTGGTATTACTTTTTTTTTGGTTCTGTATCTCCTTGTGCTTCTTTTGTTCACAGTGGCTCTGCTCCTTCACAACCTGATGGCAAGAGCAACAATTAGAGTCGCCTCTTATGTATTATAACCAAGAGCCACGTGGTCAGTTCTGCTTCAGATCAACACACCCTTAAAATGGATTACTCTAAGTTGACTGATCAAAGTGAGGCTCTGAATCGGATACAGCTGCAGTATTTCAACACCGTGCCGTGTTTGAATGCAATGGATGGCAGGTCCAAACCCTGAATGACATGACTGTGTAGCAAGAAACTTTATCAAAGCTGAAGCCAGTGGTTTGGAGATTTTCAGAGAACAAAAAGCGTACTGTATGAAAGTGTAAAAGAGAGGGAGCCTTCCTGTAAATAGTCCCGCTTTTTTCCAATGTGTACAGTGTGTCAGTCTGCGTATGTGTGATATGGGGTCCGCCTCTCTGTTAGTGTTACTTTCCTTGTATCAAGTGCTGGATTTAAACATCTCATTTTTAAGCCTCTATGTCCAAATCAGGGCGTCCTCTCTTGAAATCGAACTAAAATGTCACTACAAGCAGGTTGAACCACCCTTGTCTTTAACAGCCATGTCTGTAAGCACTACTGTTAATGCCACAAATAACCAATTCGCCATTTAATGTTGGCAGTAATTATTTTTGGCCCAAGCTAAGACCAAATCAGATTTTCTAATGATGTCCAAAAAGGCAAGGGTGATGATGTCCACGAGGACATAGAGGCTATTTGAAAAAGGCTTATTTGCACCCTGGCTGTCAGCTGGGCCTGCAGCTCAGAAGAATAAGCTGTTAGTCAATGAACACTGTTTTTACTGCTTTTCTTAAAAACGTACAGTTGTGTGTGTGCAGCTCTAGTGTCAAGACAAAGACAGGCTTTCATGGACTGAGTTCACAGCCTCAGATAATACTCTCAATTCAGAGACGGTGAGTTGTTTTTTGTTTTTGTTTTTACAGCTACAATCTGCAGAATGGATCATAGAGAATCTGTTCAGACAGAATTCTATAACTTAAGCTCTGTCCAATCCGAAACACAACATAGCAGCGTATATTTCCAGCTCCGTTAACTTGTTTGCTTATTTGTTAGTATGTTGTGTTGCATATTGCTGTTGATACATGATGTAGTACACATGTGACGTGTCAACGGGAAATTAAGAGTGAACCTTAAAGTTGCATTAATCAAATCTTGGCCACTTGAGGGCAGCAGAACTAACAAATGGCATGGCTAACGTGTTGCTAACGATGGCCTAATGGAGTGCTGTAGGGATGACGTATTTTTGTAGGCTAACATGGAAATTAGCATCACTCTGGTTTCCTTGACAAAAAGGCAAAAATAAAATCTGTGGCAAACAGAGTTTATGACACTTAGACATTTTGTTCAGCAAGATGATCTTCACAGATGAACACCACTTGATGATGATTTGATGATAATGATTTTCTAAGCTTAAATAGATATGTAGATACGTCTGTATTGCCAGATGTCAGCAGAACAACTGGCCGATAACGTAAAATGTTTTTTTGGCTTTGCCACAGAGCTATATCTTGCTATTGGCTGATTATCAAGAAGACAGACACAACATTAATAGGGAATGCTGATAACTTTAGCTCAAAATTACTATTACCAAGCAGCTTAATCTGTTAGCTGTAGGCTTACAAGTAACCTAGGTGTATGAATGGAACTAAAATACCATTTGCTTTGTCGTCATATTTCAACTATTAATCTTACAATAGCGACACATTACCTCATCCCTACACATCCTCCAAACAGAAATATTACAAATGGGTTCCCCCCCCACTCGCTTTCCAAACAATGCACACGCTAGCCACATGAAGATCTACACAACATGAGACGTTGGTGCTCTTACCGCTTTCATCCACAGGTTCAACAAAAATTAAAGTTCCTTGTAGCTGCTTTAATATAAACATATTGATTAATGCAGCTTTAAGCAACTTTTCCTTTTGATGGTACTTTGTTTTATTTTATATCTCAGCCTGAAAACCTCCGTAGATCAGGTGTAGTTAGGCAATTTGCAGAGAACTGCAAGGTCGATATTTCTGGGAATTTCCGTTATTGTAACATCTTTGCTACATGAAATTGAAGCAATTTATTGGATTGACATCATGATCGTGTTTTTTTTTTTTATATGCCGGTTCTTCTTTTGGATTGAAACATGCTGCACACCAAGCTGAGTTGGTGCTTTGGTTACTCCATAGGCTTTATATCAGCCACATAAAAGATATCACAACAAACTAAAGGTTATTAATGTCATTTTCTGTTTTAGACTGATCATTTTTATCCATTTAAGTTTTTTTAAAATATGTATTCAGTTATTTCAGCTGTAAATCATTTTGCGTGTAAATATTCAATTGTTGTAACATTATCTGTGAAGAAATGGGATCAGTTGAATGTGTTTTATAAGGCAATTATGATCCCACAGAGCCTCTGTGCATCACTGAAACACTCGCTGCAATTATGTGTTCAATTGTCCGCTGTAAGAAAACAACATAGCATATTTTCACACTACATCGCATGGCACCTTAGACAAACCTGTACAGAGCTGAAGCAACTGTGTTTGTAGTTGAAGGGATAGTCTGACTCACGTTAAAACACCTTCACTTTATTTATTTTACTGTAAACCATTTCAGAAATAAAGTGCATCGACACTTATAAGGAAACACAGTTCTCAGTCTGAATATTATGTATTAACGACCTTTACATTCCTGAATTTCATTTGTAGATTTCATTCGTTTCATCACGTGTGCAGTTCAAAGCTACCGTCTTTAACATCAGTGGACTTGTTTCATCTGTTGCTGTATGTTTATATGAGGACATGGTTTTCTGTGTCGCCAATGATGATAAATTCCTCACCGCTAGAGACTCTTCCACCGGTCACGTTACCATTAATACCACATTTGGAGCCATTGGTGATGATGTCACAGCCACTGAGTGAGCCCGCTGGCATCCTGCCCGTCACTGCAACTTTCAGAGCAGTCACCCAGCTCTGTTTGAGGTCCGAGCCGTCGCAGGAGAAACTGTGGGTTGTTCTGGATTGGCTTAAACAGAAACAAGGTTGACCCTGGAGCTCCTGAGGGGAATCCTCCACACTGCAGCCCAGTAGAGGTATACAGGATATGGGCTTCACATCCTGGAGATATGGGGGGGGGGGGGGGGTTGAATAAAAGGGATAGAAAAGCAGGTGATGGATGCAAAGGTTAAAGATGGCAACGGGATAATTTTGGCAACATGGCATCATTACTTAAAGTATGAAATAAAGAGTAATAGTCTCTCACATAATAAACTCAAGAATAATTCAGTACACCATATTGTTACATTACTATTTTTTCTATCACATAGATGCCTACCTGTGGAGCAGCATACAGATAGAGGGTCAGGGGTTCAGTCCTACTGATAACAGACCACACCTGTTGCCAGGTCTTGGGGTTGTCACCGTATAGCAGGAAGCCACTCATTATGCTGTCACTGGACACTGCAGACATCTCCGACTGGAAGAGACACACACAAGAACACAATTCTGTGAATACATCCATGTTATGTTGTATTTCATGCTCCTAAAAGGCAGACTTACATTTTCTGTGCAGAATATGCCGCAAGTCTTCACTATCAGCTTTAAAAAAGTTTTTTACGAAATGTAAATTTAAAAAAAGTATATCCAGTTCCCACAATGGTAATTATGATTGATTTGAAAGCTAAACTTTTGTCATAACCTTGAGAAAAACAAACAAGGCTTACCTCCAGGATTCGTCTCTTCTTCCCCTCCACCCTCTCCCCTCTCTGAGTCAGGATGGAGTAGCAGGCTTTGCACACTTTGTTCAGCTTGTTACCATCATACTCTAAAGCCACTTTATTGTCTGAACACTTCCAGCACACCACCTGTGGAGCAGAGGAACCATCACAGCTATATTGTCCTAAAATGAGGTTTCGTCTGAAGCTATGGCGTCTCGTCACTCACGCAGCCACAGGCTCTGCAGTGATGTCTCCTCCTGGTGAGTGCATTGAAAGGTTCTTGGCATTTCATACACACGGTCACCTCGTTGTCTCTGATCCAGCGCGGAGCACGTCGGCCGAGCTCCTCTGTCTAGAAAACGTTAAGCTTGGTTAGCTGGAATTCTTTATTTTATTTATACAGACAACCGTCTTCTGAAGATCATCAAACTTACCGGTTCTTCTACATTAAGCTCCTTTGAAGCCAATTTGAAGGTTTCATTTTTCTTCTGAAAGACATCAATGGCTTCTTGAATTACCTGGGAATAAGACTTGCTTTAGAAACCTCAGTTGACACCATTGAATCTTTACCAAATCAGTGTAATATTTAATATGTTGCATCAAACACTGAATAAAAATACACCTTTACCTTTAGCCACTCGTCTCTGTCTTGTTCAGAGCTTGAAAAAAACAAAAAAGAATAACTCCAATTCAAATTTGTTCACAGACTACATTATGTCTGCTTCATAACTAGAAGACCTTCTACCAAGGCTGCACATTCCTCTCAACTTCTTCTTTTAACATAACAAATGTATAGACAAGTTTACAACATGAGATGTGTTGGACAAACAAAGAGGAGCCTAAAACGACATAACCATGGTAGAAGTATAAAATGAATGCTGCCAACTGGTTTGATACACACCACAGTTTTACTGTGTACACACCTGGCCTGCAGCTCAAGGGTCTTCTCCTTTCCAGACACCTGGAAGCTGTATGGATGGTCTTCATTGGTTGTCTGCTGCACCTGCATGCCGTCCACTCCAATCCTGCAGCGCACAGTAAAACGCTGGCCAACCAGGCTGAACTTAGGAGTGCAGCACAGCAGGAAGTTGTTGAACTGTGAAGAGAAGTTATGCACCAAAGTTCCTTTAATGGCCAGTAAACCATACATTGTTTTATACATTATATATATTTTTACATTTTAGTGTACTGTTAGCTAGAATAATATTTCGAAAAAGTGCAGTTTAAAAAAAAAAAAGAACTATGACTTATGTGTTTTTGGCAGATTATGGATCACTGTCTCAACAAAAACGCCCAAAGACGAAGTGTCTCTGCAGTTTATGTCTGTACATCAGTGTTCTAACCAGGAATAGGTGCCTCTCCATAGCAGATGTGTTCCTGGCAGCAAGCTTGAGCAGTCGACCTTCCCTGAGGAACTCATTGGTCGGGTTGACCACTTCCTCCTCTCCAACCATCTCGTATATCTCCAGCAGCCGCTTCAGGCTCTCCTACAGAGGGACAAAGGGAAACATTGAAAAACACATCAGCATGGACACACTAGCCATGTTTCTATCCAAATGTATGGCAAATTTCAACCAGTTTTCCAGAAAATCTGCAAAAGAAACTAGAAAATGAACGCTTGTTTCCATCCACAATTGTTATGTGATTATTAGGAGTTGGTTCAACAAGATTAACAGTAGGTGGCGCCAATTCTGCAGTCTGGAAATCATTATACCACTGCAGAAAAAGAAGAGGGCACAATAACATTAATTAATTTATAACTAAACAGTGAAAAAACAATGTAGAAAACACAATTGAAATATGATATTTCTGTCTGTTTCATGTATTAATGTGAGGAAGGTTTCATCAGATATGTGAGGAGCAATAAGGAGACCCGCTATAATATTAGATGGATGAAAACCACTGTATCAGAATGAGTCACAATGGTAAATGATGTGGTATGTAATGGTAACGTACAGCTCTGTGGATGGCACTGTTTGAGTGGGTTGCTGCCATGGAAATGGTCTGCAAGGACTCTGTAGGATGAGACAAAGCAAAGTTAATTCTGCTCATTAAAGACAAAATGACCCATGGAAGACAGACCGGCACTTTATGAGAGCGAAGAGAGCTACCAAATCTAACACAAGCTCACTCAGAGCAAGGATATTTGTAGACAGACCAATAAGGCCAGCTACAATAGATGGATATAAAGACACTGGTGCAGGATACTTACTCTGAGCAAGCTCATAATCTGGGTTATCCTCTGGCAGTTTCTTCAGGTAATCCCTGAGTAGCATCTCATAACGTGGGACCCTCTGGACTGGTTCCAACATGTGGTGCTGCAGGGTCAGGCTGCCACACTCCTCGTGACTCTAAAAACAGGATGATACATACAGAACATTCGGCTCAGACCTCCACACTTTCAGATGCATAGGAACAGGTACTGATCAGTCTGCTGCCGAGTGCGTCTTACTTGTATGTCCTGGATGATGTTCCTGAAGGCAGAGGAGCGTTCTGTCCAGGTCCTCACCAGCTCCATGGCCTGGTCAAAGTTCCTGACATAGTCAGCGTACATCCTCAGGAAGGGTGCATGTTGTAGCATTACTTTCCCCAGGCCTGGGCTCTCACTCCTAGATTGGTGGAAATGGGGAGGTCAGGGGCCAAGTGCAGACCTGTTCAACTGGCAGCCCATGGGTCGAATGCGGCCCTCTAACAACCTAATTGATCACTGGTCCATTGATCCTTCTGGTAGTAGGCCAAACCTACTTCTAAGATTTAAAACTTTTCTGTTTCTGTTAAAAACGTTAGAACTGAGAAGAGATTTGTGCATTGTTTTCACCCAATTAAATTCCGAGCTTTACAGGTCAGGCATCTGGAAAGCAGGCTTAAAGTCCGACCCCTTGGTACTTCACCTTTATTCAAATCTGACCCTTCTAAAGTAGTGGAATAGACCTGCTCCAGAGTTACAGTACAAGGCCATCTAGAAGTTCTTGGACAGAGACACATTGTTGTGCAGGCCCTTTGCTCCACCACGTTCTTTGAAATTAAGCAACGAATACAAAGGTTAAGTTCTGACTCTCAGCTTTAATTCAAAGTTGTTAACTTCCAAAGTCACATTAACCCAGAAGGTTTTGGCCCTTTTAATATACAGCAGGAGTGACCAATCTTATTCCCCTTGGAGGGCAGAAACTGAAATGTAACGTTGGGCTACGAGCCAAAAGGAAGCACCTATTATAATGCATTGTATTGTTTTGTTAAGATGCAAAATAGTACTCAGGTCTCAAGTTCCCCCAATTGACTGACTTCCTACACATACTGTCACTCTGCCCGCCATGCTCAGTTTATGAGAAATGGTTTATAAATGGGGATTGTTCATACAGCAACTTTAACACTACACTGTGGAGGAGTGTAACAGCCAGGACAGGCCTGAATGCTGTATTATTTCTGACACAAACACCCACCAGTGGCTGATGCAGTTTTCCAGGTCAGGGAGCAGGAACTGGCCATGGAAGGAGTAGATGGAGGAGATGTTGGAGAAGATATTTCTGATCACCTCAGGAGGAAATGAGCCTCGACCTGCCTCTTCTGTTAGGCGTAAGCAGAACACCTGTGGTGGGAGTCAGAGAGGTGTGACACCCTGAAAGTTATTGATCTTCAACACAAGAAATGTTCCATCTCGCAAGACCAACAACCATGTGGTACTGCATAAACCAATTCACCTGCATGAGGAAAGGAGTTGGGTGAGAATGTGGCAGTAAAAGACATCTCTGCCACACACTATGTTAACATAAACAGGCAAACTGTAGCTGTATCTTTTAGCATCAAGTGAAGTGTGTTTTTTTTTGTGTTTATTTTTTAAATGGAGAGAGCCACAAATAGATGACCGCACTGACCTGGTCTAGCAGGTGGAGTCGAGCCACGTAGGCCCTCTCTGTTTGCAGGAGTTCATTGGCTATCTTGTACAATTTCTGCTCTGGGTCCTCGTCATCTTTTGGCTCACCTACTCCTCTCTCCTTCCTCTTCTCCTCCTCATCATTTGGTTCACCATCAGACTCCTTGTAAATCCTGCCATCTTCTGTAGTTGCCTTATTCCACTGGCAGGAAAACTTGGATCCATATCCTTTGTGCATCTTACCATCTTCCATTCTGTCATTTATTCCTTTAACATTTACCACTGTACAATCTTTCCCCTGCACAATGACACCCATGTTTCTAGGGGAATGCTCTATGCCATTGCTTGATAGATAGACTTCACTTGTAGAATGATTGAGTCTGTGGTTAACAGGTACTCTAATGGTGATGGCTGGCCCGTTGCAGTTGGGTGATTGCAGCAGTTTCAGTGGAGAGCGTTCAGCTTTTCCAGTAGGAATCCTGCTGAAATAAAATTCAACCATCATTTAAAATTTGATTAATATTCAGAAGTAATAAAATTCTATACGCCAGTGCCAAAATAAAATTAATTAAATTAGAAATCCAACCTGCTCTCATCCATGTAAACAATCAAGTCAGGCACACTCAAAGATTTCCCCGTGCCTTTCTCTTTTCCATCCATCTTGCTGCTTGGGATTCGGTGCAGTCCTAACCAGGATTTAGAGTTCCTGGCTGGGCTGTAGCTCCCCATCTTCCACTGCACTGGGCTGGGGGTCCGCAGTTTCCCTACGAGTGGGCTATGGTTCCTTGGGGACAACTTTGCAGGGCTGTGCCCTCCTTCCCTCAGCGGGCTACAGCTCTGAAGGCCTCTTTTGCCTGGACTTGGAGAACCAAAAACTGGACTGCTTGTAAGAGTTGGAATCCTCTGAGTATGTCTGGCAGGGCTGAGTCCAGACACACCATTTAAAAAACTGTTCCCTCCTCCCCTGATAGGACTTGGGGTGCTGAGACAATTCTGTGTTGGGCTGACACAGGAAACACAAAGTCCATTTCCTCTGTTAGGACTCTGGTCCTGATCTGTGCCATTAACTTGCTGAGGTAGTACTTTTCCTGTAGTAGGACTGTGGGCTTGAGGTTGTCCTGCCCTTAGAGGACTCTGGAGGTGAGCTGGTTTAGGAGGCACTGCAAAGACATAAACAGCACACTTTGCTAAATTATAGTGCCAAAATTTCAATTCGAAAATTGTCAAAATCAACAGCAGGATTGGTGATTCTCCCAGTATTTTTCCCATCTCCATGCCCATCTACTTACATGCATCAAAAAAAAAAAAAAAAGACAAATCAACACATTAAACATGATAAGACTAGCTTATCCTGTATCCTATCAGGTAACTCCGTCAGCGTCAGAGATAGTGTTTATTTTCTTTTTCCAGAGATCATTTATTGACATGTTTGGGACAAAAGTTTACATGTGGGGAGGAACTGAACAGGACTGGTCACATTACCAAAGATCCTTTATTGATTTGTTTAGGAAGAGGATCGACTCGGCACAGATTTGAAAAACTGAACTTTGTAACTTTTTATCTTTTGTTGTTCATTTTTTAATCCTTGAAGGATCGGTATTTGTTTTAGCTGAACCTGCAAAAAGCCACCAGGATAAAGGATCAAGCTGTAAAATACCCATGTTTTCAAAGAATCTGAATATGTAAATGAAATGCAGGGCAAAAAACTAATAATCTGTTGATTTTTACAGTCCAGATTTGACAGTCAGTTAATGGCATAACATAAAAAATGTTAAAATCAAATCGAATTGTGACACCCCTACTTTAAATTTTTCATATGCAAAGTCCTGCCGGTACAATATAGTCCACAAAACATTGAATAAAGATAAGCTGCGATGTCAGTAATAGACTTGCATGGACAGCATTTATTGTTCAGTTATGTATGTGAGCCACAGGAGCCTACCTTGTGGTTTGAAAGGTAATCCTTTAGACGGTCTTCTCCTAACATCTTCCTCTGCACCAAGTTGAGAGTTTGATCCACAGATGCTGTCACAAGCTCGACCACAGCTGTATGAGCCACACACCCCACTGCTCACTGCTAAAGAAAATTAAACAGTTACTATTTGAACATATATATACACACACACACAATATATACACACAAGTTAGTTCCCCTCACTGCAGAGAAATGTTTTCTGCAAGAAGAAATAAAGTAAGTGTACACATTTCCTCTGAATTTTTTAAATTTTGAGATCTTCATTCATGAAAAAAAAAAAAAAAAAAAAGTATTGAGGACTTTGTTTGCCGAGTACTGGGAAACTAAATCAGCCTCAGAACCAATTGTTTTACCAAATGTTGCCTTGTAGGTAAAATACAGGGATGAACAAAATATTCTCTCTACTCCGTCTTCATACATGTACACGCACACACTGTAGCAGTAAGCCAGCTAGTGCAAATATCTTTGACAAATCTTACATTTTAAACAAAAGATAGAGTCCAATCTTAAACTAATATTCTTGTTAGCACTGGTTTTGTGTTTAATTTAAGGATCATCACAAACAATTAAGACTGCACATGGTAAAAACATCTGAAATCTGTGCACCGACATCCTCACATCACAACAACGTACTACTTTCAAACTGTGTAATTATGTTCTTACTTGCGGATCATTCCCAAACTTATGCAAGATTATCTATAATTTGTATAACTTACTTAGGCTTTCCTGTTTGCTCCTGGTACCACTTTAGTGTAACAGATTTTGTGGTCACATGGAGCTGGCTAAAGCCTACTTTCTCAACAGTAATACTTCTGCTTTCTAACTTCTCTCTTTTCTCCACAGTGTTTAACCTCTGCCGGTGAAATCAAGTCACGTCAGCGTCTAAGAGGCAACGTTCAATACTTGACAACGCAATAACAGAGTACCATCACTCCCACAGAATGTTGTATCTAGGCGGAGCACAAAAGCTTGAAAGAAAACAAACAAACTGGACAAAATCTTTTTTTTTTTCCATTTCAGTCTTTAATTTTTTACTACTAAACTAAATATCTTTGGGTTGTGGACAGAATAAGACATTTGTGGACCTCATCTTGGGCTTTGGGAATCACTGATCGACATTTTATATGCCAAACAATTTACTGATTAATACTAATCCACAGATTTATCAACCATTAAAACAATCATTAGTTGCAGCCCATAGTTAAACATAACATTTTGTGGTTAAATAAAAGATATCCGGGTAACGAGATGACTACAATATTATGATTAGAGCCTGAATGATGATACATCGGCGAACCTACAAACATTTTTTGCAGAGATCCCGCTAATGTGGTTATCCAAAACTAATGGAGGCAGGAACTAAAACAGCCAACTTCACTCAAAATGTAATAAATGCAATAATTTTAAAATCACCCCGAGCATCGTTTCCTGCACTGTGTTCTTTAAAACCAAAAACTTTTCATATCTGCTGATACGGATAGATCTGTGATAGGCCAATATCGTCTGATAGGATTGGCCAACAGATATATTGACTGGGCTCCAATTAAAATGCTTACATGAATAGTTCAACAACATGCTTCCTTCCTTCCTTCCATCCATCTCTGCTGGTCAGAATCCTCCCCCAGTCTGGCACATAACCCTCCATTAGGGCTGGGAAATATATCAATTTATGTTATGACTGTTTGAGCACGTTGAAACAGCCCATACAGTGCATCAAGCCAAAGAACATTTGCATTATATAGTTCACAGGGATGCATGGCACTGTTGAATCCTGCATCTGACAGTACCATTGGAGCTAACACACTTCTTTAATCTGAACAGATAGTTCACCCTCAATGGGGGAACAGAGCAGCTTTGTGTGTGTGTGTGTGTGTGTCTGTGTGTGTCTGTGTCTGTGTCTGTGTGTGTGTGTGTGTGTGTGTGTGATTGACAAATGCTGGTCTCAAGACACACAGGCAAAGTCCAGGCTGAATCAGGAGAAAGAGATTTCACTGGAGTAATCTTACAAGCTAAGAGGCTAACATTCATGCACACACACCCTCTTACAGAACAAGAGAATTAAGTAACAGGTGCATAGTTGGCTTAATAATTGTGGTTGTGAACACAGGCAGCTTCCTGACATAATGGAAAATACTCTGATTTGAGCTCCATTTTTCTGAATAACCCATCATACCCACTCTTTATTTTACCACAAAATCTATTAAAAACCAGTTCCCCATCTATGATGACTCTTTCTACTGTTGGTCACTTCTTGGGCATTTTAGCAAGTAACAGTGATCTTGCAGGCTACAACTCTAGTTTTACATCCTCTATGAAGCCTAGCCTTGAATGCAGGAAATAAACATTAGAGCCAGTGCAGCAAATATCGTGTTATTTTTATCATTATTCTGAATGAATACCTTGTCTACAGGACCACTGGTTCATATTTTAAAAACACACACCTAGCCAAAATGAGCCACATGCTACAGAGATATAAGGTGAAAACCAACAGGCTATTCAACTAATGTCACAAAGAGGTCTGTTGTCTAACATTTTGAGCTACCAATTGAAGTAGTTTTGCAAATTTGTGAAACACCTGAGCAATTAAAAAGCAATTACTAAATCATTACTTTTCTTTAAAGGAAGCTCCTTCACCTGTATGTGAGGCGTTGCAGTCCACCGCAGCACCTTTCACCTTCCGCCTGACCGCCACTCGTCTGAACTCCTCCGCCTCAGGGCAGTTCAGAGTCAAACTATTCCTCTTCTTCAGGTCAAACATTGTTTCAGGGTCGCCACAGCTGCAGCTTCAGCCTGCTGTTTCTCTAAAAAAAAGTCAGTAAAATGTCCGGGAAACACGGAAAACAGCTGATATCCAGCAATTCAATCACTGCCACTGATGCATCCGGCTGTTTGACTGGCACCGCCTCTCATTTAAACCCACACGCGCCCCCGAACGAGCCCACTGGTGGGCACTGACCAATCAGCGGTCAGTCTGACACGTTTAAAGGTTAAGTTCACCAAAAAATGAAAGTTTTCTGATTATCTTCTCACCCCCATGCCGCTGGAAAGTCGGGTTAACTTTTATAGTCCATGTCCTTCTTAATGTCTTTTAAGCGTGTAAAAATGTTTTATGCATATACTTAAGTTGTACTTTAGTATCAAATAAATAAATAATGTAATCATTGAATAAATAAGCCTAAATAGAATTTAAAAAATAAATAAATAACATAGGTAAAAATGCTAAATAAATTAGTAAATGTCTTTAAATTATTTTCATTTTGCAAGTTAGCATTTTGACGCACTGGCAAAGCCCTCGGTAATAATAACAATGATGTGAGCTGTCACCTTTAGTCGATTAATTGACGAGTTAATTGACATAAAGTTAATCGGCAGGTATTTCTATAATTAAGATATCTGTTTTTGTGATTTTCTCAAGAGAAAATGCGCTCCTCCATTGTAAGGATGATATTGAGCTCTTCATATTCGCGAACTAAATATCTTTAGTTGTTGGACTGTTGAATGGACCACAAAAGACATTTGGCGACATCACCATTTGCTCTGGAAATATGTGATGGGACCTATTTGTAATATTTCTAAATATGTGATGGGAGTTTAATTGATAATGAAAATAATCTTTAGTTGCAGTCCTACATTTTCCTTATTTTCTTTTTTTATAGACCGAACAAATAATTGATTGACTGAGAAAATAATCTTCATATTAGTCAAAAATGGAGACAATCGACATTTGCAGACCAAATAATAATAATGATAACTACACAAATATATGAATGTACGGAAGCCCTAAAGTACGGAAGCCCTAAAGGGCCATGCATTCATACATTTTATTTCCTCCGTTTTCCCATGATAATGAGTTAATTTCATTTGTTTCCTCGAGATCTCGAGTTATCATCTCGAAATAACAACTGCCGTTTTCCTGAGATAACAAGATAATTTTCTCGAGATCTCGAGATAACGAAACTTTGTTTTCCTGAAAAAAAGATATAATTAATTTGAGATCTTGAGAAAACAAAACGATAGTGTAGTATATTAAATCATTACAGGAAACATCATTCAGTGTAGCAATGTCAGAGGAGCAGGAGCACATCGATCACCACGTCACATATCTTTTCAATCAAGGCCTGACACAGGCTGAAATAGCATTATGCCTTGCTATTACAGATAATATACACATTAGTGTGCGTAATCTAAAAAGGCTTCAGCTTTATCAGCGGTGCAACCTAAGTGAGCCTGATGTCGTCTTTAACTACATAGCTGACCAGCTACGAGGTCCCGGGCATCTCCATAATCTCAGGCCAATCATATCACAGTCATTATCTCGAGATCTCGAATTAAATATATCGTTATCTCGGGAAAACAAAGTTTCGTTATCTCGAGATCTCGAGAAAATTATCTCGTTATCTTGGGAAAACGGCAGTTGTTATTTCGAGATAATAACTCGAGATCTCAAGAAAATTATCTCCTTATCTCGGGAAAACGGCAGTTGTTATTTCCAGATAATAACTTGAGATCTCGAGAAAACAAATGAAATTATCTCGTTATCTCGGGAAAACGGAGGAAATAAAATGTATGAATGCATGGCCCTTTAGGGCTTCCGTACTAAAGGGCCATGCATTCATACATTTTATTTCCTCCGTTTTCCCGTGATAACGAGTTAATAACAACTGCCGTTTTCCCGAGATAACGAGATAATTTTCTTGAGAACTCCTCATTAACTACATAGCTTGTCAGCTATGTAGTTAATGACGACATCAGGCTCACTTAGATTGCGCCGCCGACATAGTTGAAGCCTTGCTAACCGTCTTTTTAGATTATGCACACTAATGTGTATATTATCTGTAATAGCAAGGCATAATGCAAGACACAAGAGGACAGGAGACACCATGCACTACCAACTCATTGATACATTGGTACATTAATTTTATTTATCAGAATTCCCAGAACTATCAGTATTTCTTCTTAAGTTATTAACTGTTAAAGGTGCTATTTGTCAGAAAAGTTGGTTTTTGAGTCTCACTTCCAGCTCGTCAAATCGGACACTTTGGGGTTGTAGGTCGGGTTGGCGTCAGTTTTTGACAAGTTGGAAATGAGACTCAAAAATGAATTTTTCTTACAAATAGCACCTTAAATCACACTTATCCACAATTTGTCTTTCAGAAAAAGAGGAGTCCCGATGAGACCGATGATTTCCTGTAAGATCCACAGATGAGACGAGGAAAGGAGACAGCATACATTGTGAGCCCAATCATAAAAAAAAAGATAAGTATTTATTTTATATCTATTTTATTATCAGTTTCCTCTACAGTTCCGACAGTTCTTCAAGTTTCAAGTTTGTTTCATTTATTTCTTCTGCCTGCTGAACTTGTTTGTTAACTGTTTTCTTCCTTGTCTGCCATTTGTCTTTTAGAAAGAGGAGTCCTGATGAGACGATTGTGAGCCCCCTCCTTTTAAAAAGATAAGTAAAGATTTTTATTTATTTTCTCACCAGTTTCCTCTACAGATGGACAGTTCTTCTAAGTTTCAAGTTTGTTTCATTTATTTCTTCTGCCTGCTGAACTTGTTTGTTAACTGTTTTCTTCCTTGTCTGCCATTTGTCTTTTAGTAAAAGGAGTCCTGATGAGACGATTGTGAGCCTCCTCCTTTAAAAAAGATAAGTATTAATTTTCTTTTTTTTCTCACCATTTCCTCTACAGATGGACAGTTCTGTTCTTCTGGCTGCTGAAGTTGTTTGTTAACTGTTTTCTTTCTTGTCTGCCATTTGTGTTTCAGGGAGAGAAAATATAACAGCATGAAGAAGAAACAATAAGAAGACAAGAGGAGAGGATACAGGACAGCGTGCACTGCGAACCCTCTCATTTACAAAGATAAGTATACATTTATTTTATGTTTTTATCTGAATTATTATTATGATCAACTCTTAATTACACTTTAACAGTTATTCCTTCTGACATGTTGCTTCCCTCTAAGAGGAAAGAGGCCTCTTATTTAGATCCATTTTATTTCCTCTTTTATTGTCAGAATGTGTAGAAGTCAGTGTCAGTGTAATACTTGCACTAATAAGACTTTGTTATAGTGAGAATGATTACATGATAATATTTAGAGAACCCCTCTTTATATAATAATGTCCTCACTATTCATGACTGGATTACCTTTACATTTGAGATTTCTTAACTTGTTGGGGCCGTTGTTAGCACTCTGGACTTTGAATCCAGTGATCCAAGTTCAAATCTCAGTGGAATCTAGTTTACAGTAGGTGAAACACAAAACAGTGCAAGTTCCTGGTGAATTACTTTGTACTGATCATTACTTTACAAACCATCAGTGCTACCTTCTGCAGACTTTCAGTATGTAGTACATAACTAGCATTACATGTCATTTTTGAGTTGAATTTAAGCTCTTTTGTGTTTCACCTACTGTAAACGAGGTTCCACTGAGATTTGAACTCAGATCACTGGATTCAAAGTCCAGCGTGCTAACCATTACACCATGGAACCTATATATGAAAGATAGACAGACCATAGGACAGACAGCGTACAACCAGAAACAGTAATTCACTTTGGAAAAAAGCAATTGTTAATTGGTTGTAAATGCAATTGGTCGATTGAGTTTGTTTAGTTTGTATTGCTTTATATAGGGTTGCCCAATGAGAGTATCATGTATCATGGCTCAACTTTTGCCACAACGCAGTCTGCAGTAACGCACTGTGTTTGCCAGACATGCAAGTGCAGAACTAAAGCTTTATAATGAGCCTTTACATGAATTCCTGTATAATCACCATATTGACTTTGTGTCATTTGCATTCTTGAGTGAACCTTAAGCTAGGTTCCACCGAGATTTGAACTCGGATCACTGGATTCAAAGTCCAGAGTGCTAACCATTACACCATGGAACCACTACATAGCTTGCTCACACATGATATCACCATCAATTGGACACTGACGATACCATTGTTCACATACAGTAATTGACACTTGGGTTACCTTTGCGCAAAAGCAATGTTAAGATACAGGTTGTAATGTAACTGGCTAATTTAACTTACACCTCACCTGTGGTGGGAGTTAGAGAGGTACGACACACTCAAATTACCTTTAGTTACTGATCTTATATACAAGATATGTGGCTGCAGCTGTTTTAGTGGCGAGTGTTCAACTTTATCAGTGGGAATCCTGCAGAAATAAAGTGTAACTATCATTGGAAAATCACATAGTCTTATAGTGATATACATGCTACTGGAAGTGGAGCATGGTTTTACTGTGGTTTCAAGTAAACAATCAAGTCAGGCATGCTCAAAGATTTCCCTACCTTTCAGGCTCTATCCCCTCTGACTGGTTTGCAGCATGGTTTCCTGAGTTCTCAGCTTTGACAGAATAGTAATTGTGCAACACGACCCACTGGGAGCACATGCGGATCCAGAGTTCTGCAAAGCATTGTTTCATCTGATCCGGTTTGTAAAAATGGCTCTCCAGGAAACTATACCTTAGGAGTGAAGAGGACTGCTGGGGCTGAAAAAGATTTTCCCAAATACACCATTGAAAAAACACTACATGTCAGAAGTGATTTCAAACCCACATCTCTCAGGGAGACTGTAACCTGAATGCAACGCCTTAGGCCCCTCTGCCGTCCTGACTGTAAAAGCCTTTTGTTCAGTGGAAATTCAGAAATATATCAGCAGATAATACGTTCCATTTGTCATCAGGTAATACATTATAGCAACTATGCTGTGATATATCACAGTTCAACTTTCACAGTAATTCAGCGTCATCCAGTAAGGAACTGCGTTGACAATACATGCAAGCACATATTCCTGGTGCATTCATTTGTAGCCTATTTAACTTCTGTCTTCACGTCTGTGAAGGTTTTCAGACATCCAGGTCGTGGTGTATCTAAGTGCTTAACCAAGGCAACCAGCAACTCCCCACCAGCCCATAAAAACTGAAAAGGCCAAGTGAACCGTCTCAACGGTATTTGAGGCAATAGAAAGTCACAGAAATGCTCACACACAATCCATCATCACAAAGCTGGCCGGACAGTGTTTTATGGCTGTTCAACCATCTCACAAGCCGCAGTATACTGGAGCAGTGAAAGCGCCACATGCAGCAAATTCAGTGGAACCTCACTTTTATGGTGAGAATAAGACAGAATCCAAAGTGTTCATGCAAATATAAGTCAATTCCATTTCACTCCTTCTGACCCTGTCCATTCAATGAGGACTTACACTTGGAAACATGATCCCACGTTATTCTTTTCAATGTGAACGTCAGCGTGGCCTTGTAACAGTCATCCACAGATCAGATTAAAACCAGGTTCCACCGAGATTTGAACTCGGATCACTGGATTCAAAGTCCAGAGTGCTAACCATTACACCATGGAACCAATCTTAGCTGTTGATTAACGATATATCACATCTTTCATGACGTAGGAGGTATGCAACAGTACCACTGACACATCACATTTCATCTATCATCTTTCCTGTCTGTAAGACTCTTTATCTTGCTGTATAATCTGTCCAATGTGACTTTATTGTAGACGACTTACCAACATCGCTGTGGTGAAGCAGAACCACTGTCTCTGTTTTGACAGCCGTTCAGCAGGTAATTCAGCAACCGTCTACTACGAGCTGAGAGGAGGGGAAACATGTCGGGGTTTGCTCCACTTCACACGTTACTTTATGTTGTGTAAAAGGTTCATTATTAGCAGGTTTGTCAGCTCAATTTAGGTGTATTATTACAATTAAAATACCTTCTGCTCCTGGCGGTCTGAAGAGTGGAGAGATTATTAAACTAAACTCCATTCTAAAAACAGTTGTTTTGTAGTAGGGCTTTAGTTTCTAACAGTAAAAACTGTAATTACAACTTTAAAAAGGCTGTTTTTTGATTCACTTTGATCTACAGGCACAATCGGTACACGTCATTTACTCAGTAACTTCATTAACTAACCTGTGATGAAGTGACTTTGGGGAAGTAAATACAATCTCAACCTTTTGGGATTGTTATTGTTTGATGTGAAAAATGAAAATGAAAATGCTAAACAGAGGTTTTTAGGCATGTTGCTACTAGCCAGCTGTTTCCAACCTGGCGCTAACACTGTCACAGTCTGTTTTCAGCCACAGGGGGGCGTCGTAGTTCTGGCTGCTCCCTACCACCTCACACAGACTGCACTGGCCTACAGGTGTCGCTGTTCAAGCACCTTAATCATAATTAAATTAGAGGATAAAAATGATTTTGTAAATGGTTCTGAGATCTGGTTATGTTTTATTTCATCCAATTACCCTTTTTAATATTTTGTTCTCCCTCTTGCTTCTCAAATATATAAGTTGAACAACCTCCTCTGCCTCTATGGTCCTCTATAGATATCTATGGACCAGCCTCCACTGGTTCACACATACAAGCTCAAAGCTGTGAGCGTGTTTGACTGAATTATCATTGTGAGCCCAGGATTTATAATCCAAATGAAGGACATAGAGTCTAAAGTGCCAGGGCATGTCTCATGCAGTGAGTTGGTAACGATGGGCCCCAGTGCAGGATATTATGACGGGCCCTCGGGCTCATCAGTTAAGAAGCACACACATACACACACACTTAGATACGCACACAAAATTTGGCGTATACATTAAGTACCAACCATGTGTTGGATTTTACATTGTTACCTAGACTATTGTATTTGCAAAGTACAGAAGTCAAAGAGAAAGTTATCAGAACCATTAATAGTGATAATCCTGTTTTGGAGCATCTTCCTCACGTGCCCAGATCACTGGATTCAAAGTCCAGCGTGCTAACCATTACACCATGGAACCTATATATGAAAGATAGACAGACCATAGGACAGACAGCGTACAACCAGAAACAGTAATTCACTTTGGAAAAAAGCAATTGTTAATTGGTTGTAAATGCAATTGGTCGATTGAGTTTGTATTGCTTTATATAGGGTTGCCCAATGAGAGTATCATGTATCATGGCTCAACTTTTGCCACAACGCAGTCTGCAGTAACGCACTGTGTTTGCCAGACATGCAAGTGCAGAACTAAAGCTTTATAATGAGCCTTTACATGAATTCCTGTATAATCACCATATTGACTTTGTGTCATTTGCATTCTTGAGTGAACCTTAAGCTAGGTTCCACCGAGATTTGAACTCGGATCACTGGATTCAAAGTCCAGAGTGCTAACCATTACACCATGGAACCACTACATAGCTTGCTCACACATGATATCACCATCAATTGGACATTGACGATACCATTGTTCACATACAGTAACTGACACTTGGGTTAACTTTGCGCAAAAGCAATGTTAAGATACAGGTTGTAATGTAACTGGCTAATTTAACTTACACCTCACCTGTGGTGGGAGTTAGAGAGGTACGACACACTCAAATTACCTTTAGTTACTGATCTTATATACAAGATATGTGGCTGCAGCTGTTTTAGTGGCGAGTGTTCAACTTTATCAGTGGGAATCCTGCAGAAATAAAGTGTAACTTTCATTGGAAAATCACGTATACTTATAGTGATATACATGCTACTGGAAGTGGAGCATGGTTTTACTGTGGTTTCAAGTAAACAATCAAGTCAGGCATGCTCAAAGATTTCCCTACCTTTCAGGCTCTATCCCCTCTGACTGGTTTGCAGCATGGTTTCCTGAGTTCTCAGCTTTGACAGAATAGTAATTGTGCAACACAACCCACTGGGAGCACATGCGGATCCAGAGTTCTGCAAAGCATTGTTTCATCTGATCCGGTTTGTAAAAATGGCTCTCCAGGAAACTATACCTTAGGAGTGAAGAGGACTGCTGGGGCTGAAAAAGATTTTCCCAAATACACCATTGAAAAAACACTACATGTCAGAAGTGATTTCAAACCCACATCTCTCAGGGAGACTGTAACCTGAATGCAACGCCTTAGACCCCTCTGCCGTCCTGACTGTAAAAGCCTTTTGTTCAGTGGAAATTCAGAAATATATCAGCAGATAATCCATTACATTTGTCATCAGGTAATACATTATAGCAACTATGCTGTGATATATCACAGTTCAACTTTCACAGTAATTCAGCGTCATCCAGTAAGGAACTGCGTTGACAATACATGCAAGCACATATTCCTGGTGCATTCATTTGTAGCCTATTTAACTTCTGTCTTCACGTCTGTGAAAGTTTTCAGACATCCAGGTCGTGGAGTATCTAAGTGCTACACCAAGGCAACCAGCAACTCCCCGCCAGCCCATAAAAACTGAAAAGGCCAAGCGAACCGTCTCAACAGTATTTGAGGCAATAGAAAGTCACAGAAATGCTCACACACAATCCATCATCACAAAGCTGGCCGGACAGTGTTTTATGGCTGTTCAACCATCTCACAAGCCGCAGTATACTGGAGCAGTGAAAGCGCCACATGCAGCAAATTCAGTGGAACCTCACTTTTATGGTGAGAATAAGACAGAATCCAAAGTGTTCATGCAAATATAAGTCAATTCCATTTCACTCCTTCTGACCCTGTCCATTCAATGAGGACTTACACTTGAAACATGATCCCACGTTATTCTTTTCAATGTGAACGTCAGGCGTGGCCTTGTAACAGTCATCCACAGATCAGATTAAAACCAGGTTCCACCGAGATTTGAACTCGGATCACTGGATTCAAAGTCCAGAGTGCTAACCATTACACCATGGAACCAATCTTAGCTACTGATTAACGATATATCACATCTTTCATGACGTAGGAGGTATGCAACAGTACCACTGACACATCACATTTCATCTATCATCTTTCCTGTCTGTGAGACTCTACCTTTCTCTATAATCTGTCCAATGTGACTTTATTGTAGACTACTTACCAACATCGCTGTGGTGAAGCAGAACCACTGTCTCTGTTTTGACAGCCGTTCAGCAGGTAATTCAGCGACCGTCTACTACGAGCTGAGAGGAGGGGAAAACATGTCGGGTTTTGCTCCACTTCACACGTTACTTTATGTTGTGTAAAAGGTTCATTATTAGCAGGTTTGTCAGCTCAATTTAGGTGTATTATTACAATTAAAATACCTTCTGCTCCTGGCGGTCTGAAGAGTGGAGAGATTACTAAACCAAACTCCATTCTAAAAACAGGTGTTTTGTAGTAGGGCTTTAGTTTCTAACAGTAAAAACTGTAATTACAACTTTAAAAAGGCTGTTTTTTGATTCACTTTGATCTACAGGCACAATCGGTACACGTCATTTACTCAGTAACTTCATTAACTAACCTGTGATGAAGTGACCACTTTCATCCTCTCTGTGGATGAAATAAGGCCAAAGATCTCTTCTTTTACTGTCCTTCGTTCTTTGGGGAAGTAAATACAATCTCAACCTTTTGGGATTGTTATTGTTTGATGTGAAAAATGATGAAAATGAAAATGCTAAACAGAGGTTTTTAGGCATGTTGCTACTAGCTAGCTGTGTCCAACCTGGCGCAAACACAGTCTGTTTTCAGCCACAGGGGGGCGTCGTAGTTCTGGCTGCTCCCTACCACCTCACACAGACTGCACTGGCCTACAGGTGTCGCTGTTCAAGCACATTAATCATAATTAAATTAGAGGATAAAAATGATTTTGTAAATGGTTCTGAGATCTGGTTATGTTTTATTTCATCCAATTACCCTTTTTAATATTTTGTTCTCCCTCTTGCTTCTCAAATATATAAGTTGAACAACCTCCTCTGCCTCTATGGTCCTCTATAGATATCTATGGACCAGCCTCCACTGGTTCACACATACAAGCTCAAAGCTGTGAGCGTGTTTGACTGAATTATCATTGTGAGCCCAGGATTAATAATCCAAATGAAGGACATAGAGTCTAAAGTGCCAGGGCATGTCTCATGCAGTGAGTTGGTAACGATGGGCCCCAGTGCAGGATATTATGACGGGCCCTCGGGCTCATCAGTTACGAAGCACACACATACACACACACTTAGATACGCACACACAATTTGGCGTATACATTAAGTACCAACCATGTGTTGGATTTTACATTGTTACCTAGACTATTGTATTTGCAAAGTACAGAAGTCAAAGAGAAAGTTATCAGAGCCATTAATAGTGATAATCCTGTTTTGGAGCATCTTCCTCACGTGCTCACTGGGGGCCCACGCTCCATCAGGCGGGTCCCGCTCGTGTCACAGGCCCCCGTGCAGCCTGGGCCTCAGTGTGGTTGCACTGTCTGCACTGTTTATAGCTACGCCCCTGGTCTCATGGTTGGTGTACACCAAACATGAGACACACTTAAATAGAATCTGAAGCAAAATAGGAGAATTTAGAGATATGTCACTGAAAAGTTGGAAAGTTTGGTTACAAACATTGGCGCTGCCTTTGACACCTCTTGCACTAGCAGATGTTACCCACCAGATGGCAGTAATGTATTTACACCATTCCCATACTTTATGGTTTAAGGTTTATGTTTTGCTTTCATCATTTTGTTCATAAATTCTGTCTACCTGACATTTGTGGTTTTTTTTTAATTGTATACATTTCCTGAATAGGATTTAATCATTTTTTTGTTATTTATTTTTGTCACTATTTGAATAAACTACCATATAGTGCAATGTTAATAAATACTACACAATACTACACACATCCTCAACATACAACGCAATGTACCCATTTAATTTTGCTTGTTCCTTTAATTGTCTAGTTGAGTCTTCCTGTCTCCAATTTCACACTGTCTTTTTTTCATGTCACACTTGGTGTACTTCCTATCATTTCTCTCACTTGTCTTGTGTTGCATCACTTCATGAAAAAAAAAGAAATGTCTCGTCAGCGGTCCGCCTTTAATTCTGTGACTTCATGACATCACACTACATCACCATGTCACACATTTGTATAATTCATGCACAGCAGCTAGTTTGGCGTGTAAGAATTGAATTAGCAAAGCTGCTCTGTTGTTGTTAGCGGCGCTCAGTCGTGTGTGAGCTGACCAATCAGAGCGGACTTGGTATTCTGGGCTTTAAAGAGACAGGAGCAAAAACAGAGCGTTTCAAATTATGACCCTTAAAATAAGCACATCTCTTACAAAAACAAACAAATTAAAATTATCAACAGAATGTGAAGAAATAACAGTTTTGACATTATGATGTCTTTGTATTGTGTTTAGTTAGCCCCAGCCCATGCTGTTTCACAGCTCCTGTGCTAGCGGCCTTAACACCAATACATCCCCTGTAATCTGAGCTACCACTCTGGCTAACTGAGCTAACTAGCTAATGGTAGCTACAGTTAGAAGCAGTGGTGTGTGGTTAGTCTGGTGATAATCTGTTTTGACCATGAATTCCACAGGATGCAATTTTTTATTTTATTTATTTATTTATTTGTTTTTTTTTTTTACATATTTCACCTTTAAGGCAGCAGTAATACAACAAAAATAAAACAAAACAAGGCCTAAGTCATAGTAAAACACTGACAGGGACCATTTCAATGCACAATTTTACTTTAAGACTTAATAAAGTAATTAATAAAAAATTAATTACTGAATTAAAAATTAAATAAAAATAAAAATAGGCCTACAATGAGGTAAAGATACAAATTCACTGAAGTAGAAGTATGTCATAGTGTGGTATTAATACTTTTATACTTCACTGCTTTTTAACAATGTAGCTACAGGGAGGAGGGGGTGTGTGTGTGAGAGAGAGAGAGACAGAGAGGGGGAGAGAGCTAGGCTGTCACTGGCCGGTGCGGTGTGTGTGTGTGTGTGTGTGTGTGTGCAGCAGCAACAGCAGCAGCAGCAGCTCGGCTCCGGCAGCAGACGGCGGCTCCATCTACCGTCCCCCTCCGATCATCTCCATTCTGCCCCTTCTCCTCCTTCCGCTCGCTGCTCTATCTTCCGCAGCCGGCTCGGCGACATGTCCGCCAGACCAGGATTTTACCGGCAGGAGCTGAACAAGACCGTGTGGGAGGTTCCGGAGCGGTACCAGAACCTGACGCCGGTGGGCTCCGGAGCATACGGCTCGGTGTGGTGAGTGTGAGTGTGTGTGTGTGTGTGTGTGTGTGTGTGTGCGGGGCGGGTGGAGGGGCGAGGCTGCACAGCCACAACATTTACCGTATGTTGGTCATGATGCATCAGCATAGCGATGCGTTCATGTTCGTGTCGGTCATAGGAGAGCTGCGTGTGGAAACTCATGTTTGGGGTTGTATTGTTGTCATTGTTGGTATCATTACCAGCTTATTATTATTATTATTATTATTATTATTATTATTATTATTATTACTACGCCTTTCAGCTTCGTTGTCAATATCACTGGAAAAAAAACATAAAATAATGCACTTATTTTATGTTTAAATATCCATATTGAAGTATTTCTTCATGTATACTGTTGTCAGCCACATAGGTAGACACAGCAGGTCTGCTTGACTTGTTTTTATCCCACAGCCTACTGTCTGCTGTCTATATGTGTGGAGGGGAGTTAAAGAATGAGACAGCATCAGCACAGGAATTTCCCAAATACCACCAACCCCCCCACCTCAGCCCACACACACTAACACACACTCACAGTCTCTATACTCTAATTTGAGGAGCTACCCTGCATCTGCATCCCCATCTGGTACCCGCTGCTCTCCCTGACTAACACAATGCAGGGCTGACACCAGGTGCACGCATCATTTAACATATCCAGAAGCTGCACACAGCCACCCTCCTCTCCGTTAGCCTCTGTCCCACTGTCTGGTCTGGATGCAGACATCTCCAGCGTTGGAACATGCAATTGCTCAGCCGGTGGGATCCCGTTGCCATGGCGATGTGTCATGGTGATAACCACCTCCGTCAGTCAATATTAATTAAGCTGTAATAGAAGGCTGATGGTTACCTCAGGAAATGCTTGACTGACGGATCCCAGTGGACTCATCACAGTTTCGAATCACGAGTAAGATGTCAGAGAGGAATTTTACTGGTTTCCAGCTCTGTATCACCACAGTGTTGGTAATCAACTGAACAATGGTAAACTTACTCTCAGAGGCCAACAAATCATCCAAATGACGCAAAAATGGTGCATCCTCAGGCGGATTTTAGGGCTGTTGAATCACATGCAGAATTTACTTCCACGACACGAGGAGTATAGTCAGATCAAGAGGAGGGCGTCTCACCAAACTCCGATCGAACTGTCTAAACCAGGCAGTGCTGATAAACTACAAAGCAAGATTCTTTTACTATAATGTCTACATCAAAACACTTGAGGCGAGAAACAGACAGTGAACAGGATGGTGTTGGTTCATATTTGATCAGCACTGCCTTGTTTTACAGTTTGATCAGAGCTTATTCAGCCTCTGTTTTCACAGCACAGAAACAATATGGCAGCCACTTCCGGTTCACGAACTTTCTCTTCTTTTTCTCACCATATTGGTCCGGTGACCAATTAGGTTTTGACCAAATGAGAATACCACAGCCCATTTTTTTCCTGTTTTCTCTGGTCACGTAGCAACAATTTCAAAATGATCTTCGTCTTCCCAGCCGTGAAATACTTCTTCAAGCTTTTCTACGAAAGCTTGCACGCTGGCAGTAAGAAGTAATAATGTTGATATATTGATATGTATATATTTGATGTATGATGTTTGATATGTATTGATATGTTGATATCAGTCAGAGATTGATCCTGGCAGGTTTGGCCGAACACTAAACAATGAAGAAACAAAATTCATCGGAAGACGTTCTGTAGTTGTGAAAGGAAGACTCTTTCTGCAATCGCATTATGAAATGTAACTTTTGTGAAATCCAATCACCCTCACAGTAAACCTAGTCTTGGCCCACTGATGACACCCCTGACTCGAGCATATGCCCACTGAGCCTTCCCAGACTACCATGAGAAAAAAAATCAAAATTCATAGGCCAGCTTTGCTACACTGTATGCTCCCCAATCCTGTAAGGCTGAGTCCAAATCCTGTGATGCTTTCTACCAAGAGGATGAGAGAGGCGGAAGATTTAATGTCTCTAAGTCCAAATTTCTCCAGACGGAGCGCTCACTCTGTGCTGTTTAGGAGACAGTCTGGAATAGGATGCTAAGTTCTGATTCATCATTTCTTGTTTGGAGCGTTGTCTGTGTGGGCGAAGAAGAATCCCTAACTGACACTTCAGGCTGAGTTTACTGCTTCTTATTCTCACAGTGTCAGAGCTGTTTGTCCCAGAAGTGCAGGAGAGTGTTTGGGTTATCGTCATCGATTCAGGTCTTGTGCACTGTGTGTCATATTAGGAACTAACATTTTGGCAGGAAACTGATATGGAGCTCATATGTCGGCCTGTTCAGCCACACCCATTGCTACTGCCTGCGTCCACAGAAGGGAGGTTTTATCTAAACAACAGCTGACTTCCTGTCAAATCAGATGCTAATTAAGACACTGTATGAACACGCAGGAGATGGGATGTGCTTCTCTGTCGGAGCTCCACTTTCTGATTCAGGCTCCCACAGGAGTATTTTGTGCACAAACATCTTGCCAACATGGCAGCTTTTAAAGCTCGGCTCAGAATAGCACAAGAGTAAAAATGTAGATGGATCATGACTTTGCTTTCAGATGTTTGACTCGCCCTCAGAAGTATAAGCACACTGGTATTTTTGGAGCATGAAACTGCCATGGTTGAGGTTTGATTCCAGTTTTGGACACTCATGCGGCATGTGAAATGTTATCAAAGCATCCATTTATGGAACATGAAGCTTGTCTTTGTTTACAGAAAATAATTGACATTTGTCACTCATGATCTCTAAAGGTTCGGTTCAGTTGGTGTAAACATAGAGTTCATGTCCGTCTATTGTTGACTATTTTCAGCTATTTTCTCACAGAGAAGAGAGATGTCATTTTAACTGCAATAAACCTTATTAAAGACGACATTAGGCTCATTTTCAGGTTCATAATTTTACTTTGCGTTACTAGTAGAATACTAGCTTTAATGCTCAGAAAACAACAGTTTTCTCTGTCTGAAACGCTCTGTTTTAAGCTCCTGTCTCTTTAAGGATCCCCCTTCTGAATACCCAGTCTGCTCTGATTGGTCAGCTCACACAGGCCTGAGCCAGCAACGTTAGCAACAATGGAGCAGCTGTGCTAAATCAATTCTTATGTGTTTGACATCCTGGTGTAGCACCAGGACATATATAAAACAGAGGAAAAAGAAAAAAACAAAAAAGCATAATAGGTCTCCTTAAATGATATGTTTTGGCTCGAAACGATGACGGTGTAAGGACCAAAAACATCACGTTTAGCTATCGATTTCTATTGTTTATCCATAACTTTGGTGTCCCCAAGCTTTTGTTTGTCACACAGGACATGATGTGTTTAATATGTCTGGAATTACAAGAAGAACTCGAAGCGACAGAAAGAGACAAAGTTTTTCTCCTCCTGTTTTAATCACTGCACCTTCTGAGCTGTTATATTTCTCAGGGCATCACATCGACAGCGTGTAAGTGTGAAAGATGGCGCTGGTGAAGTGCCCAGACTTTACTAAAAACTCTTTCTTAAATTAAACACGCACACACAAAGAACATTCCTCCACACACCACCCGGCATTGCCCTGCATTGTTAATGTTGATCTCGAGCCATTGTCAGTGACTTTCTCATGGTAAAGCTCGATTAGCAATCAGTTGGGGGATGGCGGCTCGGAGTGCGACATATGTATGCGTGCGTGGCGATGTAGGGGGGTTTGGATCGTCCCACAGTCTACCTCTTGAGATGCACAGTAAAACGGCTCTCATCGTTTATCTCACATAGCGGCGTGTTCTCTTTGTAAAGCCTCTTGAGGCTGCAGACCTGAGGTCAAGGATCCCACAAGATCATATAATCCATTATAGCTCGAGCTGAGGAACCTATACCCCCATCACCCACGGGAGAAGGGGATCCTAATGACACAGAAATAGAACTTAGAAAGAGAATACTGGAGTAGTTACAAGGGAGTATATGAAGGAATGAGATTTAAGAGCTGCAAAGCACAACCACCAGAGAGAGAGAGAGAGGGGCATCATAAATACAGAGCTGATTGAATAATTTAACATGCAGTGCCTCTTGAATTTTGATAAGTCATGAGACAAAAAGTTTGGAGGACTGTACGCAGTCATATCTCTCTCCTAATCCACACTCATTGTCTTCTCATCTTCCTCATCCCATTGAATATTCTCTTTTCTGCTTCTGTTCTCGAGACCGAAATTGTGGCAATTTTTGGGCCGGGCGAGACTGAATGTCAGGAGGGAATATGCACTAAGACGATCAAGGCTGCTTTCATCTCATATCAGCATATGTAACATCTGTTCAGCGAACCAGAACTCTGGCACGAAGCCTCTCATTTGGTTAACTATGAATAAAACATGACTGCCTAATTTTCACCTGTCAAAATTGTTATGTCTCAGCTTGTCGGTTGGTTGATTGGAAATATGATGAACGGAGCCGAAAAACGAGATTGGGGTTCTGATTTGTTGCTCATCTTGTTTGGGTAGCTGGACGGTTATTGAGTGACTGCAGTGCAATTTAAAAGACATGGCTGCGCGCATGCTTAATGATAGTGTATGTGTGTGAGCAAGTGAGGGTATGTGTGTGTATATCTGGAGGAATTCAGATTCAGATGAGAAATTGATGCGACACAGCCAGTTCGCATAGTTAGCATAGTTAGCGTTAACGACTTCACGCAGGTGGAAACAGCTGGCCTTTCAACAAAATCTGACAAAGTCACTGCGTCTGGACAAGAAAGAGTCCCACATGTCTCTCTGTGAACCACAAATTGTAATTTTGACACATCTTTTTCATTAATTATTAATTAATTAATTAATTATTATTATTTCAAATTAAGTAAATGAGACATAATTAGTGAGTTTAAGAGTTGCTGAGAGAGTGATTTCGCTACCTTTGGACAGAGCTATGTTAGCTCTTCCCCTGTTTCCAGACTTTAGGCTAAGCTAAGATGAATAGCTGCTGGCTGTGACTTAAAGGCGTTATTGATAACACATTGCTAATGCTATCTAGCTAACATTGGGGCAGTACAGTATGCTCAGCGCAGTCTGTAGAAATCAGCCATTCTTACATCTTTTTTCCCACAAACTGGCAACTACCAAGACTGTTGATCACTGACGAAACAAAAAATAATGTTTTTGAGGAAAAGAGATACCTTTATTCTGCACCTTTCTCCATGCTCCGTAGATGCATGTGTTGTATTGGAAGCCTGTTGTTAGTTTATGTTAGCGGACCCCATTTCTGAACCCATTCTCATCCTTTGGACTGTCTGTGAAATCCGACCCCAATAAATTAAACGGATACATGAAAGTATGAAAAGAATTGCTCCAAATTGTTACACAGAGCCCCTTTCACATTCAGCATACACATGTAAAAAAAAAGTATCGTCCCATTAAATTAGAGAATTTCCTTAAATGCATAAAATTGGCTGCAGTTTGGGATGCAAGGAACGAACTCGGTAGATTATAATTTCCTCTCTCTATTTGCAAGAGTCAGTCCCCTCCTCCCATTTCAAATATATGCTAATCATATAGGTTTTTCCTTCTAATTTAATGAGAATGAATCACATTAACTGATAAGATGAGAAAATGTGCATGAAACCACTTTTCCTTTGTGGATAAACAGTGTACTTGAATCATCTCACGTTGGATATTAGCTGCCCCCTCCCCCTCTTCCTTTTTGAAACCGGAGGAGCATTAAGTGCTTTGATATAAAAAAAAAAGAAAACAATACCGAGACAAGAGAAGAGGAGAGAAATCGATGCTCGCTCGATCTGTGTGTGTGTGTGTGTGTGTGTGCTGACAGCAGTGCAGTCCGACCCATGTATGGAAGATGGCAGGGAGGGAAGGTATGTGAGAGGCCTGGTTCATGTCAGAGATGGAGGAGACCGGCTGCTGTCCTGGATGAAGCTCGGCAGGGACATCCGGACTGGCAGCAGGAGTCAAGACGCATGGATGCACTCAGCTGTGCAGGAGAGTAGTTTACTCATGCATGTGAACATTACAGGTCACCATGAAGTGATACAGTATTATTTACACTGAGCTTCATACTGTGGACAAACAGGAGACACGCATCATTTGGTGGGCACTGCTGGTCTGTTTCAGGATAAAGCATAACTGCTGTGAGCTGCAGGTTTCCAGGAAAAAAGAAATGACAGGAATTGATGGTTGCACAGGCCCCCTCCATGGATAGATTGGGTACATTTTAGAAAGAAGAGAGAAGATGGTGTGCGCGAAAAAGCCCCAATAAAATACAGTCAGACCAGAAACTGTTTCTGCAGAATGGTTGCAGGCTGCCAAGGCTACGCTGTGTGCCTTCATCATGTCCTTGTATAGGCTACTGCAAAGGACACATTCAGAATGAGATCATGAAGATGTCAGATATTGAAGGGATAGTTTTAAATTGTGGGAAATATGCTTTTCACTGTGTGTGAGATAAGAAGACTGATACCACTCTCATATGTGCATGTTAAATATAAAATAAGATACTGCCAAGAGATGGTTAGCATACGTTAGAATACAGACTGGAAACAGAGGGAAACAGCTAGCATAGCTGTCCGAAGGCTAAAAAAAAAAATCCTTGTCAGACAATTGTGTTGTCCTTTAAGGTCAATTTGTTTAGTCAGTCGTGAAAATGAAGAGAGTTTGTTTATTTAGTTTGTTTAGGCATAAAAAATCGTCAAAACGACACAGTGCTCCTTTATGACTGTCACTGAACATCATTCAGGGAGAAATCTATGGTTGAAGAGTCAGTTATCGCACCAACAATAGAATAACATGGTGCTGAGTTTTTTGTTTTTTTTCACACAGTAAAGAAGTTCTTGTTATTGCCTCGGTATTCTGTGTCACTATCTCCACCCTCACCCAGAACTGACGGCTCAATATGACAGCTCTTGTATTCTGCTGCCCCCAAAAAGATCTTTTTAGTAAACGATGACACGGCACATTGTGGTTTCAACAGAAGTTCACCTCATTACTGCAGAAATTCCTGAAATGAACACACATCAGAAAAACGTCAAGTGTGTGCAAGAGGGGATTTTTTTCGGTTAAGTAAACAGGAATTAGCCAGAAAAACAGATGGTATACGCCACATGACAGAGTGTTAACCATACATCGAGTCTGTCGGCTCTACATGTAAAGGACAGAGTGAATCTTCCTTCAAATGGCCTTTTTCCAGTGTTTCACTTCTTCCTTCTTGCTCTGTCACTGCAGTGCTGTGCAGCATTTCTCAATTCTCACCCCTTTCCTTCCTGTTTGTCTGTTCCGCTCTCTGATGCCTGTAGTATTAGTATTATTATGGCTGCGAGTGTTGAAAAGCTGGCAGGACTGAAAAGACATCGGCACCACAAAGGCAGCGGAATGAGCGGCAGCAGGGCTCGGCGCTCGACATGTGGAATGGCATTTACATTTCAAAAGAGGCAGACTAAATAAACCACGGCACTTTTACAATATCTGACATGCTCACTTCTCTTGTTCCACCACATCCTCTGTCACCATCTCCTACTCTCTCTGCATCCGTTTGTCATTCTCTGTTTCTATACATAGACGTACTCTCGGAGTCTAAAGCTGATATCAAGTTTGACATTTTGGGAGTAATAGGGGATAAAGAGTGGACAGCAGCTAGCTTGGCTTTGTCCAAAAGTAACATAGGCTAATCTGCCAAACACCACTTGTGAGACCCAGTAATTAACACGCTCCATTTTGATTGTTTAGTCTCTTTAAAAAAATAAATGTCAAAACAACAATTTTTCACCAGGAGACAATGTGCTGGATTTAAATGTAGCCTAGCTTAGCATGATGACAGGAAGCGGGGAACAGCTCAGCTAGCTGCGTCCGAAAGATACAAAATCAGAGGAAGTAACTGTAACAAATGTGTTTTAGTACAGATTAAACAAAGGAGATGGGGAATGTTGGTGAGTAAGCATTAACCATGTTCATAAACCTACCTTTGGACACAGCTAGGCTAGCCGTTTCACCCCATTTCCAGTGTTTAGTCTATTGGCTGTAGCTAGCGACATAAATAGGACATGAGAGTGGTATGAATTTAATTATCTAACTCTTGGCAAGAAAGCGAATAAACTCATTTCCCAAAATGTCAAACTACTTCATTATTTTTACTGCTTTTTTGGGTTTGTTTTTTTATGGAATTTGCATTTTTATGTCCATTTACAATAAAAGCCATATGGTTTTAAATAAAAAAAGAAACTCAACTTTGGGAAGTCATCATATCAATGACACTAGCTTTAGTAAACAACAAGTTTTAATGGATTATTTCTCTCTCTGTTCTCTCTCCAGCTCGGCCTATGATGTGGTCCTACGACAGAAGGTTGCGGTGAAGAAACTGTCCAGGCCTTTTCAGTCTCTGATCCACAGCCGGCGCTCCTACCGGGAACTCAGGCTGCTCAAGCACATGAAACATGAGAATGTGAGTGCTCCTCATGATAGTACCCAGAGACAGACAGACAGACGCAGCTCCCTGCGTGCTTCCGCTCTGTTATTGATCAGCTCTGCTTGTCTCGTGTCTTGCCCCTGCAGGTAATAGGGCTGCTGGACGTCTTCACACCTGCTGCAGCGTTAGAGGACTTCAATGAACTGTAAATCCTTTTTCCTACAAGCTACACAGCTGTTCACGTTTCATAAAAAATACACAAAGATTCTGTGATCAGAGGGCAGGGTGGTGTAGGTGGAGGTTATCCTAGGGGGATTACAAGCTCGCAATAAATGACGGTTGCCATGGCAGCATCACTATGTTCGTCCCCAACCCCCCATTCACTCGTACGCTCTCCCCCTTTTCCACAGCTACCTGGTGACTAACCTGATGGGCGCAGACCTCAATAACATCGTTAAATTTCAGAGGTTGTCAGACGAGCACGTGCAGTTCTTAATTTACCAGCTTCTCCGTGGCCTCAAGGTACCTGCATAATGACACACCTGCTGTATGCCGTACTGAATGCTGCATGAATAATACATGTGTTATACTGGATATATGCAGATATCGTTTCAGTGGTTCCATGTCGTTTTTTTTCTGATGTTCTCCCACAGCCCTGACACATGAACTGGATTACAATTGAACTGTTGATATTTAGGTTGCTATGCTCAAGTCTGATTTTATACTATTAACTTAAAGTAGCGGAATTTGGTCATTTACACCATTTATCTGTTATTTCAGCCACCTTATTCAACCATCCATCCATTACCGTCAGTTACATAATTCAACTATAATTTAAAAGTAAAGTATAAAAGTATTTATAACCATTAAATCCTTTTATTTTAAGCTAACGATCTCAACTATCTCTCAAAGGGGCAATTTGTAAGATGTGGTCAGAAAATGTAATTCAAAAAAATTAAAAAATTAACTCACATTATGTGACTGGTCAGAGCCACTGTAAATCACCTCCATACTGTTGCCCCCGTCTTCACACTTGCATCTCTTGGTCTGACAGGCTATGTTCAGTCTCAGTCTGGTGTCCAGCTGTGTTCACCGGAAGCCCTGTTTAGCTGACCCCCGTGGCTCCCCTTGACTGGTCGTGGTTCGACTAGACATCTGTCAGATAATAGGGCTTCTGAGCACCACAGCTAATTGAGCTACTTGCTAACAGCAGCTAGTCGCAATAGCCAAAGATAGCTACAGCAAAGAGTAAAGAGAGCAGCAGTTAGCGGTTATGCTGCTCCCTATACTGTAGTTTTGAAACTACCTTCAAATTCTGGCCATTTCCTTCAAAATACACCTTAAACTATTTTAATTATGTAAACTATCTATTAATTTTAGCTAACTATGATAACTGTTTATCCTTTAAGCTGTTTAATTCAACCATGAATCCATTACTTCCCTCTGTTTCCAACCTACCTCAACTGTTACTGTCGCTTGCTAACTAGTCTTCACACAGTAACAGGTGTTACAGCTGACCTTTTTGTGGTTTAGAAATTTGTTGTGAACTGGGGTCACCTGTCAGCAGTCTTTCTGTCAGAAATATGAACCCACAGTCTATGTTGCAGCAACACTCCTTATATTTATCCTAAGCTTGACATCCTGTTATTCTTCATGAATTCTGCCCAAAGCCTGCGTGCTAACACTGAGTCAGTCCAGCAGCCAGCAGGGCCGGCTGTTCAGCCTTCCCGGTTACCATGAGGCAGACAAAAGCAGTCTCCCTTTAGATGGGGGGCTATATGGTAAACTGCACTGTTGACCCCTGTGTCCCTTTATGTCCTCTCTCTCTCTCCCCCCTCTCTCCTCCCCCATCCTCCGGCCCCACCCCGCCGCCTGTCGAACAGTACATCCATTCAGCGGGATTGATCCACAGAGTGAGTGCCTCCTTGTTGCCCTTCTTGTCATTTTTGACCATCAAGTTTGAGAACGCATAAAAGCACTTGCCTGCTTTAAAAGAAAAATAAACCCATTTTAACTTCTTAACACAGATTTCCCTTAATATTTCCCTTAAAATAGCACTTTACTGTCTGATAGTACCATCATCAAAGATATGTGACGTTTACACAGTGAAATTCTCAAGCCCAGTACTGCATGTTTTACATGTCCGCACCATTCATTCAAACCAAAGTATTCTGGATGTCTTTTGTGTGATCTTGTTCACCTTCATACACAGCTCAGTAGGACATTTTTGGAGACCATTTTTTAGGAAACTCTGGAAACTCCACTAGATGAAGTTATGTATGTTGGAACGCTGTTTGGCTGCAGAGCATACTTGAATTTCAGTCTTTGAAAATGGATTGTAGCCTTTTTAAGAGAAGTAGAGTATCTACTTTTTATGGTCCTTCAAGGTTGTTAAAGTTGGGTGAAATCCAATCCAGTGAATATTTAATAACTGGCTACAAATAGAAAAGCTGATTAGCAACTTAAATCTGATTGTGCAGTAGTGTTAAATAAACAGGAAAGGCTGAGCTGTTTTATATTCATATCTATCCCTCTATCTGCAGATACATCTTTATTCTAATCATGTTTCTCTCCTCCTCTGCTTTACTATCTTTGCCAGGACCTCAAGCCGAGCAACGTGGCAGTAAATGAGGACTGTGAGCTGAGGGTGAGACTGATGTTCAGATTGAAGTGTAAACCAGTGTAGAGATCCTTCACTCCAACCTGTTAGCTCCATCAATTAAAAAAAACTGCCTTCCTGTCCTGCAGATACTTGACTTTGGATTGGCCAGACAGACAGATGACGAGATGACAGGGTACGTGGCGACACGCTGGTACAGAGCGCCGGAGATCATGCTGAACTGGATGCACTATAATCAGAACGGTAGGACACCATCACACTACAGACAGTTAATAAGCTTTTTTTTCTCTGAAGCAAATGAAATGTAATTTAAACTCTGTTGTTTTTCTCTTCCAGTTGATATTTGGTCAGTGGGATGCATTATGGGAGAGCTCCTGAAGGGAAAAGTCCTATTTCCTGGCACTGACTGTATCCTTTTTATCAGTCTGGCAAGAGCCCGCTGCAATTTGCAACCTTTTTTCCCTCTTAGCGTCAACCTCCCATTACCTCCGTAAAGTGCCCTGTGGATGCAGACCTCTTGTGGATTTGCATTACAATCCGAGGCCTTTCTGGAGGGGAGGCGCATCAACAGAGAGAAGTGGGGAATGAATGGGAGCGATGACAAAAGGCTGAATTATCTAGGTTGTTGTGTTCGGTATCTAAGTGCAGAGCTAAAACAAATTTGATTTACTGATCTTTGTGTGTCGGGGGACTTGCTGTCTAGAAAATAACTATTGACCTTCAGCTTCATAGTTTCGAGTCTGAGTTGATTTACTATGTGCCAGGATGTCAAATCTGAACAGCCTTTAACTCCTCCTGCATGAAGATATTGACCAGCTGAAGAGAATCATGGAGGTTGTTGGGACTCCGACACCGGATCTGTTGAAGAAGATCTGCTCTGAACATGTGAGAGTGGGAGGATGTTTGGTTTAAAGAGAAAAAGCCTGTCATCCACACACTGTAATGTTGCTGCCACTGACACAGGCAACCTAATTGATTGGTTCATTCCATTGACATGGCTGTTGATTGAATAGTCAATATGTGTGAGTGTTGGGGTGATTGATCGCTAACTGTTTGACACTAAATGATCCATATTGTCACATGCCAAGAGTTGAGCGTTGGTCTGTATTTTGCAGGCGCAGAAGTACATCCAGTCTCTGCCCTTCATGCCCCAGCAGGACCTGGAAAAGATCTTCCGAGGAGCAAATCCACTAGGTGGGCGATGCACGATTGCATTATCAACATCGCAAATTCAATTGCAAGGCTTCGAGAGGCTGCTAAAGCTCAAGTTGCTCCCTCCGTATTGTAAATGAGAAAATTCAGTTACACACATCCTTCACCTCCGTCTGTTTCCGTCTCTGTTAGCTGTCGATCTACTGAAGCGTATGCTGGTTCTGGACTGTGACGGGAGGATCTCGGCCAGCGAGGCTCTGTCCCACCCCTACTTCTCACAGTACCACGATCCGGACGACGAGCCGGAGGCCCCGCCTTACGATCAGACACTGGAGAGTAAAGACCGGACTCTAGAGGAGTGGAAAGGTAAACTGTCATTTGAAAAGGAGCACAATTGACGATTTCCACTGAGACTCGATGTGTTTGCAGCGTATCCATGGCATTATAAAAATGTCCAGATGTTCTTTACTTCTCAGTTTCTTTCAGATGAATGCTCTCACTTCCTTTTGCAAACAATTTTAGAAGGGCCTATTTGATTCGCAGATGAGGAAGTTGCGCATGTTGATACCACAGATCCAAAGTGAGCTTCAAACTGCAGAGCTTTTACTTTGCGGATTATGCAACGATGAGTTTAAACTGGGATGTTTGTCGAGGGGAATGCTGACTACACGGTCAAAGTACTACGGGTTTTGAAATATTTACAGATGCCATTTGTACCGTGATAAATGTGATTACGTTTCATTTCAGAGGGGAGTTTTATGGTTTGTGAAATGCCCCAGAGCTGATGTGAGTCATGGCGGATCATTCTGTGCATTCTGATGTGAAGTTTCTTTGATAGACCAGCTGAACCAGCACAATTATAATGGCACTGTATAAAAGCTTGTGCCAGAGGACTCTTGGTGTTTATTCCAAGTTGACTGTTGTGACAAGGTGACTTCAAACATTTACATCTACTGTACTTAAGTACAACTTTACTTGTATTTTACTTGAGCATTTAAATTTTCTGAGAGAGCATCTCTCATGAGATCGACCACAAATATTATCCCTGCACAGTCTAAACTGTAGCGTTTCATTAAGTCACTGTCATTCAGTGTTTAGAGAGTATTTCTCCTTCCTCTTTGTCTTCCCACCATTTTCTCCTCAGCTTAAGAAACTCCTAAAATGTCCTCCTCCCTACTCCTAATAGATTTTCCCCTCAGGAGCTCTCTTAAGAATATTTTCTTCACAAAGATTTAGTCTTAGTTTTAATTTTATATATAGGTTCCATGGTGTAATGGTTAGCACTCTGGACTTTGAATCCAGTGATCCAAGTTCAAATCTCGGTGGAACCTAGTTTAAAGCAGGTGAGACACAAAAGAGTGCAAATGGTGTTTTACTTTGGGGTGGCTCAGGGGTAGAGCCAGTGTCTTTTTATCGGAAGGTTGCTGGTTTAATTCCCCTGGTCTTCATGTTGAAGTGTCTTTGGGTAAGATACTGATCCTGATGTGCTGCTTGGCACCTTGCATGGCAGCCACCGCCATCAGTGTATGTATGAATTACTGTAAGTCACTTTGGACAAAAGCGTCTGTTAAAAAGTAAAATGCTAAATGTAAGGAAAATGTCAAACTAATAAGAGCAACTCTTAGTCCTAGGTCTAGTACTAGATCTGATAATTGGCCAGGTCTAAAACGGCAAGTATACAGTTTATAAAATACATGTAATTTACTTTTACTTGTATGTTTGATACTTAAGTACATTTCATACTTTAAGACTTGTACTCAAGTACTATTCCTATGGCTGACTTTCACTTTTACCAACGTAATATTTTAACAGGGTATCTTTACTTTTACTCAAGTTTGACTTTTGGGTACTTCTTACAACACTGATTTCAAAGAAGTGTTTTATACCACTCCATTAAAGGGGCACCTTGTAGTTTTTAAGAAGAAATTCAAACTCAGAATTTTAATATTGACAACATTAATATTAATACAAACTCAGAAACACCAGAACCAGAACACTGAAGCTAGAAAGGTGGCAGGGTCCGCCAGATGTAAAAAAACAAAGTGAAACAGTATGAAACTGTGTTGTCCTTTAAGGTCAGTTTGTTTATACAGTTTATTTCCACATTGATTAAAATTGATTCCCCAAAACTACACAGTGCACCTTTGAGTTTTGTCACTAAAAGCAGTTTTAAAAATATTCCTCGCCGTCTCTTTACAAGGCTCACACCTTTCTTTTCCCTTCTCTCTCATGTATGTCAATAGAGTTGGTTTTCGAAGAGGCCAACAGCTTCAAGGCATCCGGCAAGAAGACCGATAGCCTTCAGGTGGAGCAGTAATCCTCTCTCTGCTCCGCCTCGACCCCCACTTGAAGAAGGACCACGTACTCAATGAGTGGGAAAAGGACTGTGGGAGAGAACTCTGCCTCCCCTCTGCTCAGTGTGACTGTGTCTGATTGCCTGTCATGAGTTTATTTGAGCAGCAGGGCAGGACGGTCCCCACGGGGATCGGATGCACACATTGCAAATACAGGGAGAATTTTTAGGATCTGATAGACGGAGCTTTCCATCCAGAAAAGTTGCTTCCTCTTATGTTTCTGCTCAATGAGGGTAAAAAAAGGAGGAACCAGTCACTGTGGCTACGTCAGGGATCGCAGAGGACGTGTGGTTTCATACGGGGGAGCAACTTTGGGGAACCGAACTGTGTTTACAGACTGATAGAAGGTTTATCGAAGGATGAAAAAAATGCACACTAGGATTTCCAAAGTGACGACCGAGCGCCGTCTGGCCCCTCATCATGACAAACGCCGTGAGCAGTCAGTGCTTTCATATATGGGATTCATGTTTAAAGGCTTGCAGCAGTGCCACGTCATGCCACATAACAGCTTAGCATCTCGCCTGCATACTACTGCATGATTTATGTGCATTTTATTATTACAGACTATTACTGGTGCTGTATTATAAACCATTAGGACGGCTTATTGCATCTGCCACACAGCTGTAAAAACCAGCCTGAGGGTCAGACAGCGGTGTTACCAGGAAGTGTGACCAACTTTCAAGCCTGTTTTATCTCTATAATTTCCGCACAGTGAAATAAAAAGCAAACAATAAACTACTGCTCTTCCTCAGATGAATGAAAGTCATCCTCACTTGCTTATAGGATAGTAAACACCAACTGTGCTATTAATTAGCAAGGTAATTAATATATGCCAAAGCTGCAGCGGAGAGACTGTGTCGCAGGTCTGTGTTTACAGTGTGACCTTGCCTCTCATATACAATTTCCACTGATGGCTATTTTTCTGATCACCTGTTGGCTTTGGCAGAGCTCCATCAGGTTTCCATAGTTCTCTGCTGAGTCTTTTACAGCCCCCTGTTTGTGTTTACCATAATTAAGATTAGGGGCATTTTGTAAACTGTTAGGAGCAGTTCCCAGGCAGTGTGTGCTGGATAATAATGTATTACCCAACTAGTAGCTCCATGCAAGCAGCGACTGGTCAAACGCTCCAGGCTGATGATTCCTATGACGCAGCCATATTTGGCTGCTTGTGGCAACCAGGGAGCTCATTAGTGATCTTTCATGCTTTTTCAGTGTTATAAACCAGATTCAACGCGCTCATTAGCGTCCAAAGTATCAAAGCGTTGCGGCTGTGCTTTACCCCGATTGTAAGCATTTCAATAACGCTGCAGTTTATAGCTCATTGCGATAGTATTATACCCATCCTGATGAAGGCCTTCACAGGTAACATTTGTATAAGCAGCATGAGCTCAGTGATTCTTACATGAAATGGCCGACTTCCTCACTGTTATTGCGTCACTGTTCTTGCAGCAGTCTTTGTTCTACAAATGTCTTGCTGAGGTAGTAATAATCTGGTTGTGTTAAACCACAGTGTAAAGAGCCAACAAAACCACAGGTTCCTCGGCTTAGTACTGAAGTTCAGTGAAAATGTCAAGAGGTGAAAGACAAAGGTGATATTATGAAATCTAGTATTTTATAGATTTACTGTATATCTGACAGCTGAGCTGACAGATCAGTTATTTTACTCTGTGTACTATCTGGATACAACTTGGATACTAATGGCAGGTGTAAAGCAGATGTCTGTTTTCTAGTTAGTTATTTAAATTAAAGGATAAGTTCACCCAAAAATGAAAATTCAGCCATTATCTACTCACCCATGCTGATGGAAAGCCGGGTGAAGTTGTGTAGAAAGAAACATTTCTGGATTTTCACAGCAAAACAGTGTTGCAGCATTCTCCTAAACAACTGAAGTAGATGGGGACTTGTTTTAAAACGTAGAAAAACAGAAAAACGTAAAATGGCTCCATACAGCTCGTCCTGTGTAATCCACGTCTCCAGAAGCCCCAAGATCTCAAATTGATTTGGAAAGATGTTATCAACACCCTCAATGTGCGCTCAAGTTTGTGCATCCACTTCAAACAGGGTGTGAGCTAATGCTTTTAGCTTAGAAGCTACAGTGAAGAATTTAAAAAAGGTAGTAGATAACGTCGTTTAAAATCAGTTTGGGCTCTTGGGGCTCCTGCAGACTTGAATAACATGTGACCAGCTGGATGGAGCCATTTAATGTTTTTTCAGTTGTTTTTTTTTTTACATTTAAAACAAGTCCCCATCTACTTCAGTTGTTTATGAGTAGATAATGACTGAGTTTTCATTTTTGGGTGAACTTAGCCTTTAACTGACCTTCTACTGCTCCAAGTAGCAGTACTAGGTGCTCTTTAGGCTAGCGAGTGTGCTGCAAGCTACCTTTGACGTTAACCTGGCTAGCTAGGTTAGCTAGTTAGATGAACAACAGAATAAAAAGTAAAGTTAAGGGACTTTCAGTTGGAGTTTAATGAGTAATGCAAGTTGTATATTAATGAGTGATGTTTTTGAGGTTAGTTAGTCTCTCTGACCTCACACCAAGTAGCAGCACAAGTAGCTCTTTACGTTAGCTAAAGAGCTTTAAGCTAGCTCTGATTTTAGGGTTAAAATCAGTTGTGTTAATGTTAATGCTCCTTCTTTGTCATGCAGGTTAAACTGTAGTTTCTTGGCTTCGTCCACGCAAGTTTAACTCAGCCAATGAGATTATTTCTGCCAAAATATCAATTTACCATTTTTGAGGAGCACAAGAAGGAAACTTCCTCTAAACTACAGTATATATATATTTTTTTCCTGTAATGGTACACACTGGAGTGCTACATGTCGCCTTTTGTGCAAGTCGTCCATTAACACTGGATGCAAAATGTTGAATTTACAGTCCAAATGAATCGAATCTGTCTCAGTCAAAGCGTGTACGAGCTCTGAATGTTCAAGTGTTTTGTGCTTATGTGGATGTCGTACAGTATATGTGGTGGAAATGAATAGCAAACTGCAAAATCGAATGTATATGTATGCTGTATGTATGTATGCTATAAGTTAGACGTGTCTTATGAAGATGTCACATGCCACCACGTGTGTGTCAACAGTGTGAAATCATTAAGCAGAATGTCGACTCTCAGTTTTTAAAATGATTCAGATGATTTTTCTCATTCTTCAACGGGTAACATGACTTTGCAAGTCTTGGCTTCAGCAGAATAAACGTCATCATTTCTGTTTGTATGTTTCTTATTCTGTGCAGCATTCAGACACATAGCAGACACCCCTGTCCACATACTCCACCTCTATGGCAACAGTTTGGGAAAGGTTAACCGTTATCCAAGTTTGGTGAGGAGGAATTGGCCTTCATCGAGCCCTGAACTCAACCTTATCCAGCACCACTGGGATTACCTGGAACGTCCACCCAGAGCCCGGCCTTCAGTAGCTACATGCATTAATATTGTGGCTGAAAGGGAGCAGCAGCAGTCAGACACCAACATCTTGTGGAAATCCCTCCTGAAAGACTGGACTTTGGTTGTTCTCATATGGAATAGGATAGAATATAATACAGTATAGTTTATCAATAGAATAGTATATTAGAGAAAGCGACAGTAAACCTATATTATAGTATTACATGCAGACTAAACAACTCATCTGCCCCTGCACTCTCTCTGCTACTAGGGAGAGAAGAGGGCGGATGGCAGCCTCTCTTATCTCCACTCAAATTGCAGACTGAGTATAGTATAGTATAGTATAGTATGGATACAAGTGCAAGTTAGAATCAATGGGCCCGACCAAAGAGTGCAGGTGAATGGAACGAAATGGGTCCATCCCCCCTCTATCGCATACTGAATATGGTTTGGTATAGTCCAGCATAGTAAAGATTAATATAGATTTGAATAGTATAAGACAGTATAGTGTTTAATATAGTATATGATAGTAAAGATTAGAGTAGTAAGAATAGAGTGGTATACTACAGTATGACATGGTGTAGTATACAGAATAGCACACATAACATGATTATACTTAAAGGAACAGTTCGGTCATTATTTACTGATCCTCATGCTGATGGAAAAGTCAGGTGAAGTGTTGTAGTCCACAAAACATTTCTGGAGCTTCACAGCAAAACAGCGTTGCAGCATTATCATAAACAACTGAAGCAGATGGGGACTTGTTTTAAAACTTTAAGAAAAAAATAAAAAATAAATAAAACATAAAATGGCTCCATACTGCTCGTCCACTTGATACCAAATTGATTTAAAAAGATGTTATTTACACCCTTGATGGGCAGTCAAGTCAAGCATGCTAACACTTCTAGCTTAGCAGCTACAGTGATGATTTCGGCTTAAAAAAACGTCTTTTCGGATCAATTTGGGACCTCTGGATTGACTTTTATTACGCCGAACCAATTAATTTTACTTTCAGCTGTTTGTTTTTTTTACTTTTTAAAACGAGTCCCCATCTACTTCAGTTGTTTAGGGGGGACGCTGCAACACTGCTTCTCAGTGAAACAATGTGAAGAAATGTTCTGTGGACTGAAAACTTCTGACTTTCAACAGGCACGAGGTTGAGTAAAAAATAACTGAATTTTCATTTTGGGGTGAACTTCTCCTTTAAGATCAAGCTACATTATTAGATAACATGGACGCTCTGAAGTCTTAAGTAAAGCTTCTATAGGCAGGAACAGTTGTGTTCAAGCATCATAGGAATATTAAAGGAGTTATAACCCCAGTGTGGGCAGATGTTTTGTGGCTTTTTCCCCCACAGTGTGTAGACACACCCATATACTGCCCCGGGCGACCACAAGACATGATTAACAATGTGTGTGTGTGTGTGTGTGTGTGTGTGTGTGTGTGTGTGTGTGTGTGTGTGTGAGTGTGTGTGTGAGTGAGTGTTGGGGGTGTAACAGGCGACCCTACACACAGCTCCACTGGTCTCCTGCTTCAGCTGGAGGAATCTGCGCCGAAACAAACTTTCCTCTGCGGGACGGGCTTCTTTTCTTTGCAGCTAAACACTCCTCACATGAGAAGTCGGAGCGGAACCGGACCCACATCCTGACCTCAGCCTCGTCTAGTCTAGTCTGGTATGGCTGTGCGGTCAAGGACGGGATACTACCGGCAGGAGGTAAACAGAACCGTGTGGGAGGTTCCGGAGAGGTACCGGGACCTGAAGCAGGTCGGGACGGGAGCCTACGGGACTGTGTGGTGAGTTCAGGAGGAAGAAGTGATGATGGCTGGATGTTGATCAGCTGATTGTCCTGCTCTATCACACATTCACACAGGCGATCAGATGCATTCCCGTCCAGCACCACCTCTGTGTGCCTGTATGATACACAAAGAGGAAGTAGTCTAACACTCACCCACTGTTTACTGCAGCTTTATGTGGGAAACCAATACATACTCTTTGTTTCTGTATTGTAACATCCCAAACATACTGAAAAAGAGTCTAGATATTTCATAATGGTAATAATGACCCAGTTATTTACTCATGTATTTTTGTTTATTTACCTCTACTTGAGTATACACTAAAGTATTCCTGCAGTATTTCTTGTGTTGAGGTATTTTGGCCAGCAGCGTCTCCACAGCTGGCTCTGCAGGGCCTTTCACTGCATTGTGTTGCGTGCATGAGGGTCAACAAAGAAACCCCCCCCCAGTCTCATTGTTGGAAGAAGTCAAAGAGAGCTCGAATTAAGTGGCGAGAACGCACCACTACTTTGTCGTCAGTCACACACAGAGCTCTCTCCTCGCTGCAGACACAGTGACACAGTGAGGTGTAATTAACGTCATTAATCAGGCGCCGTTCCAGTTAGACGTCCCAGATGTTTAGTAATTACACCTGTGGATTTCCTCATAGAGATGTTCGAATGTCAGCCTTGTGGAAGTCAAGTTTTGCTCCAACATCTGAATTCAAGCTTTCTTTTGGATCACACTTGCAGCACATAATGTTTCTTATTTGTCTATTTATTTCAGTTCAGCGTGGGATCGCCGGTCAGGGTCGCAGGTGGCCATCAAGAAGCTTCACCGGCCCTTCCAGTCCAAACTATTTGCCAAAAGGGCTTACAGAGAGCTGCGACTGCTTAAACACATGAAGCACGAGAATGTAAGAACGCTCCCCGCAGACCAGAGAATAAAGAGGGATTTGTGGGATTAAAGTTTTAGGGGGCAGTCTTAAAGGGGCACTATGTAGTTCTGGAGAAGAATTTTAATATTTTCAATATGAATGAGGCAAAAATACAAACTCAGAATTACTTATTTTCTATAGCTAGATAAACAAGCTGTTCACAGAGGAAGATAAAGTCCCCAAAACACTGTTTGAAGCTAGAAAGGTGGCATGGTCCGCCACATATAAACAAAGTAAAACAGTATGAAATTGTGTTGTCCTTTAAGGTCAGTTTGTTTATTTAGTTTGTTGAGACATAAAAAATGTATAAAACTACATAGTGTACCTTTAATACAGATTGTATTTTTGCATTATTTCTCCTTCAGGTCATTGGGCTCCTGGATGTTTTCACTGCTGAAATCTCATTGGACCGTTTGCGTGACTTGTAAGTTCCCATCCATCCCTAAATGCTGATTCTGAAATCGGTTGTCGTCGTTCCACTGGAGTGACTCGACTCTTCCTGTCTTCTCCGCAGCTACCTGGTGATGCCATTCATGGGCACTGACCTCGGCAAGCTGATGAAGCTGGAGAGGTTAACAGAGGACAGAGTGCAGTTCCTCGTCTATCAGATGCTCAAAGGACTCAAGGTGACGACCAATACATGTATAAGCGTGTTACTCACTACCTACACCAGTATCCACACCTGTTAAAGGTGTAAATAAGGGTCAGTCGTGTCTTCGTTATCATGTTTTCCCCAGTTGAGCTGAAGTTGCTGATGTTGTCCGTATCTCCTCTCTCCTCAGTACATCCACTCTGCAGGGATCATCCACAGGGTGCGTGAACTTTGACCTTTCAGACTATGAGCATTGGGGGTGGGGCTGTTGCTCTTATTCACACTCAATCCCATTTATCCAGATTCCCACACAGGGAGCTTTTTAAACTCAGAACCATACGCTGTCGCTTAAATTTTGTTACTGAGACGTTCTACATGTTTATACATCTCTCTTTGACTTTTCCGACCCAGTTAACGGCCAGTTGCATGGATACGATTTTAGTAGCAATAAAAATTGTACAAACGAATGTTGAAAGTCTATCATGTTCATACTGAATGGCTGGTTTTAGCCCATTGTTTCAAGGCCTTCGAAAATAAGCCTCCCAGTCAAAGTTCAGGGACCAAAGTGCCCACATACTAGCAAAAATCTTGTATATACATATACTTACAAACTTTGCTACCTGAAAATCATAAGAAATGAAAATAAAACTGATTCTTTCTTTAAAAACGTGAAAAAAAATGTCATTTTTAAAATATGTTATAACTTTATGTTCTTTCTCTCACATTTCTGGAATCTGCAGGATCTTAAACCTGGAAATTTGGCCATTAACCCGGACTGTGAGCTCAAGGTACTTTTACTTCACATAAACCTGCTTTAATGTGAGCACCCTCATGCATCCACAGATTTTGATTTCATCACATTTCTGCTTCAGATCCTTGATTTTGGCCTGGCGAGGCAGGCGGACGCAGAAATGACTGGATATGTTGTGACACGCTGGTACAGAGCGCCCGAGGTCATCCTCAACTGGATGCACTACACACAAACCGGTAAACGTTTTCACATTTTGATAAAAGAAAAACGCTAAGAGACTTCCTCTATAACTCAGATTCAACGAGAGAGCTGATGTTTGCTTTCTCTTGCAGTGGACATCTGGTCGGCAGGTTGTATTATGGCAGAGATGCTGCTGGGGAAGCCGCTGTTCAAAGGAAACGATCGTATCCTTGACCTTCATCAACTTGCTTTTCACTGTGTGTGTCAGCATCACAAGAATGAACCACCTGCTTTTAGACCTGGTTAAATGCTTCAGATCCTGGCAAACTAACCTGAAAATCCTGAAATCCTTAGTTAGTAAAGACAAATAAGTATAATTTCGTTGCATGTTGATCACACCATAACCTGAACAGAAAGCTAAAAATCAATGCAAGATGATACTTAACCACAGCTACTGGCAGACCTGGACCAGCTCAGAGAAATCATGAAGATTACAGGAACCCCAGCCGCCGACTTTGTTGTGAAGCTGCAGAGCCAAGATGTAAGTTGCATCCTGGGGTTTGAGTCATATATTAATTTTTGTGCAGTACAGAAAAAAGCAGAAGTTGGCAGCACTGCACAGATGCAGAAGCCATTTTTTGATGAAACAATGAGATCATCGTGAGCGGGGAGTGGAGAAGTGAGAGTATGCTGCAGGAGTAGTTCATATATCTATTGACTGAATGCTCGGCTCAGATTCACCAGGAAACTGTGTCCTGTGTTTGATTGTTGATATATTTTGGATGGAGTAACACCTGCTGTGCCTCTGTTAATGCATCATTATCATATTTGTTTATAGCAGATCATTTAAATGTATTTTGGCATTGGTATCCAAGTGTTTCACTACCACTGAGCCATGGTGTTGTGTTACATTGTGTAAGGAAGTAACCCTTGTGTCAGTAAAGAGTGTCAGTATCTCATGATGGTGTGAAATCCGAGACGTCAGAAGTATCAGAGCAAAAACATTGTTCAACTATTCACACTTCCCTCAAAACCCCTCAGTGCACCAACCTCTGTCGTCCTTCTCTCCACAGGCCAAAAACTACATCAGAAGTCTACCAAAAGTACCAAAGAAAGATTTGCACTCCATTTTCTCCAAAGCCAGCTCAAATGGTACGTAAAGCTGACCGTTCTCCAGTTTATTCTGGTGTCGGTAAACTCTGTCATGCTGACCTTGATGTGTGTGTCTGCAACGCAGCAGTGTGTGTCCTGGAGAAGATGCTGCTGCTAGACCCTGAGCAGAGGGTGAGCGCGTCAGAGGCGCTTGAGCTGCCTTTCTTCAGTGAGTTCAGAGACACCGAGGAGGAGACTGAAGCACTGCCCTATGATCAGACCATGGACAACACAGACCTGCCGCTGGATCAGTGGAAACGTAAGAGAGAGGGGACAGCCTGGTTTAGATTTAAAGGAGCACTATGCAGGTTTGGGGAAGACATTTTAAACAGACGAGAAAGATCTTCATTCTCTGATTATTTTATGCCTAAACAAATTAAATAAACAAACTCTCTTTTGTTTTCATGACTGAATAAACAAACTGACCTTAAAGGACAACACAGTTTCATACTGTTTTACTTTGTTTATATTTGGCGGACCCTGCCATATTTCTAGCTTCAAATAGTGTTCTGGGGACCTTATTTTCCTCTGAGAACAGCTTGTTTATAGAGTTTGTATTATAACCTCATTAAAATAATATATTAATATTAAAATTCTCAGTTTTAATTTATTCTCCAAAACTACATAGTGAACCTTTAAAGCTGCTGTCATCTATATTGTTGTATCAACAACAGGTTAAGACACCATGTGTAATGTGAAAGGTGTCGCTCGTTTTAGCCTCTTTCAGCTCATGGTTTTGGTGTCGAGACCTGCAGCCTAACCATCGTGGTTCACTCTCACAGCTCTCATCCACCTTGTTTCTCGTCGCAGCTGCTGTTAACAGTGATAAAGCTCTGGTAGACCCATCGAACAATACCTGAACACCACAGCAGACAGACAAAGATAGCAGCTAGCTACTGAACATAGTGGAGCATTTAATGCTAAAGAGCTACATGTTTTCCTCAGGAGCTGGTGAGATGAAAACACAACTAAAAGTAAAGTGAATATTGGAGTTATAGTCATCAGTTAGCTTGAAACCTGTCTTCAAATGGATGCTAATGTTGCTCCATGACTGCTACTGTTTGCTAATAACTAACAGTATGTCAGTTGTTTGTTTACAGCTTGTTGCCCAGAAGTTGCCAAAAAATCCAAAAAACATTCTTCAACTTGAAGGAACATTTAGTTTTGTGAATTTGCAGTGCAGTAAAAATCAGGAAAGAGGAAAGAGCATTACGTAGCAGGAAGTGAACTGTTTCAGTGTTGTTTCAGTACCTGATTTTAGCCAGAAGAGGTCACTGAAGAGCTTACTTGATGCTACTTTTAACACATGATAAAACAAAGAAGGTGCAACAGACATATCAGGAAGAAAACAGCTTCATAAGAGAGCATATGAAGGGGTTGATCTTGGATATGAATGTAGGACACAGATGTGATGTGGCGGCTGTATAATCCTCTCTGTCTCGTGTTTGTGCAGGTCACACGTTCACAGAGATCCTGACCTTCAGGCTGCCCAGGGACTCCAGAGAGACGTCACTTTAGGAGCACACACACCTCTGCAGACTGTCTTACACTCAAAATTGCACATGCTCACACACATACACACCAAACCCCCCAAAAATATTCTCACCTTGTTGACTTTTTATTGTTGTGTTTGTGTAGGAGTTGTTGTTTTTTTCTTTGAATAAATGTAATTTGCTCATTTGTTAATTTGTTTGTGTGCCATGTTATTCTCTCCATGTTTATATTCATGCTAGCTGCCACAGCTTGGTTAAAGTCAGGATATCCATTGTGTGGCAGTTCTTTTTTTCTTCTGTTTGCATTTTGATAATTTATTCTGATAATGGATGTATTTCTGGAAATGAGGGCGAGGCCACCTATTGTACACTACCAAGGTAAATGCTGGGAATGCATAAGTGAAAAACTGTTCACTCTGTAGCTGAGTTATGGTGATGACATGTTGTATATGTGTTTTCCAATATGAAATCCTACCTTGTTTGGGACATATTCCCTTTTGCAGTGACCAGACCTGTCATTTATACCTAGCATGGCCAGTTTCCAAACCATTACACCGCCCAACAATCCGTCTAAAACACAATCTATAAAACACTCCCTGAGCCAGAAGCCCAAAGAAGGGAGCACTGCTGCTCTGTGTTTTCTCCACTCTTACTGGACTCTCATCTATAAAACCGAGCAAACATTCACCAGTAAGGAGATCTCAATTGGTCATGAGTTGCTGAAGACTAAAAAGTCACTTATGGGGAAAGCTTTTTATAACCAATGTAGGCCACAGTCTACTGACTTTGATCTGTCATCGACGAAAAGTGATTGATTTCACCCTTTGAGTGACTAAGAAGGCAGATATGTTTCTTCGCAAGTCACTCCGATAAGAGCTGTTTGCCTGCTGATGTTGACTGACTGACCGTGCAGTGCCAGTTGTCCATTTCCTGGTGGCTGTACACTTCAGAGGCTCACAGGACAATGGATAATATCTACAAATCCATACAGAACGGAGGACGCTTAAATTGCAGCAGACTTTTGTTGCTGCTGTTTCTGGCAGGTAACAAATTCAAGGATTTTTCTCTTGACAAAAATACCAGTAACAGAGTCGATACAGTTGTAGATTATACGGTCCATTGGCACAGTGTGTGGGTGCTGCAATACTGAGTAATCAATGGCTGTCGGAAAAACTTTTCTTACTTTGTTTTATTTAGTAAAACTCCTCAAATTGTGTATATATTAACCTATACATGTGATAAACCATGAACTATAGTACAAATTAGCTGTACTAGCTTATGCTTTTACATTTCATTATTAGCATTGAAAGCTACTAAGCTACTTTTTTTTTACTTACTTTGCCTTATGAAGATTTTACATACAAACATATAGGCTTTAAAAATATGAAGCATTGTTTTATATGAAACTACACAACACCATATAAAGTAGTTACAATCTGCTCCACCTCAACCTGCTGCAACTGTAAAATGCTGCTTACTCATTGATCCATTAGTAAAAATAAGCCAATAACACATGTATACAACACTATTTTCCTTCTGAATCAATGCAGTGTTAAAAGTATATTTTGCTGATAAAACTACAATATACTTTCACTGAAGTAATATTCTGAATCTGGCATTTTACATGTAATGCAGTACTTTTACATTGTTGTCTTGCTGCTAGGCTAATGTGTATTGCAAGCCTACGTAGCATTAGCTAAACAGCAGCTACTCGCCACAAGTGACAATTACAGTATAATGATGAATGCTATAACATAGTTTAATGGTGGCACAAATACAGAAGAGTTAAAAAAATTAGAAAACTGACTCATTAATGTCAGGCAAACCGCATGTTTGCTAATGTTAGCTAACATTAGCCAAAATATGCTAGGCTAACAGTTGTGCTTGAAGTCTTTTTGTCAATTTGTATCATGTCTCCTTTGAAAGGTTTTATAACCTTGCTTAAGCAATTAATCAAAATAGCATTTCAAGATCAACGTTCCTGCTTAATACCACATACTGTTTTAGCTAGCAATAAAATTTGTTTTCATTGACTGTGTAGGCCTTCAGCCAGTACTGTCTTCAGATGAAGAGAGCTCTGAAACAGGTAAGAGAAAACAATAAAACCTACAGTGTATTACAGGTGCTATCTGTATGGCCATAAACATCCAGATACATTATATTGGTGATTAATGTCATTTTCAGAAGAACCACAAATCAACTGTGCAATTGTCGGTCCGGACTACATGACTGTGGGTGTGCCCAGCAGCATCGAGTGTACAACCGACTGCCCTTCATGTACCTTTTCTATGTCTTTGGATGGACAGAGCGCCCAGGGTCAGGGCAATGTGCTAGCCTTCACCGTCGACAGCTGGAGGGAAGCCTTTACAGTGGCATGTACAGTCACAGATGATAATACACTGCAGACTGCCACGGCAACAAAGAAACTGAAAGTGTTAGGTAGGTGAGAGCTGATTTAAAACATCTTTTAATTACATTTGTGTAGAAATCCTGTAACATGGCCTTCAGAATAATTGGCCTATATTCATGATGTATGTGCTTTTTAAATGTATTTCCATTCTAAGGACTCATATATTTGTCTTTCTCACCTCAGCTGGACCTGCAAACGTCTCCATCTCAGGCCCTGATCTGATGAATCCAACAGTGAGCCACACCTACAGTTGCCACGGCTACTGTCGGCCATCTTGTAACTACGCCTGGAGGATAGATAAAGGCGCATGGATCGGTGGTCAAGGGAATGTTATTTCTGTCAATCCTCGGGAGGAGGACCACTACAAAACGCTCACCTGCAAAGCCACCAATAGTGTGTCTGGGCTGTTTGTCACTGCTACTCGAAACATAGCTGTGGCGTGTAAGTCAAGAGTGTCTATGGAAGTAGTTGTTGGATGAAGGGTCCTAAAAGTGGAAATAGCACGTTTCCAGTAAAATTTAGTTCCCTGCCTCTGCATCAATATGGAGCTACAGCCAGGAGAAAGTTAGCTTAGCTTAGAAACAGCTAGCCTGCATCTGTTCAAAGATACCTCGAAAGCTTTTATAATTCACGTTTAACTTTATTTTAATCGGTATAAATATACAAGTGCAGCAACAACAAATTGTAGTTTTATGGGCGGTTATGTCGCAGAATATTTCTCGGCGGGGTGCAACGACTTCCTGGATTCCTTGCTGGTTAACTTACATTAGATATATTAGACAAGTGATATATAACTTGTCAATTGATGAGCTGGGTTTTGTTTTCTTTGGACAGAGTCAAACCCAGTCTTTATGCTAAGCTAAGCTATGCTAACAGCTGCTAGCTAAAGCTTCATATTTATTTAGTGTCATCAAACTTTTCTTCTATCTCTCGGCAATATAGCAAATAAGCCTTTATCCCAAAATGTCAAACTATTTCTTTAACAAGTGAACTAATTCGATGGCTAGCTGTAAGTTAGCTCATATGCTAATACCTAGGCCTACACACCAAATCAGCCAGATAAGAAATGATTACTTTCAGTCACCAAGGAATAGAAATAAACAATATCTCTATGTGCCGATATTATAATTTGTACATTGAGAAACAAGACTAACTTGTTCCATAACGCCACTTTACCTCCAAAATGGCTACCTGAGTGAGCCTTAGATCACCTGAAAGCCACTGCACACTTTATATTTAAAGACAACACACCATATAATGTAATCTATTACATTAGCATTTTTCTCAGTACTGATCTATCCTCACTATCTTTCTTTCAGCGGGTCCTTCAGACATTCAGATCAAAGGCCCCGACGTCATCGATATCGCCGAGAAGTATAAGTTTGAGTGTACGTCTGAATGTCGGCCATCTTGTCGCTACGTGTCGTCTGTGGACGGTCAGACCGTGAGGGGCAACGTGATCGAGCTCACAGTGGAGCATCCGCTTAAATCTGTCACTATCAAGTGTGAGGCACAAAACACTGCTTCAAGGAAGACAGCGACTGCCTTTAAAACTGTACAACTGACAGGTAGATGAGCCGTGAAATGGTTTCATGTACATAATCTCACATCAGATTAAGATCGTCTACTGATCAGAACTGTGTTTGTATTTTTTTCTTGTGTTCAGGGTCGGATCCCAACCGGTCCTCTCGTCCTGAAGAGACTTCAGCTGTGCTGCTGCTGCTGGCCTTCATCATATCTACTGCCTATGCACTCTGAGATTTACTTACTGTGTGTATGTTTGGGAACATTACAATCCCAGCTATACGTTTCTTTTAATTGTTTTTTATTTGCTCAACATATTACATCACTGTTAGTCATATTGATATTATTAATTGTAGTTTTATCATTTGGAACAATGCATTTAGCTCTAACAAAGAGCAGGTACAGATTTATGGTTCTGAACATCATGAGAGCAGTTTCTCTCTTTGTCTCTATCAGGTCCTTATACGTCCTGTGAATGAATTTATTATGAAGAAAGGTAGTTAGTCATGACTCATGTCCTTCTGCTCTCACGCTGCATATCATTCTCTTCCATTTGTCTCACATGTTGACTCTGGGCTGAACCCTGTTTGCACTCTCTAGTAAGACGTGAGGCAGCAATTAAATATGAGCCTGAGCAGGAGGGAGTGTGCAGGTGGATTGTCGACTTGTGAATAATGTATTCGTAGGATTATTCTACATGAATACATTTGAAATGTTGAAATGTCCACGTGTGAATAAAATGCACTGATGACTTTTTAATACAAGGCTCTGACACTTTTCTTCACACACCATCTCACAGTTTCAATAAAATCTTAGATAAATCCAATTTGTCGGTGTAGCGGGTTGAGGCCTACACCCGTGTGTTTTCAGGTAGATATTCTGCTCAGATTGTTGGGTGGGGCAAAAAGATTACTTAACCTAATGAACTAATAAAAGCCATAAAGATGTAGTTAATAACATTAAGTGTAACTCATAAAAGTGGGTGTCTGCAGGGACTTTAAACTACTCCAGAGCTCATATGAGGATAACAGCTTGATCTCATAATAATTCAGCCTTGGCTCCACCTGCAGGTTGGATGGTGATGGTACACCTCTGAGATCTGTACTTAAAGGATAAGTTCACCCAAAAATGAAAATTCAGTCATTATCTGCTCACCCCTACGCTCATGGAAAGTCAGGTGAGGAAAACAGCTACAGACTACGAATTTCTCCTGACTTTCCATCAGCATGAGGGTGAGTAGATAATGACTGAATAAGAAGTGGTGTGATTCTTTTAAAAATGTGTGACGTCAACACTACAGAGTTAAACGTCTTACTCATCGGGAATTTAAATGGCAGTAAAATTCCCAACACTTCAGGTGCATGTTTGCTTTAATATTTATATTGGCAAAGAGCAGTGACAGCTAGAAGTCACACCCAGGGTTCATAACAGGCCACTGACAAACACTTTCTGAGAAGCAGTTCAATGTGGCTTGAACTCATTTCTGCTTTGATTTTAAAAAAGATGCCCTATAAATCATTTCAACACCACAGATGTAATTGTAAGGTTTCTATTTACACCTGTGTCACTGGCACTACTTTTGTTGGAGACATGACAGAAGTGAAGATGGAGGGACCTTAAAAAATGTGCATTCATTGTGACAGTAACTGTAATTGTAAGAAACAGTGAGCACTTTGGCAGCAACTTTTATTAATTAATACAACTATTAATATTATGTATAACTTAGAGGGCAGGTGTGTCACTGGATCAACTCATGTCACCTCCTGAGTGAACTAACTTCTGTTCAACTTAAAAACTTGATATGATAAAATGATAAAACTAGAATGGCGCTCAATAGAGCGCATACCTCTTCCAAGGCCCGACAGTTAACTTTAATTCAATCAAGCCTAATCCAAAACTCAGTAGCCTTGTATCACTTTTAAACCACCCATGACTGCTGAACCATAATGTAAGCTCACCAGATCTAGGATCCACATCAAATTGTACTCACTCATAGATTCCAGCCACCTTAATACACCTGATTTTTTTCCATCATCATCCATACATTATTCAGTGAGAAATTGGGGTAAATGCCAAACAAACAAACTGCAATGTTAAAGAAAGTGATAGAAAATTCCTGGATCTGTCTGTTCTGCAACAGTTAAAGGGGGCTGAGAACCAAGTTTCATCCAAGTTTCGTGGAAATCTGTTCTGTAGTTTTTATGTAATCCTGTTGACAAACCAACCAACCAAAAAACACAACCTCCTTGGCGGGGGTAAAAAATGGAGATAGTACAAGGCAGAGCCACCAACACAAGATAAATGGCTGATAATTGTGAATGAAATATATGATATGGGACAGTTAACTCAGGATAAGAGCTCAGTGTCAAACAATGTCAAGAAAAATGGTAGAAATGGATGACATTTACATGTCAACAAAAAGACAAGAGGATGAACCACTGAATGTACCACAGGAATACAACTTATCATTTGTGCTTTTTTTCTGTGTGTATGTAATTTCTCTGTAATAGAAAGCAAATGAAAATAAAGTGTTTTTGGCCACAGCAGCCAGCTGCTTTTGCTCTAAAATCAACTGTACACTACCTGCTCATGATGAAACAGCAGACAGACACAGTTAGCAACTAGCTAGTTAACACAGGGGATCAGTTAGCAGTTAAAGAGCCGGACAGATTGGACTGTGCCAGGAGGCCACATCTCATCTCTGCTGGATGTTCCCCAAAACAATTTCAAAGGTGGTGATAATCAAAATATTCATTATTGTCGGTCCAGACATATAAAATAAGATATAAAACACATAAGATATTAATTATTGCAAGTGTATTTATATTTAACTGAGCCAGGCTGCCCCCACAGATGGCCACTTCTTACATATTGCACCTTTAAGCTGACAACACGTGAATTTTTTCCCAAAGGTCACGAGACGCCTGGCTTTGATCTCCTGCAGCTATATACATACAGGTGAGGTAAATACATTAACAGAGCCCCCGTATCAGATCTCGTCGACAGCTGGAGTTGTATTCTATCAAGATGCTGTGATAAATGGAGTTTAAAATCTCTACATCTGTAACCACAGGCAGATATGAGAAAAGAGGGAGCCACATTATCTGCTCTGGATTAATGTTGCAGGTACAAAAGAAACAAACACAGACCACAGAAGACAAAACCATGCAGCATGTCGGCTGCTTGAACGCACACCCTCTGCAGAGAATAAACCCAGCTGATAACCAACATGTTGCACTCTTGTGCCAGGAACACTAGGTCATTTATTGTCTCTGTTTTGTGTGAGTGGGTGATAACAGTGGGCAAGGCCTTCATTTCCCAATATATTATAAGAGTGTGGATAGTTACAGAGCTACTCAGACCGTCTGCAGCACCATGGTTCATCACACTGCCTCTCTACTGTTGCTCACCTGCCTGGCAGGTAAGAGGACGTCCTGCTGGCTCATCTCCTGCTCGCCTCAATCAGCATTTTAGCAGAACGCTCATTACTTTAGACATTAAATTATTACATGTTTTCATGTAATTATTCGATTAGTTTTGTTTTGGTTTGCAGTGGAAATTAATGATTAACATTTTCTATTTTCTCACGTCCAAGGTTTTTCTGCCAGTGAAACTAAGCTGGGTGGACCCGTGGAGGAAACCTCATGTAAGACACTTTTAATACTAATTATTACTGCAAATTAATATTTTCAAATGTTGAAAATGGGAACTAAGGAAACTTTCTTTGCTCTTTTCTGATTGCATGATGTTGGAGTCTTTATTTAAAGGCTTCAGCTCCCTCACAAAATGTTATAATGTTGTAATGTTATAATAGTAATAGTTAATTAACTTTAATAAGACTATATAAGTGTTAATAATAGCATAATAAATAAATAAATACATATGGCTAGGTTATAATAATAATAATTATTATAAGACATTTATAATTACTTATAAGAACAGTTGGTAACGCTTTATGTTAAGGTCTTCATATTAATGCAACTTATAACTATAAAAGAGTTAACAATAGCATCGTTAACAAGTCTTATACATTTTTTACTAAGCTTTATGTTGCTTTATTAAAATGAATTCATACTTTATTGTGCATTTATGAGCATGTAAGTATGCACAAAGTTAACTATGCTTTTTGCAGTCGTTGGATCTAAAGCAAGACAATGCCTTTAAGGTTATTAATACTTGTTATGACTTTGGTTAAGGCTTTTTTTTGTTTTGTTTTGCTTGTGCTTTTAGTACATTAGGCGAAGGTTGGAATCTGACAGTAAGTAGATGGAAATTACCAAGCAGCAAATTTCTTTGATACTTCTCCCAAATTACCACAATAATTACCTCAGAATGTATTGAAAATGACTCCAACTTTATTTAATAATAACATTGTACTATTTCCAACAAACATTTTATCACTAGCTTGTAATTTCTTTAATACACTGCCATGAAACTTCCAACTATAGTTTCTGTCCAACGCCTGCAGGTCATTATTAAGTCATGTTGGGATCATTTTCAATGAATTTAAGTAATTATTGTGATTTGGGGGTAGTTTCAAAGAAATTTTAAATATTCTACATGGTAATTACCACATACTTACCATAAAATTACCAGACCTGTCAAATTGAATGTTACCATGCTGCTGCATGTCTTGTAATCTTTCAGAAAAACTGTTGAATAAGTGCATAATAAAGGATTTATTAACCTTGGTAAGACATTGTTCTGGCTTTAGATCTGTTAAGGCATAATTAACTGTTAATAAATGCATAATATGTATGTATGTATTCATCTTACTACTTTATTTAGCAATAAATAAAACTGAGTAGTTTTAACAATGGCATGATATATAAGTTGGTTAAACTCAATGTGTTTGTAATGTGAATTTGAACAAATTATGAGAATGTTTTTATTAACGATCTTAAGCAGTCTATTAACTTTTAACAAGTTTCTAATAAGTGCTTATAAATGTCTTATAATCTAACAATGAATGTGTTTTCTGATGCTATTACTTGCGCTTATACAGTCTTATTAATGTTAATAAGCATCTTATGAGAACTTTAAAAGGCTTTCTTACCTACCTTATTAGAAAGATCCCCATGTAAAGTGTTAATGAAAAAGACTTTTAAGCCTTTTCTGCTCCACCTCCTGCAGACGGGCCGTCCTCATTGGGGATCAGTGGGGTCGATGTAGTGACAGTAGGAATCCCATATGGTTTCCAGTGCTCTGCTGACTGCTACCCTACCTGCCAGTACACCTGGACTCGGGGTAATGTGACCACTCAGGGGCCTGAGCTGAGCCTGCAGCTCCTGCGCATAATGCCACCACAGACCCTGACCTGCACAGTGGTCAACCCTGCAAGCGGGAAGTCAGCCTCTGTCCACAAGACGCTGCAAGTGACAGGTACGAATGACCAAATTCAAACTCATGAGTTCCTTCAGTAGAAATACTTTCAACCAAATCTATTTCCAACTTTTCAGCCGGTCCATCAAACGTACAGATCAGCGGTCCAGCCTTTCTGACTTCAGGAGTTGGAACCAACTTTACCTGTTCAGCCATCTGCTACCCCTCCTGCAGCTACTCATGGTCTGTTGTCTTGGAGGAGGAGATGTACAGTACGGCACAAGGCAACACGATATCTGTCACTCCACCTGCCGCAACTGTCAACTCGGAGACGCTGATCTGTGAGGCTGAGGACACCGTCTCACATCTCTACGTCTCCACATCTCTGTTTCTGTGGGTGGCAAGTATGTGACAGAACTTCATCTCTAATGAGAAGTGACAATAAATAAGTTTAACAAAAAGCAACAAACATTTAAAACAAATATTCCAACCAAACAACCAACAAACGAACGGACACAGGTGAAAACATAATCTCCTTGCTAAAGAACAAATTGCACCTTACCAGCAGACAACTTAATCATTTCCTTCATGTTGTCGTGGATTCATTGTAACATTAACACATCCATGATCTCATTCCATAAATCTGTAAATGACATGTATATAAATTATTTGAAGGCAACATCTTGACTGCACACATATTCTAATGTTCTAACCTTTTAAAAATGACCACAATACATTCAAATGTATTTCTACATCTCCTTCTTTAGGTTCATCCAACATTATCATCACTGGTGACAGTGCAGTGGTGATGGGAAAAAAGTACTCGTACATATGCTCTGCCGAATGCATCCCATCCTGTCAGTTCACTTGGAAGTACAATGGAAAGACTTTCCAGGGTGACGAAATCCAGATACCCATTTTACATCAGGGGCAGATGCCAAAGTGTGCCAATCACCTGGAGATCACTTTCAGTGACTACTCTAAAACTGAGCCTCTGACCTGTGAGGCAACAAACATTATATCTCAGGCCATTATCAGCATCACTATGAACCTCACTGTAGTAGGTGAGTCTGACATATTGCCTCCAACTTTTAAATATAAAATGGTAAAAGAGGCTAATCACATCACGTCTTTCATGTTCATGCCTGGTGTTTCGAATGTTCTCTCTGCACAGATCCATTCTCAGTGCGCCCCACCTCTCAGGCCCAGCCAGTGTCAGGCAAGTCTTTCTCTCTGCAGTGTGCTGGCTCTCAGAACCCAGCGTCCATTACATGGCTGAAGAATGAAGGCCCGATGCCTGCGTCTGAAAGAGTGCATTTCTCCCCTGGAAACGTCACGATGACCTTCAGTCCTCTCCTGCAGGCAGATGATGGTTTATACCAGTGTGTGGTGACAGAGGGGCAGACCCCCATCCAGTCTATTGGCTACATCATGCAAGTAAACTGTGAGTATTCAAGAGTCATGTGGGTCCTGAGTCCTGGGTTTGGGTCAGGCTTTGCTGTGGCAGTAGACTAAGCGTCGCCTCTCACCAGTCACTTCTTCAAGCTCTTTCTGTGAGTTCCCAAGTCATTTATAAGCTAGATGGGATAGCAACCCTTGAAGCAATTTGTTGGACCACCCAGGGCCTCTTATGCATTGGTCATGCCCACAGTTGCGGTTCCTTGTGACCAGATGTCAAAACTACCTCAACTGGCTCCTTATAATGTGAAAGAGCAGCAGTTCTAATTACTCATCCTGTCCCAAAGGGTGACCAAGGACACCTTATACAGGAAACTCATTTTGGCCATTTATATCTGTAGTCTCGTTTGATTTGATACCCTGATGAAGTCAAAGGTTGGTTGTTCCTATCAACCATCATCATGGCCCATGTAAGCATTGTAGTTTCTTGACAGAACAATGAGATCGTGAACAGGTGGTGCTCTTTCCAGGACCCCATCCCGAGATTCCTCTGAATCTTCTGGTACTAGAAGATGGTACTTCTCACATTTTTTGGTTTAATAATAATGAAATAATCATATTGTAAATAAAAGAGGCCTACCTGTCTATTTGTCTGCTCTACCTCCAACCACAGACGGACCGTCTTCAGTAATGATCAGTGGTGTCGACATAGTAACTGTGGGAGTACTGTACAGTTTCCAGTGCTCAGCCAGCTGCTACCCAACCTGCCAGTTCACCTGGACCAGAGGTAATGTGACCTCTCAGGGCTCGGAGCTGAGCTTGCAGCTTAAAGAACTATGGCCAAAACAAAACCTGACCTGCACAGCATTTAATCCTGCTACAGGAATATCAGTCACTGCCCAAAAGACGCTGCGAATGACAGGTAATTATGACAAAACTGAATACATTCTCATATGTCTTTTTTATAAGCATTACCTTCAACTAATTTATTTCCAACTTTTCAGCTTGGCCATCGAACATTCAGATCAGCGGTCCAGCCTTTCTGGAAGCAGGAGTCACATCCATATTTACCTGCTCAGCTAACTGCTACCCCACCTGCAGCTACTCATGGACTGTTATCTTGGATAAGGACACGTACAGTACCGCACAAGGCAACACAATATCTGTGGCTCCACCTGCCATTACTGTTGCCTCCGAAACACTGATCTGTGAGGCTCAGGACACTGTCTCACATCTCAACATCTCCAAGTCTCTGCTTGTGCAGGTGGCAAGTATGTCAAAGATCTTACCCTACCCTAACATTTTGAATGCACACTTGTTTTGCTGTTACCTCCTTGAAAAATGACCATAATACATTCAAATGTCTTGTTTTACTCCTTTAGGTTTATCCAACATTATCATTACTGGTGACAGTGCAGTAGTAATGGGCAAACAGTACACGTTCACATGCTCTGCCACATGCAAGCCATCCTGTGAATTCACTTGGAAGTACATGGGAAAGACTGTCCAGGAGGAGAAGTCAAAGTCTGACAGTCACCTGGAGATCACTTTCAGTGACTACTCTAAAACCGAGTCTCTGACCTGCGAGGTCACCAACATGGTGTCTAACGCCACCATCACCACCACTAAGAACCTCACTGTCATTGGTGAGTCTGTGATGTTTCTCCCACCTGATCTTCAACAGATCACTTTGGTGACTTTATGGTGTAGGGCATAATAAATGTTCATCAGAGTCACTTGATTTTTTGGTATTCTCTCTTCACAGATCCATTCTCAGTGCGTCCCAGCTCTCAGGCCCCACCAGTTGCAGGTGAACCTTTCTCTCTGCAGTGCATTGGCCCTCGGGACCCAGCCTCCATCTCATGGCTCAAGAACAATCAGCAAATACTCGCATCTGAAAGAGTGCATTTCTCTGCCGAAAACGCCACAATGACTTTCAGTCCTCTCTTGCAAGCGGATGGAGGGTTGTACCAATGTTTAGTAGTAGAGGGAGGGAACCAGACACTCTACTACAACTCACTGGAAATAGTCGAGGGCGGGACCCCCATCCTGTCAGTTGGCTATGTGATGCAAGTTAACTGTGAGTACACCTGGGTCATGTACTAGTAATTTGTTGATAACCAATCAGAACTGAGGAATCTAAAACATGGTCTTACATTTCCAGATGGTCCAGATGAGGTTCTCATTGTGAAACCCAACAAAGAGCCTGTAGGTGAGGAGATGTTCACCATGGATGGATCCACGACAGAGCTGCGGTGTTTGACCGACTGCTTCCCCGTCTGCTCCACCACCTGGTTCTACCGTGGCAGGCTGCTTTCTACAAACGCCTCCATATTGTTCACACCTGTGACACCTCCATATGAGACTGCCCTCACCTGTGTGGCCTTTAACTCAGTGACAAAGAGAAACAGAACGGCTGAGACCACAGTGGTGGTGCCTGGTAAGACAATATCAGGGGCTGAAGTCAGAGATGATCCTCTTTAAATGACGGATTAAGCACATATGTACCTGTCTTGGTTCTGTTGAGCAAAAAGACCTTTGGTTTATATATCGCATTTCTTCTCTTGCAGATGGACCAAAGAATGTGATAATTTCAGGACCAGACAGTCTTGAAGTCGGGGTCTCAGCGAGCTTTACGTGCTCAGCCGAGTGCACTCCTTCATGCAGCTTCACGTGGACCTTGTATGGGAAAACTATGACGGGTAGCGGCATTGACATCACTGTGAATCGCTACGTTTCCCAAGAGTCCATCAGCTGCCAGGCTGAGAACACATTCACCGGGAAGATGGCGACGTTCAACGAGACGCTCAGTGTCTCAGGTAGGCTGCTGCTGGAGGTGTGAGTGTTGTCAGACATAGTTTATTATCCGTTTTAACTCTAATTTGTGTGCTTGTCACTGCAGATCCTCACTGGTGTGGATGTTAAGACTTCTCCTCTGCAAGTGCTCTGGTAATCTTTCTACGTGTGTGGATATATTTGCTCAGGCTTTGTGTTGCTGACTGTGATGGACTGGTGACCTGAAGAGGGTGTTTCCCTGCCTTGAGTGCAGTGCACTCTGGGACAAGCTCCAACCTATTCTTGACCCTGAAGATTAGACAGGTATAGAGAAGAGACTTTATGGATTGTGTGCTTGAGAAATACGTTTCTGGGTGTTATTTACACAAGGCTGATCATTTTCTTTGATAATGTATTCCCATTTGTCTTGCCAAACAATATATACTATCATACTTAATAAACAATGAACTACTGTGTTAAATATACAATGACCTACTGTACTCATTAGTGTGAATTCATCACTCTGATGTGACACATTTAAGATTACAGAGTTATAAACTGTTTTACTTCAGAAGGTACTGACTCAACAACAACACACGCACAAGTGAAAATAAAATACGCCTTTATTTGTAGTTCACTCTCTGAAAACAGAACAAAATCTGTGACTCAAACTGAACACCTCCGTCACTGATACAGTTTTCTAATCTTGTTTAGCCAATGCAGCGTCAGGATTATTTGGTAGGTTTAAAAGGGACAGTTCAACCCAAAATCAAAAATACATATTTTTCCTGTCACCTGTACTGCTATTGTTTTGGTGTCGGTTGTTGTGTTTCGGAGATATCGGCCGTAGAGATGTCGATCGTCTCTTAAATATAATGGAGCTAAATGGCACTCGGCTTGTGGTGCTCAAAGCGCCAAAAACATACATTTGAAAAACTCAACAGAAGTGTCTCTTTCCAGAAATCATGACCTGGTTACTCAAGGTAACCCACAGACCTTGTTGTGAGGCATTTCATCAAGGAACTATTTTCTTTTCATATCACAGCACATAAAGAAGTGTCTGATATCTCCAAAAATGCAGCAACTGACACCAAAACAACTGAGATGGATAAATAGCACTACAGGTAATTGGAAAGATATGTATTTTTGATTTTGAGCTGAACTGCTCCTTTAAGTATGGGTGGAACCTTCAAACAGGGCAGAGTACTCACAGAGACCGATCCACATCTTTAGGCTGCATTCGGGTTGAATTAGAAAGTTGGAAATTCACACTTCCCTGTAACAGAAAATCCCCTCTGGTTGAAAGTCTCCATCAAATGTAACTATCTGACTCCATTTGACTGAATCAACATGTTTATGGAGCTCAAAATTGAATTTCCATGAAGCACACAGGTAAGTTTCCACTTTCTGTGTAGTTCGATAAAATGCAACATCTGAGCCCAAACACGTTGGATGTGCAGACTCTACTACATCTTTAACCAAACCTCAGAATATAAAAACTAAATTTTTCAGCATTGCATGCTCATAAATGGTAAAACATATACATTTACACAGAAAGTATCGATGACGACATTAGCTGCTGCACAAGGAACAGGACTCTACACTGGAAGTCTCAACAATTTGTGAATTTCCAACTTCCAAGTTCAAATAAATGCAGCGTTATGAATAAAGAAAGAACATGAAATCACATTTCCACAGGTGAATGGATGTAGCACAGCAGTCCGATTTAATAAAGGTTGAACTGAATGTAAGTTTATTCAGTATTGGAATATAACTACACTTTTCCATCGGCTTTGAAAGCAATGCATTATTGTGTGCTGAACTTTAGATTTTCCTTGAAATCCAAACGTCAAACTCCGTACTTCTTCTGTAAGGCTGTGACGGATGATGCTTCCAGCTCAGCTTGGTGGAGGAAGTCAAACAGTTCTTTCACAACTAGAGGAAAGAAAAGTAGTACAGCAGTTATCAATATGACGGCACGTGTGGTTGAGAAGATACAGTAAACAGTAGTACGTCAAAGAGACTTACGTTTCTTCTCTGGGGACGACATGAACATGACGGCCATGTCGAAGCGTCTCACGCTCGCTAGACTCTTGAGGACCTCCAGTGTGACGGCTGGCGCTTCATTCCTGCATAAGACTGGTGTTAATATACAGTACAAGACTACACATGTAACCTGACTATGCTGAGCAGATGTCCAGTTTGCTTGTAGATTTCTTTTTTTGAGCATTAAAAAAAAAAAAAACTCACTTGATGTAGAAGTCATGCAGGGTCGTCAAGATCTGATTGAGAATGTTAGGTTCAAGGGGGTTGTGGAAAATGTTCACGTACGCTTCAGGCTTGATTTGCTGTAAGACAAGAACAAAAACAAGGCTGTAATCTTCATATTCAGGTGTTTGGTTTGAATTCTAATATGTTTGTAGATACTGCTTTTTGTCAAATTTAAAGTCTCTCAGAAATATCCGCAAACATGGTGATTTAAAATTAGATTTTAATTATTTCTGTGGAAATCAGACCCGGTTGACATGGCAATGACAAAACATATCATGACCGTCATGAAAGAATAAAAGAATTAGCAATAAATGTCCTCAGCTCGCATCAATCTGCATAAGCACGCCTGCACAGTCAACACCACTGCAGTGCTGACAGCTTATAATTACACTGTCTGAACACACTAATATCATCTTGTCAGCAGTAAATTACAGTGTACGCAGGCAGCTTTGTCCTCTTCAAACACGCGGCTCACCCTCAGATATCTGTAAATCACTTCAGGCTGGTTTCCGATCTTACGGAGGTCAGCCTCCAGCTGGAAGCTGTTGGTGGGTGGAGGAGGCAGCTCTGCGACTGTCGGGGAGGGGTTGGTGGACGGTTGAGGAAGATGAACTGTTTCCGCTTCTGCTGGTTGTTTGGTCTTTCTGTTTGACACAACTCTGGTAAACAGGAGCAGGAGGGGTGTTTACTTGGTGGTAACAATGCAACATTCAGTGCTTTACAGAGATACTATGAAACAAATAACATATCCAGTGTCATGAAATAAAAGAGGCTGTGCCACTCACTGGTCAGATGAGTCTGATGGGACTTCTGCTATCTCCTCGATCTTGATCATCTTGGCGCTGGGTGATGTCGACAGTGGAGAGGATTCGTCCTCAGCCTCCCTCATCACCTCCTGGACGAAGGATGTGGACCCACCTGACTCAACCTCAGACACCGATACCTTTCCGCTCACTTCTTCAATGTCAATCCTCCTCAGTGGTTTCTAAAGAGCATTGGATGTTCAGCATCAGTCAACATTGTCAGTCTTTGAGAAAAACTCTTTACAAACAAAAAATTGTCTGTGTTTGTCCATCTTTTAACAAAACAGCATCAGATCACTGATCGACTGAAACCTAAGAATGATACGACAAAATGAAGGTGACAGAATCCAGATGTTCAGTCGACATTAATGTCTATCCTGCCACCTGCTGGACAAATAATGTGAAAGCACGCTGTGAGCACAGGAAGTTAACCGCTAGATAGAGGAAACACATGAGACAATTTGTATGTTTCTTGAATGAATTCACCTGCATTTCCAAGTACCAACTTTATGAAGACAAAACATCATGTTCACATTTGTGATGGTCTGTTCAGCATATATTTGTATTTTTACTTGTTAAACGTCTCCGATGTAGAAAAAGACTTCTGCATTGAGGAGGAACTATCACTGAAAACAAACAAATGTGAACTCACTGTTGAGCGCAGATGTGTTGGTTTGTCTATCGGCTGAACTGTTCTCCTCTGGGAGCCGTCTGGTGTTTGAAGAAGGCCACTGGGACCCTCCACCTACCACCACACAGTGACAATAACAAGAGAGAAGTGAAGTCTGACGTGTCCATTAGTCATCTGTACATGAGATTCAATTTAATTAATTATCCTTATACTAGTTCTCACAGCCAGAGAGGCTTAAAACACAGTAATGTTGTGATGGTTACTGAGAGAGTGAAGTTTATTCCTCACTAACAACCAAGAGCAAAGACTGCAAAAAACGGAGTAGAGATAATGATGCAGAATAGTTTCTACCAGTCACTTAATTACCATAATCAGCTATCATTTGTTTACTTTAACTAATAACTGGATCATCAAACTTACAATCTGGAGTTTCTGGAGCTCATTCAGGGCCTGCTTGTTCCCTGGTTCCAGTTTCAACACCTCCTGAAAATCTGTAAAACACACACACACACACACACACACACACACACACACACACACACGGACAAATTAACAGTCAGTAACTGATAGCAATAATACTTGCACAGTTCCGTGCAACTTCATTTTAATTTAACTCTTGTTGAATTTTGCACGTTTATTTAAAGCTCATTTAGAAATTAAGAGACTTCTAAACTTAACTTGAACAGAAGCAGTGAACTGGCTTGAAAATAGAATAAAAACAATTTAACAGCATCAATAAAGATGAAAATAAAAGCAACTATAGAGGGTCTAACAGAATGTGACAGCTTTAATGTCTTCATTGTGTTCAAAGATAGACTAAACGTGGTTGCTGCTGTTTGCCTCTGGAGGAAAGTGTTGTTCTTTACATCACCTTGTTTGGCCTCCTGCAGTTTTCCTAAAGCCACTCTGGCTGTGGCACGGCGAGCCAAAGCCTTGGAGTACGTGTTGTCCAGAGAAATGGCTTTAGTGCAGTCCTCCTCTGCCTCCTTAAACCTGCAGCAAACATTTATGTCCTTTAAACGGAGGCCTTTTTATTCTAACACACACACACGCAAAAACATGCTGGAAGAATAAATGTAGTAAATGTCGTGCTTACTTCTCGAGCTTGAGGAAGGCCATGGCTCTGTTGGCGGGCAGCAGGACGTTCATGCTGTCCGCCTCCATGCCTCTACTGTAGCACTCAACAGCTGCGTCATACTTCCCCTCTTTGAAATAAGCGTTCCCCTGAAAGACACATTCAGAAAACATCACCACCTACGTAAACCTTTCCAAAGAAACGCAGTATGATTTGATAACAATGTTATTTTGACGCTGTCAAATAAATAAACTAAACTGATAATATCAGTGTATCCTTATCTTTTCTCAGAGAACAGCACATTGAAACAGAATGAATATACATGCAAACAAATAAATGAATAAGTAAATAAATAAATAAATAAATAAACTAAAATCTGTGCAGCATTCGAATGTTGATTTTGAACTCAAATGTCAATGATATAAATGAAGCTTCAAACAATATCTATATATAATATATATAACTACTATATCAAATATCAAAACTGACATTTTTATGTAGGAGCCTCTGAGATATGAGCAGATGAGACCAACAGGCACATTGCAGCATAACTGGTGAACCACAGCGAAGCTTACTCTGTCTTTCTGTACAGCCGCCTCCTGTCGTCTCTGCTGCTCCTCCATCAGTCTCTGCTGCTCCTCTATCAGTCTCTGCTGCTCGGGGTCCACTGTGGGAGCCTCCTGTGGTTGCATGGTTTCTTCACTTGGGGTGGCTGGGGCTTCATGTCCGAGGCTCTGAAACCAGCCAGAGAAAGAAAGGAAATAAAGGGGGAACAACTTGAGAAATGAGGCTAACCGCACAATGATCATTTCACACTTACCTCTTTGATTTTCTTAATTTCATTCTGTGCTTCCAGGTTGCCGGGATCGAGCTTGAGAACCATCTCATAATCTGTTCAGAGATAGATTCATATTGTCATCTCAGTGCTCTCAAGTTGGACAGATGATCTAATCCTTTAAACAGCTTGTCACCTTCTAATGCAGATTCATATTTCTTCAGTGCGAACCGTGCTGCTCCTCTCCGTGCATATGCTTTGAAGTAGTTGCTGTTCAGAGCTATCGCCAAGTTGCAGTCGGACTCTGCCACAGCATACCTGCAAAGAACAAAATCTCAGTGATTTGCAGGAGAAAAAAAACATGTAAAAATCCATCTTTGCATTGGTGCATTTACTGAAAAATGATTAAGACAGCAGCCGTTTACTTTTTGAGTCTGAAGAAGGACGTGGCTCGGTTTGTGGGAAGCACAGGGTTGTAAGGGTCTGCACCCATCCCTCTGGTGTAACACTCAATGGCATCGTTATACTTGCCCTCTTTGAAAAGCGCATTACCCTAAAAGTAAAAGTGTAATGTGCATTAGAAAGGGGTAATCTCTTCTTTTCTTTTCCTGCAGTACTTCTCATACAGTACTTACCTTTTCTTTCTCAGCTAGCGCTTTCTCCTGATCAACTGCAGCCTCCTCAGAGTCTGACTCATTTGACTCTGCGGGACTTTCCTCCTTATCCAACTCTGACAGAGCCTTGTCCTGCCAGCACAGGAGCATAAATCTTTAGTTAACTACTTCATGATGTCACAGATCATGCTACGTGTATTTTGTACGAATGTATTACAATACCACATCAAACTTGTCCCATGATCGATAATCATATGCTTTTATCCTTGAGTCTTCCTTGGACTCGTCTCCCTTTGCGTCTCCATTGCCTGCTGGCTTTGTCTTCTTCTTCTTCTTCTCCCTCATCTTTGTTTTGTAGTCTTTGTTGCGCACAGGTGGGAGCTGCTTCTGAAACAGAGACAAAAAGCTACTGACACATGAAGATCACCCAGTACATTACCTTCTCCTGAGATGGATGGATGTCTACAGCAGTGACAAACCTGGACCTCCTCAAGTCCTCCCGTCCTCAGCTCGTCGTCCTTCTTCTTGATGTCCTTCTCCCAGCTCTCCAGGTCCTTCATGAAGCTGTGCATATCCTCAGCATTTTGCCGCATCTGAAGCTGTAACTCAATGGCTTTGTTTCCCCCGGACATGTTATTCCCTGCGAAACAGACATTTGTTTGGGACAATTTCTTAACACTTGTTGCTGAAGTTGCTGTCTTGAAGTTGCTGTTGCAGCCAAGAGGAAAACACGAGAATCACGCTGTCATGCTTTCGCGGCTAGCAGCAGGCTAGCTAGCTAGCAAAAACAACAAACATAAAAGGCAAATAAAGTAAATTTAAGTGACTCTGTGGCTACTTGAACCTGGTAAAGTACCTGGCGCTTCTTTCTCCGGTTGATAATACCAGTTAAAATGTAGCTGCAGTTAATTTGGCTCAATACTACAACAAACTGTCGTTATTCATAGCTTTCTGTTTACGTTCACAGCCATGACAGCCGAGTACCAGCAGCCTTTGCGCTGCTGAGCGTGCGCTGTGCGTAACCAAAGATCGTCTATATAACAACAGATAACTTACTCCAAAACCATTTTCCTCGATTGTTCATTTGTAAAAACAAACAAAATATATCCAAAATATACACAAATATCTATATTAACGGTGCCCCCTGCGCTCAACTGCCTTGTCTTATTAAAAATGATTGTACAGACAGTTTAACTGCATTGGGTACTGTGCTCTCTAGGTATGGTTTTGGTCCACATATTGCTCGTCGAGTTGACGTACGTTCTAAATAGATGATCTTTACAGTCCAGTCTCTAACAAATCGCATTTTATATCATTTTTTCCCCCCAATACTAAATTAAATAGAGTTGTGTTTCTTAACTTTTTGAAAAAGGAGTGATGCCAATCAAGTAAAAATTAATATCCCCCTTCATTACCTTTGACCTATAGCTACCACGTGATCTACCAAACAGTGATGACCTCTCTAGGTAGCTAGCGGTAGCTAACCAGGGGAACTTATGCTACCATTTCCAAATTGTGTACAGCATCTCTCACAATGGAGCAGCCTAAACAAGAAGAGGACTATGGATACGATTTATTCCCGGAGAGACACGCGCCGAAGTACAAGAAGGGATCGATCGGGGAGAGCCTGTTCACTTTCAGCCACAAGTGTCAGGTCATGCTACAGTTCGCAATGGAAACTAGTGAGTATGCTAGCTACCTAGCTAGCAAACGTTACCCTCTAATGGGAATGTCATCTCATCTGTGAACATCTGACGACTTTTCTGATTAAGACTTCTCTCAAATGTGTTTGTAAATAAAATACCCGTTAACGTTTTAACCCCGCTGACAGAGCAGCAGCATTCAGCATTAGCTATTTTAGCTAGAAGTGGTTCCTGTCAGTGACTGCTAGCAAGCTAACGTTATTTAGCTGCAGCGTTAGCTAACTGTTTTCTGCGCTTGTCCCAGGTCCGTACGCCAAACTCCTCCTCAGTGCCATGAAGAGTTCCGGATGGTACGTATCATTTTAGATGACATACAAGTGTGTTTGTCATCTTTTACCTTCACTGCAACAACCTGGGGCTGTGTATGTGTTTACACAGAACAAATAATACGCTTGTAAATGTTGATACTGTCATTTTTTAAAATGCTTTATTGAACAAGATAATCACAAACAACAAGGATCTTCTATAATGGTATTAACAGAACACAATTGGGCTGATGAGGGTTTTCATATATTTTTGTGTGTAATATCTTGCCATTATGAGAGTTTTATTAATAATCAGATTTTCACGTTTCTCCTTCGTTACATTACAGCCACATGTGATTTCAATTCAACAGATACATTTTCATGTTTGAACCGTTCTTCCAAATGTTTCAAAAATAGTTTTGAGTGGCTGCAAGTGGAGAAAATGTGCTCTGTGGTTTCAATATCTAAATTGCAAAATGAGCAAATATTGCTTTCAAAGTTGAATCTTAATCTAGGAGATTCACTGGATGGATATACGTCATTAATACATGTAAACATTAATGCTGTCATTACTGCTGTATAATATATATTTAATAATATTTAATATTATGATCATGTCAACCTGCCTCCACTTCATTGGCACTTAACTAACAATTTTTCAATTTAGAGATTACTTGTGCCAATGTCATTTTACTGTCTCCTCTCAACACAGCAAAGCGTTCAAAGATCGCCATTTCTCCTGTGAGGACTGTGACGGGACGGTCAGCGGCGGCTTTGACGCAGCTTCTTCTCAAGTACGAACGAGACCTTAAAAATAAAGCGGGCTCTGATGGATTTAAAGAACTTGAGTGTTCAACGTTGATGTGACTTGTGTTCGTTTGCAGATCGTTTTGTGTCAGAACAACATCCACCAGCAGGCCCATATGAACCGAGTGGTCACGCATGAACTCATTCATGCCTTCGACCACTGTCGGGCCCACGTGGACTGGTTCAGCAACTTCAGGCATCTAGCTTGTTCTGAGGTGAGGATTTTTTTAGGTGTGATTTAGATGTGAGAAAAGGGAGGTCTGCTTCCTTGTGATAAATAACAATCATCCACATCGTATTTTCAAATGCATGTAAAACCTGTTCTAATGGTTTCATCAAACCATTCAGAAGAAATATAATTTTCCTGCTCACCTATATGTTTTTTTGTGAACCATCCAAAGACTTTTTGTATCCTTATTTCAGATCCGGGCAGCTAACCTAAGCGGAGACTGCGCCTTTAAAAATGAAGCCGCCAGATTCAACTTCGGCCTCCAGAAGCATCATCAGGTAATCGCACGAGGATGAATCTGACTTGTAAGTAGCTGGTTTCAGGTTCGGATCTCTAACCTGGTTTTTCCCCCCGGACAGGAGTGCGTCAGAGGCCGCGCCCTCCGCTCCATCCTGGCTGTGAGGAACATCGGACGAGAGGAGGCGGAGAAGATAGTGGACGAGGTCTTCGACACGTGCTTCAACGACCATGCGCCGTTCGGACGAATCCCGCACAGCAAGAAGGACGCTAAGTTCGCCTACAGAGATTACGAGAACAGGGATCGATACTACGCTAACATTTAGTGTCGTCACGTATGTCAACTCCCCCCAAAGGGTGCTGTGACTCGCGGCGAGCCTCAGAGCCGCGGTCGGTGTAACAGAATGAAAGTGTGTTGAAAATGATCATATCCCTTCAGAAGGATTTTTTTTTTTTAAGAGAATGAATCGTCCTTGGAAACAGGAAGCAAAGGAAGGAGTTTCGGTACATTTCATCTTCTACCCTCTGGACACTTATTCTGCATAAAGGGATTGTGAGGAGTGATTTCACTCTGGGAAGGAAGCATTAGATGAGGCCCCAGTGATTTATTTGTCTTTTTTTTTTAGGTAATCTAACGGGTGCTTTTAAGGAAAAAATCCAGGATTTCCTTTGACTTTCTGCTCTCCATCTTGTTGCCACATTGACCTCCATTAATTTCTTGTAAATAGAGCTGATTGTGCGTAAATTAAACGGAATGTGTTTGAATTAAAGTTTGATTCCTCTGAAAAAGTAGGAGTTATTAGTTGTTTGTGAGGACAAGAGGGGGATGTTGGGTTCGACCTTGGCGCAAAACGTTCTAATGAGCGACTCGCCGCAGAAGTGCGTTGCTGATTATGAACACATTCATGTCTAATCCCAAGAGAGGAGTCTTTAAATTAGCATGTGAGACGAGTAATGCGAGTAAAGTGAGAAAAGTTCCTCCACAACAACACGGTCAACTTTGTTCACATCTGTGCCGCCACTGTAAAATGTCACTGCTGACATCTTTATTGGACATTAGCATTTAAAGAATCTCGTATCCCTCCGCAGAGATTAATGAGGGAAAAAGTTATAAGGGAATTAGCCTCATAATCCTCCTCCTCCACTCCTGCCTATCTCAAAGACAACACCCTCTGCATCATAATCACAAAGTCACTCGGCGTGTCTGCTGTTGGAGTGTAATATGCCACTTATCTCAACACTCTCCTCTTTAAAAAAAAAAGCCACAAAAACACGACATGAGCAAGTGGGACGTGGGTGGGACGGGACGAGCAAAGAAGATTAGGTTAATTTTAGAAGCTTAGCAGAGAAAATGATGAAAACCGCTTCAAGGCAGCGGGATTATAGTGAGACAAACACAAGGAAACAAAAGGAGGGAATCATATTTGGATTTGTGCAATATCACACACCCGAGTAGGCTAAATGAAGAAATCATACGAAACAATAGAATTACTGCTGGAATGTTACACATATCAAATCCCAGCTGCTAAACACATTTGATACAATTAGACACGCAGAACAAGGTTGTTAATTTGTAAGCTGTTTTATTTCATAATAGCTGCAGAGTTCAGGACTGCACTGAGGTCATGAGTCAGAGTCCTCACAACCATCACAAACCCACAATCCAAGGCTCATATTCACTCTGAAATAGATAATGTTTTCTAATAAGCGATGATAACTCTCCCTTGGTTACTAAATTAATCAAATTATGATGATGGCTACAGCCTGACAGTTTAAAGGCATCTGGCTGTGTGGTTGCAGATTGCGACCAACTAAATACCCCTCGTCTCATCCTCCCTACGGTGCCCCGAAAAATGGGAAAGGCCGTCTCAAGCCAGTGTTGGTTTGTCCGTCCTGGGCTACTGTAGAAACATGGCGGTGCAACATAGCCGACTCAGAGGAAGAGGACTCAATATCCACTCACCTTTTAGCTCTGTTTTGGTCTTCACCAACTTCTACTACTTGTAGAACAACTTTAGCCGCTAAATGCTCCTCCATATTCACCAGCTACTCGCTTACTTTGTCTGCCATTTAGTGTTGACAAGTTAGCCTGCAGCTTATTTTCACTGAAAACAGCTGCGTGCTGTCTTTTTGCACATTTGATAAGAACATTAAAAATGAACCGACACTTGTTTTGGGCCGTATAACCAAAACAATGAGCTGAAAGACGCTAAAGTGCTCCGTCAAGCTGAGGGGAGCTGCAGTGGTGGAATGTAATTAGGTACTTTTACTCAAGTACTGTACTTAAGAGCAAAACATACTGGAGTATTTCCATTTTAAGTAACTTTATACCAAATCTCAAAGGCAAATGTTGCACTTTTGACTCCATTGCATTTTTCTGACAGCTTTAGTTTTCTTTTAGAAATACAGTACAATACCCTTTCCAATGAAAACCACGCATCTCCAAATTTGGCATTTTGAATGTTAGTGATAAAGTGAAGGATTAGTTGTTCCTTCATGTGTGGAGGAAACTCTCCCTCTTAAGCTAAATAAAGTCTTAAAAACCCTCCTGGATTAGCTGGGGGAAAAATCATGGTCACAAAGCTGGAAACAGGCTGTTTTTCTGAGCTCATGACAGGTTGACTTCTCAAAGCAAACAATATGATGCATTGTTGTAGATTAACTACACACTAGTATATAAAGTAGTTACATTTAGCTCAACCTTAAACATCTACTGCACGGCCCTAGACTGCAACAGAAACATTGATGCAGCAGTGATATTAATCCAAAAACATCAGATATAATAGTAAAAAAACTACATGGAACATTTTACTGCAGAATGACTTTTACTTTTCATACTTTTTACAGTACATTTAGCTGATAACACTGATAATTAAGTGAGGTATTGAAGGCAATACTTTTTCCAACGTTTCGTCATTTGATTAATTGTTTATACAAATATGTTGATGAATGCAGATTTAAAGTCAAATAAAAATGTGTGCATGCAGCAGAAAAAAGAGAAGATGACTGGATGCTCTATTTAACATAATGTAGGCAAAAATTGCGTCAGGTGCTCTTGGAAAACGGGAGAAAAGGGTGATTCCTAAAGCAATCCAGGCTCTTGAGAAGCAAGGAAGGAAATATTAAAAAGCCTTTACTGTTTCGGCTAAATCATTAAAAGGGCAATCATTAAAAACCATCAGGTCTCCATCAGGGCTCCCAGTCTACAGACGTCGTTGTTAAAGACACAGCATGTGCTCTGGAGAACGTTCAGTGTATGCTCAAGCACAGAAATGAAGCTGTAATGCAGTTATCTGTAGTTATTTCTCTATAACATGCATTTAATAACACTATCATTACCCCAGCTGCTATACTGTGGTCACTGTGTTGTGGAGCAGTAATCATCTAGTCTCAAACCTGCAGTACCACCTCAGTCCTCCTGATGGCAGCTTTGTCCACTAATCCTCATCATCACCATGAATCCAATCCAAACTTGCAAAGAAAGTGCTGTCACCGTTTTATTGATACATATAATTGAATCCATTTAGCGGCGTACGGTTCCAGGTGAACGTTGTGCCTTTTATGAGCAGAGATAGGGGCGCAGTAATCAAGTTGCCGCTGCGAAGAGTGACGACTTTCATTATTCCACCTATTTAAGCAGGCGGCACCCACTGTGATCTAATTAGGATGCTCCGGCAACACTGGAATCCCTTCACTAATCTGCTGTGGGACAACACATTAACCCCGAGAGCACTAATGAACTCGTCTCATTAATTAGAATAATGCCAGATTTAGTTGTAGCGTGGAGAGGCGATGAAGTGCGAGGACACCCACTTGCCTTTGTGAAGTTTCGAGGTGTCTGCTCTCACACGGGGGTGGAGGCGATAGTGAGAGGCTGCTGTATTATTCAGCTGGGGATTTTGTACATACTGAGATATTGGTATTTTTCTGCACAATACATCTCCTCGAAATGTGTGATGAGCTTTGGGGGAACAGATGTTTGACACGCACACGTTCCTCGTGTGTGACTTTGAAATGAACATGGCTGAAAGAAAAAGGAGAAACTGGGGGAAAACTTGTCGACATGGCGTCCATCGGCCAAGGCGGCCGCTATTCGGTCCCATCTCCAACACTCCGGGGAAACACTTGAACAAAGAAAATATATTGAGTCCAGTCGCTTCTTCTTTAGCCTGAGGAGAACAATCATATTCAGCTGATTGAGGACAAGAGTGCATATCTAAAGATGGCCGCCGTGAGCCTTGTTTTATCACCTCGACCTAGCACAGGTAGGCTATAAGAGGGTGAATATCCAGAATAAAGGGAACAAAAATAAGAAAATAATAGTTGTAGTAACAACAGAAGTAGCTTACAATACACTACTTGTAGAAGAGCTAGCAGAATTAGCAGTTTAGCCTTGTAAAAGCATCAGCAGTAGCTTGCTAGCCCATATGAGCACTATTAGTAGTGCTACTAGACAAAGTATTATAATTACAATTTTAATAACAGGAATAGTTCGACATTTCAGGAAATGACACTCTCATGTGTGTAGCAGCCTATAAAGGTAGGCCTATAGCCAGCAGCCTGTTAGCTTAGGTTAGCACGAAAACCAGAAGCAAAGGGGAAACAGCTAGCTTGGCTCGTCCAAAGGTAACAAAATCCACCTCTGAATTCATTAATTAAGAAATAATGCAGTGTGTAACCCCTCATAAAACCACATCATGTCATTTTTACACTTGGACTAATCAGACAAAGCTATATCAAGAATGAACTTGAGAGGTGTGGGTAGCATATTTGGACTTTGTTAGCTTTGGATAGAGCCAGGCTAGCTGCTTTCTCTGTTTTTAGTGTTTATGCTAAGCTAACTGGCTGCTGGTGGTAGCTTAATCATGTTTCTCATGTTTCACACCCAACCAGAAAGAAAGTGAGCATATAGTCCAAACATAAAAGCTAAAGTGTTAGCCTGGCAGCAGAGGTGATAGTAGTAACTTAAAATTGGCAGAGGTCGTATTTAGGCTTCAATATTAATTAGCATTAGTAGTAGTAGTAGTAGCCTGGTAGTGACGTAGGGCCTAAAGGAAAACTTATTTAAAATATCAAATTAGCAACTATGTGAGTGTAGAAATATAAAACTATAAAATGTCGCCTTTTATATGATATAAGCATCTTCCTATAGTTTTTGCCTACTTTACATCCAAAGATGAGCGGTGTGTATCCATTACTGCCAACAGATTACTTTATAAAGTGTATGTGGAACCTCGGGACATAATATAATTCATTAAGTTGTGAACAGGCAACAGTGGCAGTGGAGGAAAAAGTGGAAATCATTATAATTCACAGCACAAATCCTCTGGAGGCGAATCGTCTAACCTGACAATTAACTTCCCCAGCGGGGAAGCTCTGTTTGAGACTGGGGTGGGGGGGTGGGGGGGTGGTGGGCATGTAAATCAATTAATTATGTGTGCAAGTTGAGGATTAATTAAGGGGATGTTTAAAGTTGGCAGAGATCATCTTTGTTTTACTACAATTTTATGTAATTTGAACACAACACTTTCCATGACCTGAATTAATGGTGGGTTGACCCGGATCACAAACATCTTTTAATTTGCCCCTGGGTAATCTGCAGACCTCACTGTTAATGTTTTCTCTTGAAACTGCTTTTTTAATGAAGAAGTACTAACAATTCAAGGAGAAAGTTTTTCATAAGCTTTTTGAGAGTTAAAGGATAAGTCCACCAAAGAAATGAAAATTAGATTTTTTAGCTACCCTAGCTACCCAAGTTGGGTAAAATTTTGTAGTCCACAAAACATTTCTGGAGCTTCACAGCAAAACAGCATTGCTTCATTCTTCTTAACAACTGAAGGAGATGGGGACAGCTCGTCCGGTGTAATCAAGTCTCCTGAAGTCCCTGTTTTGTGTATTTCATTCATTTTATGAATTCCATAGATTTAATAGTGCATCTGATGGTGTGATGAAGTTGCCTTAACTTGCATAAAAGTATAGGCAATATCTACTATGTAGGCCTAGTATCTGAATTATTCATAAAGTCTGTTTACAAAATCATTGTTCTCTTTAGAAAGTATAATACGATACAGTTCTTCTTTGCCGGTCTGCCAGGCTTGTGTGGCCGTCATGTTTTCAGTGATTTCAAATACAAAAGGAAGGAGGTGGTGAGTTAGTTAAGTGGTCCTTTCCCACGTCGTCTCGATAACAACAATAAGTCGAGGGATTTGTGACACATTGAATGAGGCTTATTAGGAATGAAAGGACTGGAGATTAGATCAGGAAATCCCCCTGACACACACACACTCACACTCACACTCACACAGTACTTCATCTTGATACTGCTAAACATCCTGTATTAAAGTACAGGTTTTGCTTGACAAAACACACAAATGGACGTAAAATCTGTGAAACACATTACCAATCAGATAAACTAAGTTTGTTATAATCTGAATATTTCTCCCACTCGTCTCGATTTTCCGGCATAGATGAGAGGGCTTCAAGTAAATGAGCTCTGGCAGACGGTTAACATTCACCGCAGAAATGTAGATGACTTCTATAATGGTAATTAACGCATGCTGGCATTTGAATCTTCATTTTGCTAATGATATGCATGGTATTAATTAGGCCTAAGTGATTAACATAACAACCGCTGGACAATGTCCTGAGGTAAGAGCAGGACTGTTTTTCTTTTTATTAATTCTCCCTAAAGCCACAGGCTCATTAATAAATCCTAACAGCCAGCTCTGCTAACCTTGAAAAGTATGTGGAGTCATGTTGAAAGTGATTTAGTAAACTCTGCAGGCTGAAGTGAAAGATGAGGAATGTGTCCAAGAAGTGAGGACACAATGGGGAAAAAGAGGGCATTGTAACAAATAGAAGAAAACTGTGAGACAAATGAAAGAGAAGAGAAGAGACACAACCAAACCGACGGGAAGACACAAAATGAAAATAAATGACAGAATAGAAAAGAATGAAGTGCAGGAAATGGAAAATTACAGAATAAGAAACCAACCTGAATAGAATGAAGCTGGAGAGAAGAGAGCTGAGCTTAACACAAAATTGGTTTGTGTAATTACTATCCAGTGTCAGCTTATGTTATAGGGCGAATTTACGGCTGATGAACCTTGACACAGTTGTAATTAGCAGTTAGGGCTGGCACACATGGTACAAGATGAAAACTTTGTGTTCCAGGTGTCCTAAAAATGAAGAAATATACATTGTGGCTAATTGGAAAATGTAAGTCCAATATTCTCTCCTTCTAGCTTTGTTTAGGTCTCCACCGACTCCTGAATGCGTCTCTTCAGCTGCTACATGCTCGACTTACATTCACATGCTACTTGCTAACTTTCACTTTCTGCGGTTTGGCGTTACCGTGTTCTCTTAAAAAATCTGCCCGCTGTGGCTGGAAATAAAATTGATGTGAGCAATGAGAGAAACAGTTAAGTTGTTGGTCGTAAAACCAAAACAATGGGCTGAAAGATGCTAAAACAGGAACGTGCAGAGTTTGACTTTCCCCAGATCAGTTAGTGCAGGTTGAAAGTTGTAATTTGGAAGATTTATTCTTCAGTCTCATTTTCATCTTGTCAAATACTGATGCTTTGGGTTGATGGCCTGTCTGACGAACCAACCAAAAGCGTTGGTATTTGACGAGTTGGGAATGAGACTCAACAATCACCCATCTTACAAATTGGACCTTAAAGAAAAAGGTTTTAACGTGGATAACCACAGGTCTGTCCTTTGTTGTACGAATCAGCGAGGTCACACACTGAGTTCAAGGAAGTTGTAGCTTGAGTCAAAGCAAAAACAAACAGATGAAGGAGTCTTGAGGTTCAGACAAGACAGAATTGGACCAGACAATGATTGCTGTTAATAGACAGGTTAAAATCCTTGATTCTGGTGCTGGGGATGATCCAATATTGATCGTCCAAGAGCTCAGAGAAATAGTACTCGACTCTACTCGAATCCTGCAGCCCAGTGAAGTCAGCTCAGACTGAAATCCCACCTCCCCTTGAATTCTTTGTCATTCAAAGCACCAAGGACATCGGCAGATCACCTTGTTCTCCTTTTCGCCCCGTTTGTGAGATGTGGTCGGCCTTCTCAGAGCCGAGCTGTGCAGCCGGTGGGACTTCCAATTCATTGAAGGGAGGAGCAGGAGATTGCCTGAAGGGTCCGGTCGCCTCTCTGGTGAGCCAATTTAGTTTGACCTCCTGTATCTCCTGTGTCGCGAGTCCAGATAACTGTCCTCCAATCTGACGGCTTTGTCACGGTTGAGTTCTGGCAGCGGCCGAGCAGCTGAACCTGAACATTCACAACCAGAGGGATTACAGTGTCTTCAGTGAGGACCGGAGTGAGGGCTGACACCTCCGTCGACCTGTCTCTGAAATAGCAGATGAGAACTGGGGCAGCAGAGTGTGCTAGAGGGTTGAGATACTGTCTATGGACACCTACTGTCCTGTAGCTGGAAGGTCAAGGGTTTGAACCCCCAACCTCCTTTTGATCTTCTTTGGTCAAAATCATTCTGGTACGTCCTTTGGTGTATTTTTGATTCTACCTGGTTGTCTAATTCAAAGCAGACCAGGGGTTATAAACAAAGGTCATACGACTGATTAATTGGACAGGTTAGAGATTTTGATCAAGCTATTTTTGCTTCCTGTTTGGGTCCTGAGAAGAGCAAGCATGTTAACAAACAGTGACGCCATTGATCATCTAAACAGAACTTTAATCTAAATGAGAACACATCGTAAACCCTCGCAGCATTCTGTCTCATTATCATTGCCTGAGTTAACCTGCGCCGGCTGTATCTCGGGGTTCATTATCCCAAAGGATGAGGACGGCTCTGACCCCGTATCTTCACCGCACATCACAGTCATTAGTCACCGCCGGGTGAGGCAGGATCAGCCCGCTATCCGCCCGACACTATTGATCAGCTCCTGGCTCGGGCGCTTTCCACCGCCTGAGCCAGCAGGCAATTAAAGAGTAAACACACAGAATTTAACCTGAACACACTTTTGTTATCTTGCATAGTCAAGAAGGAGAAACACATTGATCTTCATGTGAACTTCGGTGACTTGAATATACAGAGGAATCAAAGTCAAGTAAGTTATTTGCATGGAGGACAAAAGCAGTCCGCTTGCAAAAATGGTGGCAGGTCAGACTCCTTTCAAATCATCAAATTATCCATTATAAATATGCACAACATGTGAATTAATCAGTCTGCTGCAGACCAACAAAACATGTTCCTGTGGAGTTCAACTGTGCAAAAGGCTTTATAAATATTCTGTCACAAGAATGAAAAGAAATACTTTTTACATCAGATAGAAATATTGTTTTTTTACACCATGTAGTTTTAGGGAATATATTTTAATCAGAAGAGAAAAATCTTCATTGACTGATTTTTTTTTTATGCCTAAATAATCTCAATTAATAAACTATCTTTTTAAAAAATGACAGCTTGTTTATTCAGTTATGGACCAAAAAATCAAACAAAGTATTTGAGTTTCTATTATTACCTCATTCATATTGTACATTTAAAATTCTTTGTTTGAATTTCTTGTCCAAAACTACATTGTTCTCATCAGTCACTCATGTCTGCCACTGCTATTACTGAGATTTCTTTTTGGCTGCAACAACAAATTAATCAGTGAAAACCTGCAATAAAATTGGATTATTATTTAAATCTACGATTAATTAATCTACGACTAAAATGGAAAACTTTTATGTGAAATCAGCTGAATTGTTGTAACGTGTACACTTTGGTCAAATTTACAATTGCTGAAATCCATACACATACCTCACTTATGTTATTTAAATGTTCTCAATCGTTACATACATCGCTGTTGCCTAAAGAGTCCTACATGCTGCAGTGGGCTTACTGTTAAATAGATCATTTCCAGGCACATTTTTAAAAAACAGACAAAAAATGCGGCATGGAAGCAAATAAAACAGAGTCTTTTAAAAAAAAGTTGATGATGTACATACCACATTATACATTTATTTCAGTTGGTCAATTTCCACATTCAACTTTCCCCTCAACTTAAGTTAGAAATAGTGTCATCAACTGAAGTCTATGTGAGCTACGAGGGTGAAGTGCCTTGCTCAAGGGCAGCTCAATAATATCTGATGAGCGAGGGGAAGAGGTTTTGATTTCCCAGTGGCACAAAACAATTACAAGCCTGCCTCTAAAACTCCCAGGCTGTCTCAATTACAGTTATGCAAAAAGGTTCTGTCATTGAATCTATTGACTTAATCTGTCCAAGATTTAATTGGATTAAGTGTCTTGATTTTAGAGCGTATTGCATTTTTCAATGAAGAAGATGCTTCAAGGCACACCTAAAAAACAAATGTAATAAGATCCACTTTAGCATGTTTCATACGACGGTCTGCTGAGGTGCTTTACGTTAGAGAAACTCTCTAAAGCCAAACTGAGGGTGTATGTGGGACCACTAGAGGTCACTCTGATGCTGCTTCCTCTTCCGCACAAGAAGCATCTGGGTTCAACAGAATTTTGGTCTTCATCCAATGTATTAACCTATAAATTAACCTCAGGAACTGACAATGATATCACAGTGTAAATACACATCAAATCCTGTATTTATGTATTTGTGCATGAGTGGAAGCACACAGTTCGGCAGAGGTGTGGCAGCACAGTAGAATGAACGATGTGTTTGCTTTTTAAATCCCTGCATTAAGATAACAAACTGCAAACATTAAAGACTGAACCTGAAGTCAGAACAAGACACATTTCTCACTAAAAAGTCATTCCTTTAATGTGAGTTTAAGTGACTCATCTCACAGTTCATTAGTTAAGAAAACACTCTGATTGGTTTTGCCCCACAGGCCATGGTGACCTTCTTCAAGTTGTCTCCACCGGCAGTAAATCTTAGTCTGCATGATTCAGGACTTTGTTGTTAATAAACGTGCTCACAGACCGTACCGCTGAGTGTGAGGCATGTCTCACTTTTATCTGCAAGCCCTGCCTCCCAATCTCCCCCTGATCCTGTCACTCCCCACTCCCCCCCTCTGGAAGACGGGGGAAAAAAACACACATCTCCAGAAACCACTTCTGATGGAAAACGCAGCTGTTTGCAAGTTTGCTCGCTGAGAGAGCATGGAAACGGCTTGTAAGGCACGCTCCGACAGCACTGTAGGCCTCCTGGCAGACTCACACATGGGCACAGAGCTGTGGTTTCACATGGTTCAACATGTTGCATGAGTCACTGACCAGAAACATGTCTCTCCCATACTGCATGGTGAGGCTCTGTGACTTACACTGTGGTGGGTGAGGGCCAAAGACAATAAGCCAGGGGCTGCATGAAAACATATGTGAATTATGCACAGCAGAAAATGCACGTCAGATCCATGTGGATACCAAGAGGAGCCCTTTAAAATGTTATAAAAATACCCAAACAGTGAATGTTACATTGACAGTTCACTGCTGCTCTAAATATTTCCTACAAATAGCACCTTTGAAGCTGTACCAATCAAAAGCCTTATTTTAAAATTGCAATACAGTACGTAAGAAATGGCATCATGTTGAATTTATACTCAAAACAAATAGGGGGCCGCATATCACCAGAACAACTAACTGCTGATAGCGGTAGCGCCGGTTAGCTAGTTAGCTCACTTAGGTATACTATTTCTTATCATGGCACTGTTTTTTTTGTTTATGTTACATTGAGTTGCCTTATGGTACAGTACGTCATGTTATGCCACATATGCTTTTTTTTCTTTTAAAACATAAAACAAAGAACTAAAATTAACAACGAAACTAAAAAAATTCAAACCAAAGTGAAATGAGCAAGCACTAACTGAAACTAAACGGAACTGAAAACTTAAACTAAAAACAAACAGAAAAGACAAAAATATAACTCCGGTCTTGTGAGCAACATTAATGACTGGGGTCTTATGATAGTTAGCGTGAGCAGTGATAGCCACCATGTCCTAACACACAGAAAGAAAAAGAGCATCACCTACAGAAACTCCGCATCCAAGACAACATCACAGCACCGCCCCCACTGTTTGACTGACAGGTGATTTCTGGGACGAGTTGTGCAGGAACACCTCAGTTTACAGATTGACAGTAATTGAAAACCTTTTATGTCTGAGAATGCATTTCATTAAACAGTTAGATATGGTGGCTGTCATTGTGCTTTTTCTCTGAAAATTATAGTTTTTAATATCCCACTTTTCCTCTTTCAGGCATTTAGCTCTAAGCTATTTTGTGGGTGTCAAAATGATCTCTGGAGTCCTGGTGAGGTGATTAAAATCAGGTGTTACTGTATGATTGATGCAGTGTGCGCCACATATGTGCTGCTTTCACACTGGTAATTACAACACTTTCAAAAGAAGTGGAATTCGCCTTTTGATGTATGTTCGCCTGCAAGGACTTTAAAGGACTCGAAGAAGCACCATCTGGGACTGAAAAGAAAGTCGCTGGTGGGAAAGGAAAAAAAAGAGGAATTAATGTCTGAAAGTGGAATGCAGCATGCAGCAAGTTCCTGTGTTTCTGAATCAAGACCTTGGATGAGACTTTGTTATGTGTAGCTATATTTCTATAACTGTTAGGAAACAACCTCTCTGTTGAGGCTTTTGTCCGTGTACCTTGAAGATTTCATTGACCATTTCTTGAATGGATTTTCACAGCAGTTTGTGTGATAACCTTCAGGAGGGAAACATTTTCATATATCATCCTAAAAAGACTGGTGGGCCCATTTTTCTCAATGTTAGGCTAGTATGCATTCATCAGTAGTTGAAAGTCTTACCTTCACAACCCCTCAGTTAACTCTTTGGTCTGCTCCAAATAAATATTTTATTAATATTCTTTTACATTAACAATGGCTTAAATGACCATGTGTGATGTGAGCTGTTGCTCTCCTCTTGTTACACTCACAGAAGAAATATCAACCAACTCTGCAGTTCTTCGCAGCTTTTTAAGGAGCATTTTAGCATCCTTCAGCACCCTGTTTTGGTTTTACGCTAACCGCTTAATAACTGTGTTGTTTTTAGCCACATGCAGACAGCAGTGTTCACCGAATAAGCTCTAATAAACAAACAGTAGACTACCTGGGGAGCACGAGATGGCAGACGGACAAAGTTAGCGATTAGCTGGTGAACATAGTTGAGCATTTAGTTGCTAAAAAAGCCATATTTCCCTCAGCTTGTGGAGTCCAAAACAGAGTAACGATGAGTGCAAATGTTGGAGTTGCAGTAGCTAGGTAGCCAGACTCCAAAAGAATGCTAATGTTGCTGTGTATTGGCTCAGTGTGCTAAATGGTAATTATTGATCATTTCACTGCTTCCAGATTGATCCACAACTGAAAAGATAATGGATGGTGAAACTCTGGAGAGACATTGAGCCATATTTCAAGGTAAAACCGCACATTTGATGACCCATTACCTTTTGTTAGACAACAGCTAACATTAGCATTCAACCACTTCCTAGCTATCAACACATCTCAGACACATTTCTTTCAGCCTGGAGGCGAAACAAACTGGATGTAATCAAACGGTAAGCTAATGTTAGCTAAGAAGTGGTTGAACGCTAACGTTAGCTAATGGGTTATCAAATATGTAGCTATATTATATATATATATAATATGGACCAATTTCCTTCCAGATTTCAGTTGCTACTCAATTGATAAGTGATGAAATGATAACAATTTGTCAGACTCTGTACATTTATACAACCTACAACACAGCAGCATAACATTATCCCAGCGTTCAGCTTCCCCACCCTGAGCATGACGTCAGAGGAAAATTACCACCGTGTGAATAGGGTCAGTCTCAGCTTTATAAGGTCACAATACACAAGTCCAATATTTACTTGAAAGTTCAAAATTGAAGGCTTTGTACAGATATTAAGAAATCCTACAGTGACAAATTCATCACAGAGATCATTTTGTAAAACGACAGCAGCGCAAAATTGACCCAAATACGATGCAGGTGGAGTTCTGAGTGAGGAGGCGTGACGATGACTGTTTCTTTAACTTAAAAATCTTGCTCTGCTGAATTGTGTAGTGCAGCTGTCATCATCTCCTCCTCCTACTCCTAAAAACTGCTGAAAGCTACAAGTCCAGACATGTTCTCTGGGGGGTAGTTGACAGGCATTCTGGGAAATGTAGGAACCCCTCTGACCAAAGTGGAAGCAGACAAGTATGTCGAGGACGATAAAATGACACTTTATTAGAAACACGGTGGGTACTTTCTTCAAAACGGTTCCAAAGTCGTCTTCTTTACTGTTCCCAGCTTAACAATTAACTTTTATTCCTTCCATTATCTCATGAATTAGCTTAGCTTATTTGAGACATAATTTGCTCACAGATTTAAAAGCTTAATTCTAACAATAAAAAATCCTCTCTCACCAGCGAACTAATTTGCATCAATCCTGCGAGTCCTTGTCATGAGGGCGCTCAGGAATCCCAGACTCAAAGCAACATCTGGCTGGTTTTAAGAGTCATGGACAGTTTGCCGCAGGTGGTGGTGGGCGGGGGTTCATATGGGTTATATGGAGCGTGGAAGTTTAAAAGGGTCAATACATGTGGATACAACACAACTCTGGCTCATGTGGAGAGCTGGAGAACGGGGAGCATGGCAGATTTTCAGGAAAGTCTGCATTCGTTCCACATTGAAAAAAACAAAGGAAATTTAATGATTGTGGAGCAGATTTTAGATGAATACTACGCAGGTATACTACCAGACTTTTACTGTAGAAGACAGCCCGATAAGAAACAGTTTCAAGGACAATCACGTCGAACATGCTTTAGTTGTTTTGTGCTTTAAATGTGGCTTTTTCTTAAATCATAGTTTGGTGAACAGGATAACCACAAATGCCAACAGTTGGATAAAGAGAGGGAAAAGTCGTGTTTGAGGCCTGGATGGTGGAAATGATTATGTTCCCCTCACTCTTGTTGGAAAGTAATGCTCGGCAGCAATTTGTCCACCTGCACCTCTGAGCAGCGGGCTTGGTAACAATTACTGGTCCAGGAAAGAAAACATTACAGAGTCATTACAATAATGATAGTAATTCAGGCCAGGAGAGACGTAGCCTCTGCGGGCCTTCTCTCCTCCTTCTCTTTCTGTCCCTCTACCTTGACTTTCAACCTTCCTTTTTACACACATTTCTCCTTTTCCCCTGTTTGAGCTCCTTTAAAAACATTATTCGTTTCACTGAGTGTCTTTTTTAACTCTGCGATCTGCACACATATCGGATGACCCTATTCATTAATACTCTTGGAGTTTATAGCCCCATAAATCACATCTATTGCCCCGGAGACACACTTTAAGTCTGGACAGGAATATCAGAGGAATATTAAAGGGCTATAAGGCTCGACAGCTTCAAAAGTTTAAATAAAGCCACACCGTCAAAACATCCGCCTATTTTCAGCAAACAAGAGTATGTGAATGTCCCGACCAAATGAGGGGGCACCGTAGACAGCAGGGAAGGAGGCCAGCTGGAGCCCCTGCCCGCCAGCCATGGCTTCCAACGGCCTTATTTATGTTTCAGAAACTGAACCGACCGTGCCAAGACGTTACCCAAGATGCTGATGGAGTCGCCACGCAGCGGCTGCTGCCATCCAGTCTGGAAAACATTTGAAAATCTTTGTTATGAAAAGAGTGCAGAGATGCCCGTCGTGGCGCTGAGGGGGAAAGATGGCTCCGTTTTCCATCTGGAGCTCGCTGAGTCAGTCTGGGAGGACGTGTGTACGTTTTCAGCACAACACGGCGGATGATAAAATAGCTTATGAAAAAAGACAAATGGCTGCAGTCACTCTTCTGGGTGGGCCTGTGAGCATATGACTTATTAAGCCTGTGAGGGATTATTTTTGTGTTTCTCAGCAGTTTTTTTTAGTAGATTCAGACTGATATATAGTGCCATTAAAAATCAGTCATGATGTTCTGCTTTGATACGACGTTTCTCTATGTGAATATATGAAATTTTTATTATTTTCTGCAGTTATTTAAAACTGTTTTCCATCAAGTGTAATGAATCCCAACTGTTCAGGAACTGAAAACAGTCAGCACACATGTTACTTTGTTATTCTATTTGTGTATTTTGTTTCTTGGACACAGATAAATGTGATTGTATCTTAAAAAACAAAATACACAAAAACAAAACAGAAAAATCATAAGAGAAGACAGGTGCGTAGGAGAATAAAGAGCAGATCAAAAGTTGCAAGCAAACTCCTGCACACTGTCTAACTTACAAAAACACGTTTGCCTGATGAAGGTCTACCAGCCGAATGTCACAAATAAATGTATTTTTGCAAGTTAGGCAGTGTGCAGGAGTTTGCTTGCAACTATTAAAACAACCATCATCAACAAATTACGTTGTGGGTAGTGTGATAAGCTCACGGTTTTGTGTTGCTGTATCCGGACCTTCGTCATACGCCCTCAGATGCTTAGGCTAAGGCAGGAACACTACTTGGTTAAGTTTAGGAAAACAGTGTGTTTTGGGTTAAAATAACTATTTCACTTATGTAACTTCAGTTATGTAATGTACATGATGTAACTCAATTACATAAGTAAGTTGAAATAATTCACAGTTGTGGGTGACTGTTGTCCTTTATGCTGCTTCATGCGACTTCCTCCTATGCTGCAGTTATAATCACTACAGCCACTAGAGGTCGCTGCCTAACAAGAAACATAAATATGTATGTGGTTGTTTTTCTGATGAAGACGGCCTGCTAATAGGTGGGTTAACGGCTAACGACAGTTTGCTATTTTGCAGTAAGCCATCAGCCAGCTATGAAGATGTTTACATTTGTTGCTAGCTGGCTAATTCAAGCTTGGTTGTTAAGGGAAACGATATGTGCACACAGTTTATTCAAAAAGAGCAATTTACATACTGTCTAAATGTCTGCTACCCAGCTGTGTTTTGTGGCGCGGTTTATAATCCAGCATAGATTAAAGATTAAATATGAATTGATGGTGCAACACAGCTAACTCCCTCTGCATGTGTTTCCATGTGTCAGCACTGTGGAGACAGTTTGCTATTTTGCAGCGTGATTTAGGAGTGTCAGTTTCAGAGTTTACCAAAGTTGAAAGTCTTGCACAGATTTACGACGCCCCCGTAGGAAAATCCACTGATCAAAGCATTTTCATAGATTTCTATTTTGCTATGAAATTTCATCATGTGAAACGCTGATGTGACGGGGCCTTTGAGGGAAACCTGCTGATGGGTTTCCTATTCTGTGGCTGGAAAAATGATTTAAAGTCAGATTTATCAATACTTAACAACGCCGAGTATCTTCTATCATGCGTTAAAGAGAAAAGACTGGCTTCCGACAAGATGAGCCCATTAATGAATGGGCAATTATTATTATTTCATCAATCTGATCCCAGTCTAGAGCTTTAGTTTCCAGCAAGTGTTTCGGAGGCTTTATCACCCTGACTCTTAATACACAAAATATCATCTATCAGCTACTTCCAGCCAGAAATACCAGAACATCTTTCAAAAGCCCTTTTGAGTCAATCTGTTTTTTTTGTTTTATGGCTGTTTGAGTTTCAAAAGGAATAAGCCGAAGAACAACCATCCATCAACGCTCCGGCAGCCTTCCTGGACAGATCTGTGCGTTGATCAGGCTCAGACAGTGCTGGTCTGAGGGGGGAAAGTGGGAAATCCCCGTCCTCGCCGAGCTGCTGCTCCTACGCTGCCGACTGATGTCGTAATTTCTCACTGAAACCTTAACCAAACAATAAATATTCGACAGCTCAGTTGTGCTGTTTGCACAACACTGCCTGCCAGAACATGCTCGCAGGGTTCACTGTGTGTGATGGTGTTGGCTTTTGATTGTCTAGAAGCCTATGGAGCTTTTTTTTTTTTTACTCACAGCGAAAAAACAAAATGTGGCTTTCTGGTGGCTTATAAACACGTAAAAATGCACTTTGTTTTGTAGATGACCGTTTTCATTTCTGTGTTTGCTGGAGTTTAAATTCCCAGAATCCAGGACCCACATGAGGAAAAAAAGCACAAACCATCACGCCAGGATTGAATTCATTGCATGTGGAGGGACCGGCCATGTTGTACTCATTAATGACTGGCACACATGAAGAAACTATGAGTTAATTGCTACGACATTCCAGCCAACTTATAAACTGCGGCGGTCCAAACGTTCCTTCCCAGAGAAGTTATTGAAAATCCAATAGAGTTGTAGGCCAATAATCCGCACACGATAAAACTGTTGTGAAGTGTTGCTCCACGCAGTACGACTACATGTAACACAGCAGGTTTCACAAACACCATTTGGCCGCTCTGGGTCTCAGTAAACAGCGGAGAGGTTAACTTCTGAAAACACTCACACCCTGTTATCAGATTAGGTCTCTACAAAGAGCTCTCAGCATCAACAAAGGGGGCAGATATTTCTTCTTTTTAAAGAAAGAGGCTCGATTAGCGCTGTGTCATGTTAGTCTTTCTCCTCTCGCCCCCCCTCCTGTTCTCATTCCTTCCTTTGCTTTCATTTGTTGGAGCTGTCGACAGCCGGCTTGGCCTGAAATTAAAAACCTTTAGTGTTTGTTTGCTCGTTGTCAGCGCGAGGCTTTTCCCATCATTCCTGGGGACAGCAACACTCACGCCTTTTTGGAAGGGAGGGGGGGCAGCCGACAACTGCTCAACAGATCAAAATCCTGTCCTCTTTAACCCCACGAGAGAAGTTACATTTAAATCGTACAATAATACATCAGGCCATTAAATAAAAATAACAGATAATGTACTTTAATTGTCAAATAATGACTCCTGACTTTGCTGACCCTGCATTTGGATTTGGCTGAGTGTCCTGACATGTTTTAAAAGTTATAAAGGTTTTATTTCCACCTATTTTTGGCATTAAAAGGGTAAAATTCTGAAAGAATAATCAAATATGTGCCAACAGGAATCTCTATCAGATCAATATTGGTGTTCAAAAGCAGTTAGTGGTTGATCAGTGGTGTAAAAGAGAGGGTTTTTTGTGTATTTGTGGGTGTGTGTCTCACGGCCCATAGTCAAGGGTCAAGCACACTCAGTGCCTGCGTGTTTGACCCAGGAGTGTCTGAAGTGTCGATTCTCCAAAAGGGTCAAAGGTCAGCTGGAGACTGATTACCGAGTCTAATAGCTTCGTTTAGACCGGTTTTAAAATGTGTCCGTTCACATCTGGGACGCATTTTATATTCACCACAACTGATTCATTTCCATACTTGAATATTCTGGTGTCACAAATATTGTCATTCTCTATTTGCTATCACTGATTGTTTCTGCACAGATCAATACTGTTTTGTGCCGTCTTCCACCACTCAGTTGTGTCTGTTGATACTGGCAGTGAGACATTTAGTAAAACTACTTTTTATGGCCAACCTATGAGAAAAAACACTTTAGGTTATACCATGTGACTACTGAACGAAACAAAACACTTAATGAAATGAAAAATGCCTTTTAGATTACAAACCACAAAATCCATTTATTTGTGTCCTGATATTAAAATCTAATCATGTTTTCTTCCTGTTAAACCCAAAACGACACGACGTGTTTTCGTGGACTCGAACCAACTAATTTCATTAAATAAAATGACATCCAGAGCTGAGATTCATTAGTTAGCCTGCTAACAGCACAGTACGTTTGTGTTTCTCCACAAGGAAAGTAAATAGACAAAAAAATACTCATTAATAAAACATCAAATGACTTAAGAATAGAATAAAAATAGCGTAAGTGTAATTATTTGTGCTTATGTGTGTATATATGTAAACAAATAAATTATAATACATTGTCATTTCTAATAACTTTTTCGGGGGCCTATTGAAACAAACAGGAGAGAGGAGCTGAGAGGAGTTTACTCTGACATAAAGTTACCAGAGCCTGAAGCATAAATCTGACTGAGGGGTTAGGCCATTGCTGACCCACTAACAGTACAGTGTACGTCTTATCTCCTCCAGCTTAATGAAGTGTAATAAATCTGTAATCCATTGTGCAAATGTTGGAGGATTCCAACTTTTTCCATCAAACTATAGCTTGTCGCCTGACCACCAGCTTGAGCAAAAGACAAGAGACTCTGTTCATTTGTATTTAAAATAAGATTTTGTGTTCCTGCGCCAAATAGAGCAACAGAGCCTGATGGTTGTAAGAACATCAAATAGGATTTACTCACTTTGAAGACACTGGTGACAGCTCCAGATGATGCACATGGCATTTTATAGTATTCATTGTATTGTAGTTAAGCAACAGCATGGAGCAGACAGATGCTGCTGTCCCATCAGTGAACACCGTGGCCACACAAATCAAATCAGATTCCTCCTAATTTTGTGTGTGTGCCTATCCTGTTTTTATGTCACAATATGGATGCTAGATATTCTCAAAATACCATTTCCCTGGACTTGAAAAATGAAAAGTTGTATTTATGGCTGATGTTAGCTCATGTCGGCAAAGTTTAGGTAGATATTTCTGTGTAACTGACATTAAAGAGCCACTTTCATGACTTTTTTCAGTCACCTATATTTTTTTTGCTCTAGTCACACTATGTTTAATTTACCATTATCCCACAACTATCAGCTGGGAGCATACACTTTATACATCACATAGCTAAGTGTCTCTTGTTTATAACTACTGCGTAAATCATCAGGGGTTCACCCTGGAAGTTTCCTGTAGCCAGTAAGAGAAAAGAGAGAGACCATGACAACCTATCACTTACGAAAAATTAAGAGAACAAGAGTCACATTGGAGGTTTAGACATGTTTAGACACTTTGCGTCTGTAAAAATAAAAGTTCCTACCATCGTTCACACCTCTCTCTCTGTCTACCTGTCTGCTTTCCCGCAATATGTTTTCACTTGTTTTGTCCTAATCCACCTCTCTGTGTGCGTCTTTATTCATATCCACGCTGACAGGGCTTTCCATACACTGTCAACACGCTCAAACACATTGAGAAGGTAATTGTAGGCTGCCAGCAACAGCAGCCACCAGCCACCATGTCACAGCTCTCTCTGGATACAGTGAAGGAATGCTACGGGGCTGGAGCATCAGGTAGTGTTGACAGGACGAGCGGAAACCACCTGGAGTTTAAGCTAAACTCGCAAGGTCACCCTTCCTCATTTTTCTCCTCCTGCGGCTCGTAAATAATCCCCGGGGGTCGACGCTCCACCAGCCTGGACTCATCCAGGACGAGTGTCTGAACGCCGACGACAATTACCTCCTGTTTGGCAATTTGTTTGGGATTATTTCTGATGTGTTTGACATCGGAACGTTTTTCTAAATGTATCCTGAATGACTTTTTTTGGTAGGTTTTGCCAGTTTCTTCTTTCACCTAGATTAAACCTAGATCTGTAATCAAAATACATTATTTTAGAGCGGTAGCATTCAGGAGGAACACATTAAAACGTATTTGATGGTTGCCGTTTAGAATATGTTTTATTGCTCCCAGTTGTCTTTAATGTGCATTCCTGAAAATAAGTACACAGATAATAAGCAAAGCAGTAAAACGTAAAACAAAGAATGGCTAAGCGTCCCAGGTGCAGGGAAACAGCTTAGCCTCTGGCGGTTTGTTGTCAGCGTCTGTGCTCATAAATCTCAACTCTCATCACTGCAAACCCTCACGCCTAACTCCCACACTTCAGTACACACACAGACGCACAGATGATGTAGATCGGTGTGTATCAGAATAAGAGCATAGACTGTGCAGTTCTCACAGCTCCACGTAGCATTTTAGCATCTTTCAGCTGATTGTTTTGGTTTTACTGACCGCAACTTTACTGTTTCACTTCACTCTCACTTTTTGTTTTCCCCAGCAGCTGTTTCCAGTGAAAAGGCTTGATAAACCTACTGTACACCTGCCCAGCACCAAACGGACAAAATTAGCGACTAGCTTGTTAACATATGCTGTATTTAGCACTTAACAAGCCTCATATTTCCCTCAGGTGTTGGTGTACACTAGTACAGAACTTATGCAGAGCTTATATTGAGCTTACCTTTGGCTGGTGACCAGAAACACAACTCCAACTAAGTGCTGATGATGCTCCGTTATCTGCTGAATGTGTAGATAGAGTGCTACAGGAAGGACACCTGGAAGTAGATTGGCATCTTTGCACTTCCTGTTCGCTTGTATCAAAGTGAATGGGTGTTTGGTTAACTGCCTGAAAAAGATAGATATTTTCATGTGTTGTTATACGACATAAAATAAGTCAGTAAATACCCCACACATGAATTATAAAAAGTTTTCTTGTCTTTAAAAAGGCGGTTGCTAACAAGTGGCTAAATGAGTGAAATGAAAGTGTTGTTCATCTGTGAAGATTATCTTGCCAAACAAGTGTCATCCTTGTGTTTGCCATAGAGCAGATTTTCTGCAATAATCCAAAATCCAGTTGAAAAATCCTATCTGCTCTTTGACGAGGGAACCGGGGCGATGCTAACTTCTGGCTTAGCCTTCAAAAAAATTGCTGCAGTCACAAACCGATGGCAGAATGCTACCAAGCGAGGTGCCAGCCTGACCATTGGGAGCCATTTTGCGGTTAAGTGTCTTGGAGGGGGGGGATCGAGCATCCAACCCTGTGATCACTGGACGACCTGCTGTTTCTTCTGAGACACATCGTGTTAAAATGACCATTTCTTTTCAAACTTTGGACAGAGCCAGGCTAGTCTGATTGTTGTCGTGCCTAACAGCAGATTTGTGAGAGCGTGTTTCACAAAATGTCAAACTCCTTTAAAGTGCCGGAACATTCAAACTCAAGATGAAGAAAATCTTTATTTTTGATATATACGTAGGTCGGTGTTTGACATGGCTTTACTGACAGACCCAGCTCTGTAACTTTTGGGATTTCATCGTTTCAATTGTTCCATCAAACTTCTTTGTCATTCATCTTTCACTTCGCTCTCTATGGGCTGATACAACTTGGCAAAAATTGGGCCTCAACGTTCAGTTCTAATTGGCTCCCGCTCTTCTCAGTGTCAGTGTAAAACTAAAAGTCGCAGGATGGGGTGAAGATTTGAGCTTTCAAAGCGCCTTCAGACAGCATCCTTCTCCAACGCCTCGGAGACTGTGATTCACAGCCCGCTCTCCCTCTCAGCCATTATGGTTGTGTCTTTTACAGGCGTGGGGGTGTCGGTTACTGCCGTCCACAGACACACAGACAGCCTGACTGATTTAGCTCTTTAGATTTGTGTGGAATTAGTCACAGTGGAGGGCTGGCTGGGACAGCGGGGAGTTTAAGACATTGTTGGGAAAGAGAAAGCCTGAAGTGGGCGGGCTTCTTTTTTCTTTCTGCTTTTACGACCCCTCAGGTTTCCACCTGTGCTGACACGGCTGAGACTTTACAATAGTCCTGAAAGAGTTACAAGCAGCCGCGTAGAAATTCCAGGCTCTTTCTCTTTTACCCCTTTTCTTTTTTTTTCTGTTTTACTGGAAGGGTGGGGTGGGGGCCGTAGTTATTGTGGAACATTTGTCAGGAAGCCAGTTGCAGAGGCAGGGCCAACCGGTGATTTATGGCAACATCTGCAAGATGCAAAGCCCTTGCGTATGCTTTTAATCATACAAAGAGCCCTGGCTGGATTGGAGATTGAAAAGAGATGGTCTGATGGGGTCTGATGGGGCTTTATGGAGTCCGTGCTGGGATTCACACTGATGGCAACTCGTGTGAACATATTATATGACCGTGGGATTTCTGCAGCTCAGCGAAGTTGGCTTCAGCTGGTGTTTGCACCAAGCCAGTGCTGTTTCTGTGATTCGATACGGTCAAAAGATTCTCACCAAGCTTGAAGATAATTTGCGAATGATCGAAATGTTTTGTCACGTAAGAAGAGAAAACCCAAACCCCATCAGCCGGGAAGAGCGAAAACCATCAGTGGAAGCAACACAACACAAATCTAGTCGGATTTGTCTGTCAACAGTTGGGAAGCCGGACCCAGAGCGAGTGTGACCTCACATACCAAACGCTGGGTTCTCCTCATTTTTTAAATCTGTGCGTTAACAGCGACAAAGCACATCTCATGTTAAAACGAGCCCAGCGGTCGTAAAAGTCAGACAGCAATCCTCCAGCAGATTTCCTGAGCTTCATAATAGAGGAATAATCATTTCTGCGAGCCGCCGTTAGCTATTTAATATAATAAACATCTGTCTGCATGTCACCACATCTGGCAATAATGAAAGCAAATTAGCTACAAAATTCTGAGTGTCTGGCAATGAGATAAGGCCGAGGCATGCTAAATTCATTTTCTTGGCTCGGTCTCTGGGGAGCGGAGAGCAGAGATAGCCTGGGGAGCTGACCCTGGATCAGTGTCGTCGGGGGTCTGACGTGATCGCTACAGGGTCAGAGATCTGATCTGAGACCAGGGGGTAGCGGACTCCGCCAGTCATTGGTGGTCTGGGGGAATAGTCAACTTCCTGTCTCATTTCTCTGGACGCAGAATCAAAGAGGGGAAATTATTCTGCAATCTGGCCGCTGTTTTCTTTTTCCCCCCGGCTGGAAATGTGAAGGCTGACGCTGGCTGCCGACTCTGCAGGAGACTCCGGGATCCACAGCGCCTTTATAAAAGTGGAAACCTTCTACGCCTCACTCGCCTGTTAGGCCACAAATTGTTTTTTGGTTGCAGCAATTTCAGAGACTTTCCTTCAGGAGTAAATAAACCATTCTGAGGGGAATTACATCCACCCGCTTAATTGTAACATGCATAGTTTAGTGAAGTGTAAAACCTTGCCTACGAGGAGGGGGTCACGCTTTGTCTAGAAGAGGGTTTGAATCCAGCAGACCAGCTGCTCAACTCTGAAGGGAGGAGGAAACTTTCCTACCACAGTTGCTATTAAGTGACCTTGAGCAAGGCGGTTCAAAGAAAAACCCACCTCAGATGCTCTTACATGGTTAACAATGACTAGTCTGGAGTAATTTTATGATAAATATTGCAGATATTTTCCCTCAACCTGCCGAACCTTCCTCTTCTTCTTAAGATTTCCTTCATGATGTCAGTTTACAACTCCTGAGAACAAAAATACTGTGTAAGAGTGAAGTTTAAGGTGATAAAAAGTGAGAATAGCAGCCGACACTCAAGAATCAGGCGGTCTTGAATAAGCACAATGGTCTATTCTTCTTCTTCTCTCTGTGGGTGTAGAAACTGATCTCACTGCCTCTTTCTCTGATAAAAGAAGCTTTTGGTTTTTATTTCTGACATTAGTATTACAATATATAATGTACTTTTTAAAATGTTTAAAGCTGCTATAATAAATATCGAAATGACTGTGTAATTTGAAATGTGATGCTTGTAGAGATTCAATAGAGAATCCTCGGCAGACTCTGCTGACAGTCCGCAACTTTTCTGTTTTGGTTCACACTCGTTGCTCTCGTCAGCAGCCATGTTTCCATCTAATTGTCAAGCAAATCTGAAGCAAATTTTTGCGATGTTGAAAAAAAAAGAAAAAAGGGAATTAAAAATGGTTTGGAGCAAAAATAAACAGAATAGAAGTAGAGGTTGCGAAAAAGGGAAGAATTAAAACAATTCACGTTGACCACATAATGAGGAAAGGCCTTCAAGACACTGGAAAAAGCTTCTTCTTCTTCTTCTTCTTCTTCTTTTTCTTCTTCTTCTTTTTCTTCTACTTCTTCTTCTTCTTCTTTGTCTCCTTCTTTTTTCGTTTCCATCTCCTATTAAGAGAATGCCTCAAGTGTGTGTAAAACCTTATGCAAAGTCGAGGATGTTTTTTACGATTTTCTCAGGAGTTGGTGGAGAACAAAACAAAGCAAAAAGGAGAGTGAGTATTAGACATCCATCATTCATCAGGTTGCCCACTGTTACTCAAACTGGACTTCCTGGATCCTACTTCATGTTGCACGAGTACCTGAAGCAACACACCACCAATATGACCATTGCGTTGCATTAATGTGATGGCCAAAAGGAACATGAAAATACACTTAACCCACTGCAAAGTACATCTCCAAAAGGTGTTTCAAGTATTTCACATTGTTTTTTTTCCTTACCCTCCCCCCCACTGCTCCAGTGGAGCCCAAAAACTGCGCCCACAACTACTAAAAGTTCTCTCTGTTCTGATCTGACGTCTGTTTATACACATCTTACATGCATCACCAGCTCATCATACATCATTCTGCCCACACAAAGGTTTGAAAATGTACGTCCAAACAATACAACGTGTCAGTCCTTTAAACATGAGCACATTGTGCTCAGCAAGAGGTGCAATCAGAGTCCACTCAGTTTATCATTAATCACTCCTGGGCCTCACTTGTAGACATAGTTTCTGCTCTAACCTGACACAACTTCGCTCTGAGATAAGGTTGTTAGCCAGAAGTGGACCGGTCCTTGAATGTTGCCTCGGCAGCAGCAGCAGCAGCAGCAGCAGCGGCAGCAGCTGTTCCCCAGGTGTCTGGATGTGTGTGGCTCCACCATCTTGTCTTAATCGCAGCCTCCTCAAAGAACTGGCAAGACTTCCAACAAACCCCCTCATTCCTTTACAGTGGGGTAAAGCACAGAAACCAGCGCAGCGTAGCCAGCATCCAGGTGTACTTAAACATTAGTCAGCCAGAAGGATGGGAATGAAATAACACGTCCTATGAAAGCAAAGTTCATCATCAGCAGTTCCATACACAGACCAAATGTAAGCGGGAATCCAAACACAGACCTGATTACAACAAGAAGAAGTCCATTTACTACTTTTCACTCCAGTTCTTTCCCCCGCTGCCAGATTAAACGGGAGACTGAAACAACTGGCCTTGAATGGGGGATCTGACTAAATCCCCCTCCGAACTGCTGGCACCACCATCATGAATCTGCCATTTCGTAAACACGAGGGAGCCGCGAGACGCTCTCCAACTGCAAGTTTCAACAGCTAGCCCGGTGCACAAGCACACCTTTTTCCCTCGTGTTGAAGAGGAGAGGCCTGAAACAACAAACCGCCAGGCGAGAAGGGCTGGGGGAGGGAGGAGAGGAAAGGGGATGAGTCATCTGGCAAACAGAGAGAGTCTAGTTTGGGCTAACAGCAATCTGTAGGTTTAATGTAAATCATACATGATTATTTAATTATTAGCACAATTATTAAAGATTCATTATTAATGAAAGTGGTGGCAGCAGGTAGTATTAGCTGAGATAGTCCTAGCAGGAGTTTGTTGTAACACAGTCCTCACATAGGCCCTGATACTAACTTTGCTACAACAGCAAAGAAAAGCACTAAATCTGTTGTTCTGGTTCTGAGCAAATATGCATTATAATGTCGTGAGGCTATTATGAGGCTTTGTCAAATCATGTGGCCGTCTTCAAAGTAATTTTGGTAGAAAATGATCTTTGTGTTAGTGGAGACTGTTTCCTTCCTGAGCTGCAGTGGAGGGATACTGAAGGACTGTAACTCTGGAAAATACCATCTTCATTCAGCTAACTCACACTGCTGAAGCGTCGCCTCAGCCTGAGCTGAACTTTGCACGATGCATTTAGCATAAAAAAGACTGTTGCACATCTCTGGTAGGAAAAACTTGTAACTTAAAACTAGTATTTGTATAATTAAAGGATGAGTTCACCCAAACATGAAAATGAGGTCATTATCTACCCACCCTCATGCTGATGGATACTCAAATACTATACTTTCACTCCACTACATTTATTTGGTAACTTTAGTTACTGGTTACTTTGCAGACTGCAGGCTGCATCAGAGCCAAAGTAAAAATGTTTTATCAGCAATTAGATTAAAAGAAACACTGATTCTGATCATCAGATCCGATGGTTGTTCAACCCATAGTATAAAGTATAAACAGTACATACATGTAAATATATGTATAATTTTACTTTTACTTGTACTTTTGATGTGTAGGAATGTTTATTATTAAATACTTTAGGACTTTTACTCATCCACTATTCATATGGGTGACTTCACTTTGTCCAAAGTTTTATTTTGACAAAATATCTTTACTTTTACTGACTTTTGGGTACTTTGTACAACACTGAGTACTTCTGGTAGCAGCAGAATAGGGCTAGTCCTTGATTTAGGTAATTGCTGCAGTTTTATGAATCATGGTAGTAATAACAGTGGAGATCAAGAGTAATAATGAATAGTAATAGAATTAGTAATGGTAGCAGTATTGATATTATTTGCATTATTTGGGTGTTGGTGCAAACTTAATTGCTCTAAAACTCATTCTACAGTAGAGGAGGTGATAGTTGTTGCAATAGAAGTCAGACAGTAATGTACTTAAATACAATTTCCAGGTATTTCTATTTTCTGCCACTTTATACATTTTGGAGGAAAATATTGTACTGTGACTCCACTAAACAAGTAACTTTAGTTACTAGTTACTTTGGAGACGACACGCTGAATCAGAGCCAAAGTAGCACATTTTTAAATGTATTTATTTTATTTGTCGATCAGATTAGAAACACTGATACCGATATTTTAAAAATGCTAAATATTGTATCCAATAATCGATCGACCTGTAGCGTACAGTATATACTGTACAAACATTTAAATATATGTATAATTTACTTTTACTTGTACACTTGGTACTTAAGTACATTTATCGCCAGAATATTACTTTTAAAACTTAAGCACATTTAATATAAAATACTGTAAGACTTTTACCAAAGTAATATTTCAATATCATTATTTTTACTCAAGTATGAGTTTTGGGTACTTTACAACACTGATAATAGTAAAATTAGTAGTACCAGTATTGCTAACAGCAGTGGATCATTAGTCTACATGCTAACAGTTTATTCCTGGACCTGAAGCTGATCCCAACACAAAATATATTAATATAATTTCAGTTTATGTTTAAATCACAACGTGGCAAATATGCAAAATAAGCTGAGATCAAAGCTCGAAATGGAAGCAGTTTGTGATACCAAACAGTTAATCATCCTCTCCGTCTCCATCTGTCTCTGTGGGGGGGCCGACTGATGACAGACCTGGAGCGTCCTTGGCGGTTTGTGGTTCTGCTCTTCAAGGCCAGTGTAAGACCCACCACCTGCACCACGTCCTCTAAATCTCTAATACACGTCCTGCACGATGAAGACGGCAACATCACTGAAGACTCGGAGCACTCGATTGAATGTAGCAGCACACATTAAGGTGTTTTTTTTATTGTTTACATATGTGCAAAACACTGCTTCATCCAAAGCTGGAGTAAATGAACAGGCAGGGCTGCAAAATACTCATACACAACAAGGTAAGCAAAAATAATGGAATCTGTTTATATACAATTTACAAAATATAATAAACTTTATATAAAAAAATGTATATAATCATCTATATTATTTAACTGAAGCCGTGGCCTTAAGGAACAGCTGCTAACATGCCCCCTTTTTACTCTTCTCCAGGAGCATCACATTGTCCTTTACATTCACTCGTTGCACATTTGAGGAGTCCTTTATTGCAAAAGTGTCCGTTCAGTGAGGTAGAAGTGTTCATTTTTTTGGTCGTCCTCTTCATGAAAAACAAGAGTCACTCAGTTAGGTGCTCGTTCTGCGCTGTGGGAAGGGATCAGTCCTGTGGTCAAACGGCTGTTCGTAAACGCTGTTGCTCTGCTCTGATGAAGAGTCCTTGGTGAGACTGCTCTCCTGGTCTGAATCGGCGTCCGGAGCGGCGTATGGATTCTCGTGCAGAGTTATTCCATTATGCGACACTGAGGGTGGGCCGAAGCCTGTGTACAGGTCCTTGTGAGGCCTCCAGGGAGCTTTCCCAAACGTTCCTGAGCGAGAAAAAAAAAGTTAGACCAAAGCTTGGCCAACATCCGGACAAGTTCGGAAAACGGATTAACTCGAGACCTACCCATGAAGGTGTTGCAGGGGGAGAGACACTCATGAGGCCTCCCGCAGTCGTTGGCTTCGCCCTCCTCCATAGAGGGTCGGCGGTCACTCTGCTGGTGAGTGGGGCCATGGTGGAGATTGGCGTTAGGGAGCTGCATCAGGACAGTGGAGGAGCAGAGGTCAAAATGCTCAGACAGGAAGTAGTCCCTCCTTTTAGAGCTGGTCAGGCTGCCGCTGTAGGAGTCAATGCAGACAGGCCTTTGGTCGATGGAACAGCCTGAAGGTAAAAAATGGAAATAATTAGTTCCTTGAGTGAGAAAAAACAAAATCCAGAGATAACGAACGTACTTCAGGATAATGGAATCTGACTTCTGTCACTGAACCTCAAAGATGGGGAAGGCGATACCAGTGAACAATAGTTGATTGCTGAGTCTCATTCCCAGGTCGTCAAATACCAACACTTTGAGTTGGTATTCGGTCCGAATTCGAACACCAGGCATTGGTATTTGATGGCCTGGGAATGAGACTATCTTTCTCCAGAACTGCCTTCCCCATCTTTAAATGAATCTTGAGTCATTGGACATCATGTTCTGGCTCAACAACAGTCTTGTTGTAGGATCAAGAGGACGTTTTCCATTTCACGGATAATTCGCACACACCTGTGAAGACTTCTGATGGATCAGGGTACATGTTGTCTCGACGAAGCAGTGAGCTGATTGGACCTTGATAATGGCAGAGGAGAGGATCAATGGCTGCCTCCATGTCTGCTTCACTTCCTGTATCCAGCTGACAAAGACCTGTGTTGGCGAAGGAAACAGGATCATGTAAGATAAATGTGATGCTGCACAACAACTCAATTTTAGAAAAAGAAGATCGGGCAGGTGTTTTACCGTTCATGTCTTTAGGTTGAAGGTAGAAGCCGCTAATGGACGAAGCCATATACTGATGGCTGCTGCCGCTCTCTGATGGGATGTAGCCGTCCTGTCGGTCAGCGAGTGTACCCTGGGAGGACAGGTAGCTGGGGATGTCGGCGGGCAAGTTGGTCTCATCTGGAGTAGAAGGACACGAAGTTATATCATAGGCAAGTGTGGACAGAAGATGAAACTTTAAGGTTCAGGGAAACCTTTGTTGACCTTGATCAAACAGAATTCCAACTATGAAAAGCAATCGTGAACCAACCTGTGTTGGTGACGCTGCAGTCCTCGTTGCGTCGCCGGGTGTGGTAGATGATGACAACCCACACCAGTGACGTGCCCACCACGCAGCACACCACAGCTATAATGACGATTCCCACCGTGGTCCACCCATCATCATCTGATCCTGCTCCGCTAACCATACCGACGCCCACACCGCCCTGCACTCCGGAGTCACAGTTGGGATTCGGTATGACCGCCAGCCTGACGTTCCCCCTCTCGGTTCCCAGCGTGTTGGACATCTCGCAGGTGTACTTCCCTGCATCAGCTTCTGCGGCATCAACGATGATGAGAAGCTGGTTGGCGGCTGCGAAGAAGTGGCGCTCGGTCACTAGCAGCGGGCTGTCATCCTTGGTCCAGTTCAGCCTCGGGGGAGGGCTCCCGCCGGCTATGCACTGGAGGACAGCAGTTTCACCCTTGGCTACAGTGCGGTCCATGAGGGGCCGCAGGAAGGAAGGCGTTTCTGTAGCACAGCAGAGGAATAGAAAGCGACAACGTTAGAGTGATCGATCAGTGACATCAGTCCTGCTCCAAATGCGGAGTGTGACTGTTTCTCACCTAGAACAGTTAGCGTAGCATTCGCAGAAATAGCTCCAGCTGTATTCTGAGCTGTGCAGCTATAAACCCCGATGTCCTCGGTCTTGACGTCCACTATGAAAAACACATCATCCTCCGGCATGACGTGCATGCGGCGCTCACGGGCAGCAGGGAAGTCGGTGCCTCCGTCTTTCTGCCAGGCGATCTGAGGGGAAGGGTGACCCACAGCGGCACATTCCAGCCTGGCTGTAGCTCCAGCACGTATACTCAAGTCCATTGGCATCTTGTTGAAGGAAGGCAGCACTGGGAATGATAAAAAGACTTCTTTTAAGACTCATTTAAGACTTTTACAGGCAGTTTATGGGTTTTGTAGATAGAGACAGATGCCAAACATTATGTTTCTCCCATCTCAAACTTACTGTTGACAGTGAGCCTGGCCTTGGTGGAATATGACGACCCAAAGTGGTTGGAGATGACGCACTGGTACTTTCCCTCGCTGGAAAACTCAACATTTCGGAGCTGCAGGGTGGTCGTGTACTCCGTCACCTCCGCCTCACCTCCCGCGCCTCCCTGCACACGCAGGTGGGCCTGGTTGTGGATCTCGGCGTCGTTTAGGACTTCGTTGTCTTTCTTCCAGGCGAAGGTCATTGGCGAGTCGCTGGAGCTGGCCGCAGAGCAGACGAACGTCACGTTGGTGCCCTTGAGGGCCGACTGAGTCTCCGGCTGCACTGTGATTTGAGGCTTTGGGAAATCATCTGGGAAGAAAACAAAAGGGATAATTAAAAACTGCCATATAACAATTCCCATGTGTTAAGGTCTGGTTTATTTGGCTGTTTGGTAATTTTTTGGCATTTTTTTGGTAGATGAGGCTGCGAAAGGGAAAAAAACAAACTGAGTAGTTTACTCTGATGGTAACCAGAAAAGCTGAAAAACTTAGTGAATTTCCATAACGGCGCCTTCATGCAGCTCATTAGCTTGTCCAGGAATCAGGGAAGGAAAATACTGAACAATCCGGGTCAGTTTGTAAATGGAAAAGCTGCCTTGGATAAATGTCTGTTTCTGAGGCATTACAGTATGTGTGTGTAAAGGTGTTACACCAAGTGAATGCATCACTCACCACACACAAACTCCTCCTGGCTGACGGCGAACACGCTCCTGCCCTTCAGCATTTGTGGGTGGGCGCAGCTGGCATTGACGCAGGGCAGGAAGGTTTGTTCTGCCACCCAGACGGGAAGCCACTTGAGCTGGCAGTCGCACAGCAGGCTGGATGTGTTCAGACGTCTGCCAGGGCACAAGATACCAGAAAGATTTCATTCATAAAGCAATAATATGACTTTAAATGTTGGTTTTTTTTCGAGATTTTGCTCTTACATCGTTCATAAAGAAAGCTTGAACAGACTACTTTTTAAAAACTGAGTGGGAAACTTGCATCTATTAAGTCAGAATAAAAAATTATAAATTTCCTCGAACAGCTTTTCGCTGGACGCTATCCTTCGGTGGAAGGAGACAAAAGAAAACCGTGAACCTGTTATTAACATTGAAGTAAGCACTGTTTGGTGCTGACTTTCCCAGAAGACCATAATGAGTTTCACCTGGTGTTCTGTCCCACATCAACTCTAAAACACTAACTACATTTGTCCTTAAAAACGGTTCTACTTACAGCTCCTGCAGGTTCTTCATCTGAGAAAAGGCATTCGCTTGGATGGACATGATAGCGTTATTACTCAAATCTCTGCGGGGGAAAAAAGAAAAAGAAATTAGGACTGGTAAGATCCTCACAGAAAGATGGCAGCTTTTTCTGCCAACATCAGCCGAATAGAGCGAAAACTTCAATCGAGGGAAGAAAAAGGTCTGGGCTCCAGAACAATAAAACTCTGGGCAGCAGTTTGCTGTGTTAATCAAGAGAGGCCCAACTCTGGGCTGCTTTGAGCTCTGGCAACGGCTGGGAAAAAACTCTAATTAGAATCAAATGCAGCTGTTGTACACTCACACTCACACACATTCACACACACACACACAGTTCCCTTCACTCGCCTCGGTGATCGATATAGTCTGGCACACACGTAAAGATACTAATGGCAGTGTTTTTTCTCGACTCCACATCAAAGCGCAGGAATGGGAGAAGATAGTTTGAGTGTACAGCTCTAACAAACAGCCTCTGTGTCTCAGTGTGATTCACCCTGCTTAGTTTACAGCTCGGACTTTTGGAAACAATCAGTGAAACACGAGGCCAACTCACAGGTGCTGCAGCGCGTCCAGGCCAGAGAAAGACTTCTTGGTCACCGAGCGGATCTGGTTCCCCTGCAGGAATCTGGGAAAACGACAAAAAACTGATCAGTTTCAGAGCTCAGTTTTACTCGGTTGTCTTATTTAATCTGTGTCCCATGAAGTCACACAGTCCAACTTGAAACATCATGTTACACCGATTGTGAACTCACAGTTTTTTGAGCTTGTCCAACGCAGAGAAAGGCCCATTCATGTCCTCAATGGTCCAGGAGATTTCATTCTTTTGGAGATCCCTTTCCGAAAGAAACAAAGACAGACCGCGTTGTAAAAAATCCACACCCAAAAAACAAACTGCAGTCGCGATGTTAATAAAACTTTATGCGGCTTTACATTTCGTGTGAGGGGGAAAAATGTTTGAGACTTTAAAATTATATTCAAAGCGGCTCCGTGCCTTACAGGAAGTTCCTTTCTGGCCTTTGTGGCGCTTTTAAAAGTCTGCAAAGGCTTTTCTGTGTCGTGTAGAAAAATAAGTTTTACAAGGTGCTGCAATATAACATGTGCGCTGCATTTGAGGGGATAAATATACTCATGCAATTCAAATATGTATGTGAGTCACCCTCAAAGGAGATCCTCCATCCCCCATTAAATTCATCATGAGTCTGTGATATTTAACACATTCTTTGGGGTCATCTGTGACCAAGAACTGTATTTTTCTTTTTTTTTGTAAAACCCCTACTTATGGTTCACTCCCAGCCTGTCAGTCAGTGCAGTCAGGAGTTGGCTGCAGCAGCTGTTCATAAGTCCAAACTTAGCCTAGTTAAAGTGTTGCTAAGTGGAGATTTGCTTAAGACTAAAATAAAACTGGCTGAACCACACAAACTAGAACTCAAGTAGAGATTAGTTGTTACTATAATAATGAATATGTACCATAACATGTACTAAACAAACCAACTATAAACAAACATATACAACTAATCTTTCACATAATCTTTTGAGTTTCAGACCAGATATGTCGGCCCATCGCCTCTTCTACTCTTCAATCTGAATGTGTCATACTGCTAGAAAGCTAATGTAAGTTTTGCTAGTTCGTTCAGCTAACTATGTATATATTTAAAATTTAAACATTTGAAAAATCTCTATTTGAGAAATGTTTTTTTAACCAAAGTTGTCCAAAGTAAATACCTCATTACAATGAGGCTGAGATTAAAAGTAAAGGACGGCCGGTGCAATCTACTTCTGGTCTAGTTCACTTTACTTCTCTCTGCCTTAACTTCAATGGATTTCCCCCTGTATGATCTTTGAATACAGGGAAAATACAAAGCTCTTAAAAAAAGGTGACACTCTTTCATTTTGAGGGAATGACACCTGAACTCGACGATGAACGTCAGCTTTCCTTGAAACGTTTTCTGCTATCAAACTTAAGCCGTGACAGCTGAAAAAAAAAAATGCGGAGACATTTTTCCCGCTATCCACAGAGAGAAATACACCAAACAACTAAATATAACAGCATTAGAGTACAAACATCGCTAAAAGCCAAGAATTTCCCGGAGAAATTGCCTGCTTTGATCCCTCAGCTGCTCTAATGCTTTCAAACAGTCATTTTCCTCCTCGGCATGTCTGGTTATGGCTGATTGAGATTGAGGAACGGTGTGTGTGTGTGTGTGTGTGTGTGTGGGAGGGGGTGGCGTATTTGAAGCCCTGAAGCAATCCATGTCCACCTAGCTGCACACCTGCCCTACGGTGACCTCAGCAGCACAGCTCACATTTGGTTCCAGTTAAAAAAGCCCAAACCAGGGGAAATGTTACGGAGCCTCTCTGTGGGAACGGGGGGATGGGTGGATGTGGGTGTGGTTGAGTGTGGGGGGGGGGGGGGTCAGTTGGAGGAAGGGAAGAGGTGGTGGTGGGGGGAGCTGTTGAGGTTGGGGCTGTGCTTCTTGGAGGTTTTTTATGTGTGTGGAGAGACCTCAACACAGTAATCTATTTCACATCCCCAAAACAAATCAGGCAGGATATTTCCACTCAGGCAGGGGATTGTTGGTGGAGGTGGGTTTAAAGAGGGTGGGAGGGGCGACAGAGCAGCATGTGAAGCACTTACTTTTTTCAGGAACTTGTACATACAGTTAATGTTAATTGTAGGCTGACAGACTGAATCACACAAAGTACATACTATCTACTTAAAGGAATAGTAGGAATAGTGCTACTTCCTTTGTTTTAATGAGAAAAATGAAACCACTCTCGCTTCTGTGAATTAAAGTTCCCATGAAGTCAAAGTCTGTTGAAGTGTTTTTATCATGTATGTCTTTATCTCACTTACACACTGGTGTCAGGCCCAAAAATGGCAAAAAAGTTGATTTGTTGGCATTTTTAATGGTGTACTTGTGTACTTGGTGTACTTGATGAGTCATCCTGCACTGGGGGGAGTATACTAATTTTGTATCCAATACAAAATACCTCTGGACCGGGGACGTGCTCTGCCTTTGAGAGCCAGTGACAGTCCCAAGGTGATTTATGGAGTTTCCCAATGGACAGTAGCTTTGTTGCTAAAGAGATCGCTGCAAAATGTAGCTGCCGTTAACTAGTTAGCGGTCCTATTTGCTGACTCAGCCCCAGGGGGAAGAACCACCTCCGTACTGTATTTCTTGTTGCCAGAATGGCCTCCATCTTCTGTCCTAGTTCTGTCCTCGTCCCAGCTGTGCTCACTGAGAGCTGCCAGTCTGAGGTGAGTTGGTGCACCGCTAGCCTCTTGGTCAGGGCTGTAATGCACATTTAGCACTGTTCGCTACTGTAAACGCCAATCAAAATCCGCAACAAGTCCCTCTTGAGCTGCCCGCTTTACAGGAAACATGTAACTATGCCAAAGGAAACAGAACTCCACTGGCCGCTTCATGGGAACTTTAAGTACGTAGCTGGAGTTGGCAGAGGATTAGCCTAGCTTAGCACAAAAACTGGAAGTTACTTTGGCAAAGTTAGCTAAATCTGTGGTCGTCGCTAAATTAAATAAATTAGAACATATTTTTGTCTGCTATATTCTAAGGTTGTGCAGATAAGCCACCAACATTTTGACATAAATCATGTGACACCTGTGATGAGCGAGGAAACCTTTGCGTGGTGTTTGGCATAAGAATTCTGAATTTGACTCACAGCATCTGGAGGTTGGAGAGGCCACGAAAAGCTCCGTCTGCGATGAAGCTCACGCGGTTGTTTCCGATGTGGAGCTCGTCCAGCAGGCTCAGGCCCACGAAGCTGGATTCCTCCAGTCGGGACAGATGGTTGGAGGAGAGGTTTCTGTAGGACAGGCAACAAAAACAACATGAGAACGGCATGAAAAAAGTCTAATAATCTTTTGCTTTATCATTACTACTGTTCTTTACATTTCCGCATGGTTTGCCATTTTGTGCTTCACTACTCTTTCAAGAAAATATACTTTACCTCACATTAAAAGTCTCATTTTCAACATTCCTTGTTCCTTTTACTTAATTTATAAGTGTCCAATCTCATTTCGAGGTTTAGTTGTCTTTTAGTTTGTCTCTACTACATAACTCTACAGATGAAAACTGCAGGAACAAATATGAAAAGTCCATAATTTCAGTTCTGTACAGGTTTGGATGTTGGAAAAAATCCAGACTTTAAAGACTTGAGTTATCTACAATCAAAAATGTTGGCATTTAATTCTACGATAACCTTCATTTTGTCTGAGGAGATCAAAACAGAACCCTTGAAACAAACTGTTGAGAGCGGCCCGCTTTTTAAGTAAACTCAGATGCAAACACATCAGATAGCTGGGCACGTTCCCAGCCAGCAGGCGGCTTGTTTACTCTCAGGTTCATGTGATAAGAGCGAGGGGGGAAAAAAAGAACAACAACCTATCTGTGAAAAAAACGCTCCAGACATTGCAAACACTGAACTGACCGCTGCTGTAAACAACAGCCACAACAAAGGAAATCCAGTCTGCTTCCAGGAATGTGTGTTGATGGGTGGGAAATCACTCAAGTTTGTGGGTAATGTAGTGTTGCACATGAAAGAAACTGCAGCTGATAATGGATTCCCATAGGAAAAATAAGTGGGACTTCCGGAGGGAGGTGTTTTTGGCTCAAGTGACATCAGAACAGAGAGGAGGCACAGGGGTGTGTAATGTGTGCTGGCAATGCTTTAATGTTGGCACCGGCTGGCAGAGCATAAAAGATGCTGCTTTGTCTGCGCATGTGTGTGTGTGTACGTGAATTGGCGACGGGAGGAACCGGAGTGTGAAGAAGGGCAGGCGGGAGTGCCAGAGAGGAGGAGAGGGCAGCGTGGAGAAGTGTTGGGAGTTCAGAGTGTGAATGGAGAGTGAGGAGGGAATAACGAGAGGGAGGGGGGGAGGAGAGAGGAAGAAAGGTGGACTCACAGCTCGCTGAGTTTCTGGCAGAACTCCCAGGCGTCAGGTCGGATCCTGCTGATGGCGTTGTGGCCGAGGTGGAGCTGCTGCAGAGTCAGCAGGCCGTACAGCCAGCCCTTGCTCACCTCCGTCAGGTTGTTGTAGTCCAGCTGCCTGCAGGCCCACACACACACACACGTACACTCACAATGAGACTCTGTACTGCATTTAAAGGGTAAGTCCACCCAAAAAATGAAAATTCAGTCATTATCTAAACACCTTCACGTCTCCTATAAGTCTAGCAAGATGTGCGAACAGAACTTGATGCAGATAATCTCGTGAATGTGCTTACAGGACTTCCATGTTGCTGAGGCCCCAGAAGGCTCCGTCCATCAGGCGGCTGAGGCCGTTCCTCTGCATCTTCAAGGAGCGGAGAGCGTGCAGACCGTGGAACGTCAGGCCCTCCACCCTGCGAACACGGTTCCTGCTCAGCTCCCTGAAACACACACACACACACAGAATGGTAAGTTTCAGAGCACAAGCAGAGAAAACTGTTTTTTTCCTCCAACTGTTTAATGTTTCCCCAGAACTGCACTGATTTCAAAGTGTTGACACGATACACATCATGAGTCACGATTTGAAGCCCTAATTGTGACATTTCTCGAATAAAGCAGAAACAAAGCTTACAGATGCTGGAGGTTGGGCAGCTGGAAGATCTTGGCTGGGATGGAGGACAGGCGGTTGCGGTTCAGCCGAAGAACCTGCAGACTGCTGGACAGGTTGGTGAAGCAGCCCGTCTCCAGCGACGAGATACGATTGTTGTTGAGGAACCTGAGGAACATTTAAGAACAAAGACTGATTAAAATGTGAAGAACATACTCTCCAGAAATGATACATTTTGAGCTTTTCCCAGCATTAAGCAAAAACACTACAATGTATATATATTTGTAATGAGAGAAACATTGCTTAATGTTCTGATACAGTCACTGGTGTGCTGTTTCATGGGTTTCTGTGACGCACTAGGACACACTCATGTATTCTGATCAGGCACTAACAGAGCTGGTGACACTCACAGGTTCTTGAGGGGCAGCGCGGGGAAGGAGCTGGCCTTTATATCCACAATGTTGTTGTTGCTGAGGTCGAGTGTTTCCAGAGCGAGGAAGGGTCTGAGCTGCTCCTCTGAGATCCTGGTGATCCTGTTGTTTGCTCTGAAAATACAGACACCATCGCTCCAATAAATGACAAAAATACTGTGTATTTGACTAGCGGCGCACACCAGTTTCATGTTTCACGATACACAAACAGTCAAGTCCCTCAATTAGCCTGCGGTATTAAAAAATGCCAAACTCTCACGCGCTTGTACAGCTAAAACTTACCACCCAACGTGAAACGCTATCATCTTTTTTTTTTTTCTGCTGATGATGCATGAATACTTCAAGGATGCCAACAAATTGCTCAGTGTGATCAATGTTGCTGCTCTTCACACCAGGTCCAAGCAGGAGTTTAGTGATGTGTTATTTTGTTTATAAGGTAATTACCAACAAGGTATTTAAAAAAGTCACCTGCCAATTACTTGGCTGATGAATACCATTCCCTCAGTGAAAGCATGCCTCGGCAGAGGCCAGCAATTTCCTGAGCTGCACGCCTCCTAAATTGCAGTGCAGGGACTGCTTAGTTATAAACAGAGGCTGTACAGTGCCCTCTTTGTGCATGAGACTCGGCAGTAGAGAGAGAGTGGGGGGGGGGGGGGGAGGCAGGAATTCCCTCCGATGCACCAGACTACAGGCCTCGTTTTCAGTATTCATTGGGATGGTTACAGTCGCCCCTTCCAGCTACACCTTACTGACCAGAGAGCTGTTAGTTTTTCTGTTGCCTTTTTTCCAGCAGCCCTCGACAAAATGTGGAGACAGGTTTATTATGCAGGTTTAATTTGGGATGTGGTGTCAGTTCATTTTTTTAATTGTTGGAATCTGTCAATCACCTGACCCACAGTGCAGACCGCTTCAAAAACATCAGTCATGGGGATGTAGGATAAATTTCAGCCACCTAAATTATTGGCCCGATATTGGGAAATATATATTATGAGCTTGATATCAAATCAGTGAAATTACAGCTGACAACACCTAAAATGTACCGAATCTACACACCGATACAGTAGGTGGTGGTATGCATGTTTGTAGTTGGCTTTTGAATTACAAAAATGTGAAATTATCGGTCAATTTATCGCTGTTGGCCAAGAGAAGCAGGCAGTTGCTGGTGCTGGTACTAATCCCTAATTTCTCATAATTTCTGATGTTTTATGGATAAAATAATTAAGAGACAAAGGGAGAAATTGGTGGGCAGATTAACTGAGAATGAAAATAATCTTAAATTTCAGCTCTGGTCACAAATGTCTTAAGAAAAATAAAAAATAAAAACAGTTTGAAACACTCCATACATGACGTGTCCCTTCTCAGCCATTGCTCTCAAAGACTCTGCTGTCTTATCTTGACCTCAGATTTGATTCTCATTTCACCTCAGGCAGAGAGGCGGCACGACACCACGCTGCTGTGAAACTGATACGTCTCGCACCTATTCAAGACACTGAGGAAACTCTGACCCATTTTCCACGTGTTGATGTTGATATTTCCATAGTAATGTGATTCTCTATCGGGAAATTGCAACACATTTTGGAAATCTTCTGATCCACACACATAGGGGAAGAGTCACCATTCAACAAAGATTAAAGATGGACGTCAGCCAGGGCTGTGCATGAGCATGTTTCTGAGCTTAGTGCTTGAGTCAACGTTGGCGCGGTGGCAGGGAAAGACAGTAGGCTGGGGGGACTGGCGGGGTGGAGAGGGGCAAGTGGCAAACTTACCCAAATGATACAAATAAAACACTGTATGATGCACTGAAGCTGTTTAAAGAAGTTAAATCACTGCTGGATTAAACTTACGTTCTTACGTGGAGTTTGGTGTGTGAACACAGGCTAGCAATTATCTTTAATTAATTATGTTCGCAGCTAAAAATGTCGTAGATACTCCAAAATCTACAGAAAGTTTTTGGTGCACATAAACTACAGGCTATAGTAAAACACATATCACTGTCAGCAATAAAAACAGCACAAGTAGCTCTTTTGTTTGGAGATTTGCAGAGGGCTTTCCACGCACCAAAGCCCTCCGGTTCCAAACAAAAGCGCCGCACACCACCTGTGTCTCAGTTTTCATGTTCCCCTGACTGGTCGCTGAAAGAGGGAGGGCCGCCCGGTGAGACAGAACCAGTCTTTCCAGTTTCTCTCAGGTGGAAAGTAGATCCATAGAGAGGCACTGGTGCACACTTCCTGTCTGGGGATGAGGAGATGGACCCTTAGGATACCTGGCCAGCTAATTATTCGGTAATCCTCTCAGCCCTCTCAGATTCATCCTGGTTATTTTAGCATCATCAACTCTGTGACTGCACGGACGGACAATAGACCACGTTCACATGGCGGCCATTTTCCTCTGACATCAGGCTCGCGGTGGGAAGCTCAAATGTTTCACTGCTGTGTTGCAGGTTGGAATCATTGTTCTACTTCCGATTAGCAACTGAAAGTTTGGAGGGACATAAGACCGTATTTCTGCCTAAAACAACATATTTGATAACCCTTTACTAACCATTAGACAGCAGCTAACGTTAGCATTCAACCTCCATCTTGTGTTAGAAAATACAACAGGAAAGGTGTAAATTAATCCTGAAATATCAGCGTACATCTTGGAATGGTCGCTAGTTAGCTAGGATATAGCTACACAGCTACATAACATTAGCATTCAACCATTTCCTTGCTTACCACTGTATCATGTAACACCATCAAACAGTAATGTTAGCTAAGAAGTGGTTGAATGCTAAGGTTAGCTGTTGTTTGGCTATTTCCTAGCTAACTAGTGAGCATTACTGTACAATTTCAAGATGTACACTAATATTTCAGAGTTAATTCACATCTTTCCTATTGTATCGTATAACAAACAGTAACGTTAGCTAGGAACTGGTTGAATGCTAGCAGTACCTGCCGTCTAATGGTTAGTTATGTGTTGTCAAATATGTTGTTTTACCTTAAAATTCCTTCAAATTTTCACTATCCGCTGTGAAATGATAGTGATTTGTGACATAAGCTTCCCACCCTGAGCATGATGTCAGGGGAAAATGGCCGCCGTGTGAATATAGTCTATTGTGCCCTCATACAGCAGATCCTGCTGTCCTTCATGTCCCCCGCCTCGTCTCAACATCTGCACTGCCACTCAATGAGCACTCTTCTCCACACAAACAAGGCGAGCATTGTACACTTTAATCACACACACTTCAAATTTGTTCAACCCATTTGCTATCAGATAACGTGATTATAGTGCCATTACAAGTGTGGCTGTAGGGCTTTGCTGCTGTTAGCGGAAGTCGATGGAAAAGGCCAACCGTGTGCCAATAACAGCCTGAGGCATCGTGGGTATTGATTACTTATGTACTCATTGTTAAACTGAGGCAAGTAGCAGATAGACACTGAATCAATACTGCTGCGCTGCTGTGATAAGAACCACAGAAAGACCGTCCAAACCTCGAATTTTGGAAACGCGAGTGTTATAAGTGTGTGGGTTAAGCCTGTTTTATTACAGGCTTGTTACACCAACACCATGTGGGTTTCACACAAGCACATACCTGCCAGCGCTCTTGACAAAACCCCATAGTATTTTTGGCCTGCAGCACCATCAGACTGACCACATTTACTCACTGAAAAGTTATGTTGTTGTGATCGTCGAGGGTTTTTATGTTGTTGATTCATGTTTTCAGCAAAGCTTTGTTCATCCAGCAGCAAACTAATTCTCTGACCGGGGGCGGCTCTTTAAATGGAAAGTCGCTACTTCCAAAACCGTCTCGCTCGTAGTGCGTGCGTGCTCATGTGCGGTGGTGCGTTCGTGTGTGTGTGGTATTTCCTATTGGAAAAAGAACAGAGTTTTGAGAAGCCATCCGATGACTCCCTCTCTCTGCACTGGCGCCTTTAATGAAAACCAGGGCTGCGTTTGCTGTTGAGACGCCGTATTAAACTCTGCACATATCTCACTCAGATGGCTGATCGTCTTAACACGTCGGCTCACAGTCGGAGAGGAGAGAAGCGAGGATCGTATGAACATGTGAACTGAAGGACCTTCAAGTAAAATGACAGGGGAGCCGGAAAAATTCTTGATGCATCGACAATTTTCTGTTTCGCCTGAAATACTGAGACAATCATGGATGTATGCACAACTTCAAGTTGCTAAATGTGTTTCGCCTTTTTAATTAAAAGACTAAACAATAAACTGAATAATCAACAACAGCTTGCAAAACTTTTCATTAGTTGCAGCTTTAGTTAAACCCCTGTCTTACATACATCTACTATGAAAATGTCACGGATTATTACTATAATCACTGCTGTTGTGGTTTGTAACCCTCGTCTTCGACAAGGTTCCCATTTCCGTAGACATACCAGAAGGTTCACTGCCTAATATACCTAATCAGACCTGGAATCTCCAGGTCATTTGTTGAACCCCCCTGAACAGGCAGAGGGATTTAGCGGCGGTGGGGTTTACCCCCTCCATAAATTCCTGGGAAATTGTTCAATTAATTAAGATGATCACGACTCAATTACTACCAGCTGCAGGGTTATTGCCGTTTGTTTTTACTCGGAGCTGCGAGGTCAAAGAAGTCGGCGAGAGCTGCCGCTATGTCTGACTGGCTGTTTGAATAAGTGGTATTCGATACCCCGAAGGTCTTTTTTTCCCTTCTTTACTACCCTCCCAGCTTGACGAAACTGAAGGAGGGAGAAAAATGCTGGAAAATCACACCGCACCACCTAATCTGACGGAGAGGACGCAGGCAGAGCGAGAGCAAGTGTACATCTCAGTTTTCTTCTTCTTCTTCTGTGTGCTCCTTTTCTTTATATTGCTTCTGACTGATTTGAAATGAATACTTCACTTGCAGACAGCAACAGTTTCATGGATTCACATTGTGGTGTTTTTTTTTTTAGGGTTTTTGAGGCCAACGGCAATGTTTTGGAACCAAAACAACCAATAACCATCGTTCTGTACGTCAAACTAGGGAGTAGGCTTGGCTATGACCTCCCTCCTGCTATACTTTTAGCTTTAGCACCAGCATTAGCGACAAAAAGCATCAAATATCTCTGATAAACACTTGGTAAATAGTTTGTACCGTTCTCTAGAGTTATGCTCAAACGAGATGTCTTCTTCCAACGTGAATAAGCTGTTTCATGTTTTTCTCTGACTCACAGTTTTTTTTTTATCTCCAAAGACGACAATAATCAAAAGCTGTAGTATTTATCTGGAGTGAGTTAAAGCAGAGTGAACATGGACGACACGACTTCGGGTAAACCAAAGTGAACAGCGGCCTCAAATCAAATAAAAAAATTATGGTTTGGATCAGGTCTGGTATTTTTAAAGTGAATCTGTGCAGGAACTCTGCACTTCAACCCAGAGTTGCTCAGAGGCACTTGGCCAGCACACACTCCAGTTGTGACAGATGAACCCGTGACCTCCTTCTAAACCATTCGGGGAACAATGCAGCCATTCAGCCCAGGTGTTGTTGACTTACAAATAATGACGGGAGAACGTTTTTTTTTCTTGGGTCAGGACAACAAATCCATTTATAATCAAATCCGTGCAATCTCCCTCAAGTGATAAAGTGAAATATGACCTCTAAGGTGTAAGAAAACCACCCCGCCCATCTACCTCTGCTGAAACTCATAGCTGGAGGTGACACTCCTGCGCTAAACCTGCAAACAAATTGTCGGCGGCTGACAGCTGAACGCCCCGAGGCTGCCGCGCCGCATCGTGTCGGGGCTTGATGAGGAATACGCCTCATCAAGCCGGGAGATGGATACATTCTTCCACAATAACTTCACATCGGTTTTGGAAAGACATGCCACAGAAAGCAAATAAAATTGTTGAGGTTTCACACACTAATAGCCGCTGTTCTTCTGAAAGCACGAATTGCACAACAATATTCCAAAAGGATCTTCTGGGAATTAGAGACAACAAGTCGAGCGCGAGCCAATCAGCCCAGTACTTGGTTCATGCTGCATATATATACTAAATATGGGATTGATTTGCTTCTGCAAGGCGTTGGACCAGGACACTGTTGCATTTTCAGACAGTCAGAGACAGTTTGGTTTTGTTGAGTCCCACAGAAACATGTGAAACATCCACCGATGCTTCAACATAAAAATCACCAAATTTGGATTTTCTCATTTTCACATGACGGGTTTTCTTTTCTCTCCAGCATCACGTCACTGCCTCTAGGTTAAAAATACACCGACAGCAGCAACTGCCACCAGACAAAACATTTCCATTCCTGTTGATGGCATTTGTCTTTGACCACGTGACCCGTCTGGGGCTGGGTGCCATGTCTCCAACTGGCCCCGTCTGGGAACTAGCTCAGCCAAAAGGGTTTCTCTCCAGAGGGACGGAGGGGGGAGGAACCGCTTCCCGGCTCGCTACTTTAACCAGTAATGGCAACTCTGGCCGAGGATTACCCTCTAAAGTAAACCGAAGTGGGTCTGGGGAGGCGTTGAACACTTTGAGAAAAAAGGTTTACTTACAGGATGAGCGTCGTGAGGTTTGAAGCATAAGGGCCCAAATCAGGTACGGCCTCCAGGTCGTTGTGGTTCAGCTTTCTGTGCACGTGAGGAAAAAGAAACAGTTAAAAGAAGAGCTCGGACAGTGACAGAGGCTGTTTGGAGAATCCTGTGTTTACTCTAGAAAGTGCTGCGAACACAAGGCATACTTACATTTCACTTAGATGTTGTAGTTTGGAAAACAAAGTGCTGTCAAGCACCTGCAATTTGTTATGGCTCAGGTCCCTGTGAGGAAAAAAAAGGCAAAAATGAAGGGAAAGTATACACCATGGTCTGTGTTTCCCAGCTGCTGCACTCTCCCATTTGGGTAGCAAACATAATTACATTCAAATTTTCTGTGTTATGGTTCTTTAACAGCGCGAACAGAGGAAATGGATCAAAGAGACGTCCCTGTAATTTAACAGCGAGATGCTGTAAAACTGATTAAATGGCACAGATGGGTCAGAACAATAAGCAAAACTTGGATTTACTGCTGACATATTGCTACAAAGCTGAATACAGGTTCTGAGACCGTCAACTGATTCTGCGCAAGTCACATCTGAAAAGGATCCAAAACAAGCTGCTCCGCATTCAGGTTCTCCAAAAATGGGCTTACGAGACGAAAGGCCTCGTATTGGCTTCTTCATCCCTTTAAAACAGAAGAAAGTGTCCGGGCCAACACAGCTCGCTTCATTTATCCAGGCCTCCGCTGAGAGGCAGAGCCAAAACAGACAAGCTGATAAGTTATTGAGGGGAGAGATTCAGTTTGTGCTGAAAACCTGACGAGGGAAGTCGATAAAATGCAGGAGTCAAGGTTTCAGTTCTGGCAGAGGTTGGGTCCAGATCTCTCTCTGGTGTCTGGTCTTTTATTAACCACTCAGTTTGACTTTAAGATTCACAAACCCTCAAGCTAAATCTAATAGTGTTTCCACTGATGTTTGGTTTATTTGTGTCTAACACCTCACACAGTTCAGCTGAAGAGAGTCCTTCTTAATCACTGTCTCTACATGTGTCTACAGAGTTTGCTTACTGCCTATTGTAGTCTTGATTAGCTTTCGTTTATGTCTGAACCGCCTCTGGATCCGGGCCTGACACAAACCCGACCGAGCCTGGTCTTGGACTCGACTGAGTCAGTCTTGGCTGCAGCTCGCTGGGGTTGAGACTCGTGCTTTTGCTGCCTGTTTTGAAAAAAGTAGCCTGAAAACCAGCTCGAGGAGTCTGGCAAGAGGAGCCTCGTGCGCCATAAAGTGGTAGAGTTATTGACGCTGCTGCGCACGATCAACGTCGTGGTGCCAGACACCCCCTCGCCCTCTCCCCCTCCTCCTCTCCCTCCTTACCTCCCTCATCTGGAATCCATCAAGGAGCTCTGGGAGGAGGGGAAGAACCTATCAACTGCTAATGTATTCACAATGCCGGGAAAAGCGAGAGGGACGCCTTTCAAACGTCTGCAACACCCCTGTCGAATATTCTGAGGCCTGTTTTTTGGTCTTTGGTGGAAAGTTTCATGAAGCACTCAACCAGAGTTTTACTCGCCTCGCTAAAGCTAAAACCCCAGCCCTCCTCTTTTTCTTTCCACGCACAGAGCTGCGTGTTGTTATTGTTGTTGTAGCTCCAGCGCTGGGGGCCATATGGGAAAGGTGTCCTATCATACTCCCGAGATAAACCCAAGTAGCTGTGACACTTCCACTTCCCTCACAAAGCAGGCTTTGAGCGGAGCAAGATAACACCCGGCGCTGCGTACAGGCTGCAGCCTGCATCTGCTGCTCTGGTGAAAATGTGCCGCGCCGCTTTCTTATCAAAGACTGGAAAGTGAATAAATGAGCCACTCTTAAGGTTACAAGAGCTGTCAGTGACTTTTTAGATTATGATAATGGGTCAGATTTTAAATACAGCTCCATAAATGTTACAGGAGGCAGTGTTTCAGCTGTGTGGATGAAGCCAAAGAGATACTTATCTAGTGACTGTAAATCAGACAAATAGCACATCTGAATGCCAAAGAGCAAACTTATATATTACAGAAGTATTATTTTCATTAATGACTAGTACATTTGTGATTTTGGAAAGCCAGTAATTACTGTAGCTCACTAGCTAATGTTTACACTAGCTTATTTTCCTATTAGCTAGGATAGCTACTTACAAGCAAGTAGTTAGCATTGGACTTAGCTTTTGTATTCCTACTTCTTGTCTTTTCCCCTGGTGATTAGCACCTGACCAAAGTTTTTATACGCCATACTATAAAAAATGTAGTATTTTGTCAGGATGCTTTGTTCCTAAGATTTCTAGCTTGTTAAACTCAGGAATGTTAGCTAGGTAGCTAACGTAGCCGTAAAATAAGCATGAGCTGTGACACGAACCCCAAGGATTCCTTTAATCACCTCCCTCCTCTTACTTCCTGTCTTCCTCGCTGAGCTGTAGTGATACCTCACCAGATAAATGTGGTTCCTCAGCTCTTAAATATTAGATAGAAAAGCTGGTTTAAAACAGTCAGGTAAGTAGTTAATGAAACTTAGCATTGGACTTAGCTTTTGTATTCTACTTCTTGTCTTTTCCTTGGCGATTAGCGTCACTTGGCCAACGTTTTTATACTCCTCCAGTGTATCAAAACTTCTCTATTTAGAAATATTTTTTAATGGTGTTGTATTTTGCCAGAACTTTCAGTTCCTTAGATTCTTGGATAGTTTAAACTCAGGAATGTTTGCTAACTAGCTAACATACCAGTAAATTAGCATTAGCTATGACACAAGCCTCAAGAATTCCCATTATTATCTCGCTCTTCATACTTCAGGTAAGTTGGCATAGCTAGGAAAAATTAGCATTGGCTGTTATGCAAACCACTGGGATTGTCCGTGTTATTTACCACCTCTAGGCCTCCTTCTTGTGACTCAAACTTCTCAATGTATTCAACTTTTAAATGCTAGTTTTCAAGGTGAATCAAGCACTGGTCTTGCCTCACTCTTAAACCTTAAAAAGTGAAAAGTCATTAAATCTGTGGCCTATTTTCCCCCCGACAACCTCCCAGATATCCACGACTTAACCCCACTTCTTCTTCATGCTCTCCTCTTCCTCTCCCTCCTCCTACTTTCTCCTTCCCCCCCTTTTCCTTTATGCGAGTTTGTTTCGAACTAATCCTACACGCTCCTCCTTAATCAGTACCATCGCTGGCTCTGGAGTTGCTAATTCAGCAGAAATAATGGGGTGCTGGAAAACAAAGGGTCGGCCGGTTTAAGGGGTTTAAGATGTGCTGGAGAGCCACTCGTAAATTAGCATGCCAGAGTGAAAAGAATTTTTCCCCCCATGTGGAACTTTTTTTTTTTCTTCTTCATTTTCTTTGGAAGGCCGGCCTCGGTTATGAGGCTCAGGCTGGGTCTGTTTTCTCTGGCAACGTCAAGTTTCCAGAGCAGCACATTTTAGAAAGAGAAAAACTAAACCCAACAGCAGGGCAACAGCTCCGACCGAGGCAGTGAATCAAGCACCGGGGCCTGACACACGGGACAATAAAAATCAAGTGCTGCAGCTCAACGCAGGGCGATAAAAATCCAGTCAGAATGATTATCTGAAAAGCAAGAACACGCCGAGGAACACGCCATTAAAGCTGTGTTTGGTATTTCAGCTCCAGCGGGCTTCAGGCTGGGCTCAGCCTTGTCTCAACTCATGGAGCCGGTGGACAAACAGGAGACTAATGGAGGTATTACTTTAGGAAGGAGTCCAAAGCTGCGCAGACGGCATCTGATTTATGCTTTTATGGCTTTGAAGGCCCTGAAGGTCTGTGAAGCTGAAACCTGAAGACTGAACCAACACTGAAACACCAAGAAAATGTGTGTGCTGTCAAACCATTATAAACATTATTGTATGTATGAGTCTAACAACTACTAATAGTGTTGTTATTACAAGTCAAACTGCCAGCACCAGCACCCTTACAGCTGCAGCTGCTCCCAGCCCAGAAAGATTGTAAAACACTACCTGCAGACTTGTTCTTAATTATTTACACTTTAATTAAGAGGTCTGGAGGGGCTGACAATAGCACATTGATGTGTAAATACACACTTAAAGTCGCGTTGTGCTTCCCTGCTGGCCTCCAGAAGACTGGCAGGCTGCTGTGAGGATCAATACATCTAATAAAACCTATTCACACACTGAAATACATTCATGACCGGGTGTAAAGTTGGACAACAGGAAGGTTTTGAACATGTTTTTTAAAATCTGTGAGTTCAGATGAGGCAGGAAAGTTCTGCAGAAAGTTTACAGGCTTGAACTTTTTAATTTTACTCAAATCAAAGTGGTTTTCTTCCTCTGCAGAACCAGAATGTGGTTTACAACCCAGTCTGTTTTCATTACAGCAGGAATGTGATGATCATGACTGATCACCCCCTCAGTGCTACAACTACAAAAAAACAACTTAGTGCAGATGTGTGAGAGGATGCTTGAGAATGAAATGCATGATCCGTGACAGTAATAAGACAAAACAAAGGCTCGCTAACTGCACTCACAGTTGAACTGTCCATTCCGGGATCGTGTTCGGGAGAGTCTGGCCCCTTTTCAGCCGACTGCAGTCCACCAGCTCCCCAGAGCAGGCGCAGGGTGGCGGACACGTCCCTGTGTGAGCTCCACATCCCCGCTGGAGCCTCACAAACAGCAGGAAAATCACGGCGAACCCTGCAAACCTGCGGGGCTGCGGAGAGGACCACATTTTCTCAACACCCCTCTTCGGGTTGTATCTTCAAGATGAATCCAAAGAAGAGAAATCGCCACAAAAATCCCCAAAATCTGGAGCCTTTAACCACCGCAGCCGATCCTTATATCCAATCCGTGGTAGTCGTGAGGACCGTGGAGGTGAAGTGTGAAAGAAACGCGCTCTTCTCAAACTTGTCCATTCCTGTGGAGAAACTTTTGTGCCTCACCGCCGCCGCCGCTGCTGCTGCTGCTGTTGGGGCAACTTGTGCTGTTCAGGATCCCCACAGAGCAGCGTGAGCACACAGCAGAGGTATGCGGGGGGAGGGGCCACGGGCAAGGGCGTATGGGAAATGTAGTCCGCGCTGCTGCCTCTGAGTTCTGCAGTCAGGACAACTTTATCCAGAGTTTTGGTAGCACTTTATAGCAACCATGGTTAACTAATAGGTAATTAAACTTAAGTTATGTATATATATATATATATGTATATATATATATATATATATATATGTATATATATATATATATATATATATGTATATATATATATATATATATATATGTATATATATATATATATATATATATATATATATATATATATATATATATATAAATGTTTCTAGCAAAAACAAACAAATAAAATTAAAAAAGATGAAAATTCCTTTAAAAAATGTAAATATAAATTGCCGTTTATGCAGTTTTAGAGGTAAGATGCTGGTTAATATGAAGGATTCTTAATTATTAATTATCTTTCATAATGTGAGCACAGTGGTCTGTGGCCCACCATTCATTTTCTGTTTTGGCCCCTAAAGGAAAAAAGTTTGGTCACCAACTTTTGCTATTTTACAGATGCTTGAGTATTAACATGTTTCCTAATTAACTATATTTCATTAGGAAATGTTGTACTTTTAACTCCATCCCATTTAGATGACAGCTGAAGTTTACAGTTTTATATCCGATTCAGATTTGACATAACGCTACATAAGCTCGTCTGTGCTGCTGTCCGGGAAAACACATACATAACTCCAAAATGTTACATGATAAGAAAATCAGCTTTAACATTACTGTTTACATTTTAGTACACCAACAATTCAACACTTTGGGAAAAAATTACAAATCTCACACATTTTAATTATAACACCTTTATTATTCAAATAGTGATCTGGGTAATACTTTGGAGAAATACTACAACAATACTACAACAACAAATTGTTATATTCATCTGCCCATTATTTTATTGGCTGATCATGTGTTCAATGAAACGTGTGATAATAGTGAAAATTGAATCAGTTGACATACTTTAAAGGGGCTCTGTAGTACTTTTGTGTTGTGCTGGGAGCTGGTCCTTAGTGGACTCCATTTCTAAACTTTAGCTTCATTAGCTGAAACCCGACCTGAGTCCTTCACAGAGAAATCCACAGTCCAGCAGCATTAAACATCTTCAACATGTCATCCACAGGCTTGTATAGGCAGCTGTGAGAGACGGGAGACCTTTCCCGTCTCATTATTCAGGTCACACTACAATCCGATCACATGTGGCCAATAAACAAGTGATTTAAGATAGTCAGTCCCTTTATCAAACAATATTCACATTTAGGAGCAGGGACCTGTGGATATTTGGCATTTTGGCGTAATTGATCACCTAAATAGCTGCAGATGAATTTACTGCTGAACAATTTGATTAATTGGCTCATCCTTTAAACTCTACTTTCTTGTAGAGTATTTTTCATTGTGGTCTTGTTAGTTTTAAATAAGCAAAGTAACTGTGAACATCTCCCATCACTGATCCACTGCCTTGTGCATGGTTGAGTAAACCCAACAGCAACATTTGTATTAAGAGCTATTTGCTTAAAACAGTCTGAGACGTGTTCTGTTACCCATAAAGTGGCTAAAACAGAGTTTCTGCTGGCATTTAATAGGATAACAGGATTTTAAAAGTAGTTCGAGTGATCTTTAACTCACACCAGTAATCAATGAGCACATAATTCATGGAAAGTGCTAATTAAACAGAAGGCCACATTTCACCTTGTTGTAGGACACAAAACAACCTGAAAGGTAAAGTCACTAACAGAGGCTTTAATTAACATTTTACACTTGAAAGCCGACTGATATTTTCTCATTTGCAATTTAAAAGGTGTGTGTCCTTTTTTCATTTCCACATTAAAAGGCCCTTCATTGGATATTCATGGCCAGGCAGATGTGTTAGGTTCCCCTCAGGCAAAGTGTTCAACAGTTTCCTGTTGACCAAGGTCGTACTCTCGCTGTCCGCTGGCACTTCCTCTTCTCAGCGAGGACACCAGCTCATTAATGTGTTGACATGCAGATGAAAGTCTTGACTGATCTTGATGGTAACTGAATAAAAAATAAATGTCAATGAGTCGCTCTGTATGCTGTGCTTGAAAGATGCAACGCATACTTTGATGAAACACAGTGTGTGCTCAGAAGAAAAAAGGGGCTCGTGTCTGATATTCACCTCTGCTTTAATTAAAATATGGGTTGCTGCATCTTTCACAGCATATGGACCGAAAAATAAAACTTAGATGTTTACTACCACGAGATGAAATGTTCTAATTGTTCAGGAAACATTAATCACTTTTTGGTTACACAATGTTTTTGGAAATCAGTAAAGTTTTTGGGTTAAAGGGGCTCAGCAGAACATCTGTGTTGTGGCGGAAGCCGGTCATTAGTTTATGTTAGCGGACTTTTAAGCTAAAGTTAGCTCTTGTTGCTCTCTGTTAGCGGAGCGGAGAGTGGCACTGGGACCAGGTAGGCTACTTGAGAATATTCATAAGTCACATCCATCCAAATGTCGCTCACATACGGCCAAATTATTGAAATTATTAATAGGCATTTGCCAAAACATTTGCAACTCATGATTGGTTGCTAAGAAATAACTGTCACGCTGTCCAGCCACAAGCAATCAACATGAAGCCACGTTAGCATGTCAAGCTAACAGTTTTAGGAGGCAAAACTTATCTGCTATCACTTTTTCCATCACTAGTGAGAGGGAAATGTCTCATGGCACTAGCCTAACTTACATTATTAGGCTAACATATTAGCATGTTCTGTACTTTAAACATTGTGTTGTACATTTAAATGTGAATTTTAACATTTCCAACATACCATATTTTGTTGGAAAGCATTTTAATCAAGCGTCATGCCAGGTGTGTCGACTGTATCCCATTACCTTATTGTATATTATATTAGCAAGTTAACGTATCTTTTGTTATAACTTAGCTTTTTATCTAGTTCGGTTGGCTACACGACATTTACATCTGGCAGTGAACATCGATGGTTTGCTGTTGTCTCAATAAACATCTATATAATCCACCATCCATCAGCACTAGGCATCACTCTGAGTAAACACACTTCAGTAGACTGACTTGTTTGTGTGCGAGGCTGTTTTTTTGTTCTTACAATGCAGGTGATTTAGTGATAAACAACTCTATTGTCTATTGAAAGTTGTCTTGTGAATGGTTTATTGCCTCTGTAACAGCTGCTCAAAGGTGTGAGACTCATCCTTTGGTTCAGGTAGACAACTCCTTTGTATTCAAAGAGGGCAAATGGGGGCAGCTGTGAGGAGAAACCCCCACAAACTGCTTCCAAACCAACACAAAGAGACGAGACACTGCTGTTCTGACATGTGATTGAATAGTTTCATCAGATGTCTGCTTCTGTTGTTTTATTTAACATCATGTATGCCTGTTCCAACAGCAATTAAACATTTTTGGCAAAGCGCTACATGCGACTATTCCTTCTGCTCCATTTTCTCTCATCTTCAGTCGTGTTTTAATTAAAAGTTGTCAATAAAATGGATTGTGCTGGAAAGACGCTGTTGGCTGTCGGGCAGTGGATCGATTCTTTGGCCTACTTATGGCACGGGACCTAAATCTGTGTGAATTCATGTTATTCTGCAGAAAAATAATGAAAACTTTAATTCCACTTACAGTTTGCTACATCCTTAATAAAAACTTATTTGTGCAAGGAGCATTTAAATTTGTATTTCAACTAATGATTCAATAAGATAAGAGCCATGTGGTTTAATTCCAGTTGGCTCATCTGCTATAAATTGGCTGAAACACAGGGAAAATTAAATCCTTGTCTGTAGCTGAATCACCATCTAACGTCCGACCTGATCCAGTTTATAATAACTTACTCTACTTAGGGAATCTGATGCTTTCTCAGCGCCTCAGTGTGCTGACTTCTCAGCGGGGAAAAAACAAACAAAAACACAAACTTAGCAGGAATCTAGGGAAGGAATGCCATGTTGGAGTATTTTGCCTGCTTGTAGTGATTGATTAGATCCCTGCAGACTCCAGTAAGGTTTTTGGGAGAGCAGAGGGGGGATCTCAGCGTCCCAACAGGCCCACTCATCGATGGGCTGATTGCTTCCTCATGGTCTCCTCTGCCGAGGCCTCACACTGCTAACCAACACCAGACAGCAACAACACCTCCCTCTAGCTTGACAAGTCGTTTAATGTAGAGCCCAAGGAGAAATCTTACTTCTTTCTTGAAGTACGTGCCAAAAAATGTGATAGTTGTTTGAGATAATTTCACTTTCCTTCAGTGTAAGTCAACTTGCACATTACTTTTCTTTTCTTCCTTGAAGGTTTTGAATACCCTGAGATGTCTCATCAGAGGCCTCAGCTTGAAATGTCTGCTGTTGGCCCCTTGAATCATCCCCACAACCGACACCACCGATCCCATCATGCCTTCTTCCTGCACGCTGTACGAGCAGAAAGTGTGCAGCAGCCTTGCAGTATGCCTCAGCTCTCACATTCCTCTCCTGGTGAAATCATATTTTCTAGCTGCCGCTGATTTGTTTGGTCACAGCGGCGCCTGCATGATATATGTTTTTCTGGCTGTGAAACACCTCCCGTACCCCTCTCTACACCCCCACCCTCAGACAGTGTGGAGTGAAGTTTGGAGGTATGTGGAGCTGCAGGTCGGTCCGTCCGGACGGTGCCAGAACCTCTGCAGTCTGAGCGGAGCACGTAAAGATGTTGGCAGTGAGCTCGCCGAGCTGCTAATGCTGCACGTGGCTGGCAGCCAGACATTATACTCAGAATAGCAACGGTGCTGAAAAATGCCTACCCAGCATGCCTAGCTCCAGGTATCGCTGCCTGCCAGTAACAACATACAGTAAAGGGATGGAATGGCAGGGAAGGTATGTCTCTGTGTGTGTGTTGCTTATATAAACCAGCAGAGCAGCTAAGAAAGAAAAAAATGTTATGCCACACATTAAAAATATAATTATCTTTTTAGTTTTGAGGCAACTATTCATTCATAAATGTTGAATGTGACATGAAATTTTGACTTAAAGAAGATTTTAGCTGCCTTCAAGTGGAACCCAGGAGCTCACTGTCACGACATGAGCAAGCCTGGTGTTCAAGTGGTTCAGTCATGAGAACACCATGGCTCGACGATGGCAAAATGGACGCCAAAAGACTCCACTGAGGCTAACAATTTAGCAAGCTAGCGCACGGGTAAGGTAATGCAGGAATTGCAAAGGCATAATGAGCTAAAAGATGAGGCTGCTGGGAAGATGAACACATAAAATAAAGACATAACAACTATAACAAAAAACTTTTAGTCAATTTCTACTTCTGATGCCATGAATACCACAAGAGAGGCATGTTTTAAGGAGTCTTCTCTTGAACATGGTTAACACAACCCTCCTGGAAGGCTATATTTCCATTTATAAATCTTTACTTCCTGTAGGTGGCGCTCTTTTCTTGGTCAGTTAATGTTTAAACTGCTCTAATCTGTGTTTCTGTATTAACAATGGATCAAATTGCCATGGCTAACATGAAAATAGTCGCATGTAGTAACAAACCCACAACAAATTATCACCTGACTGTTTTCCTCCCTCAACTTAATGGAGCATTTTAGCATCTTTTAGCTTATTGTTTTGGTTGGGCTGCCAACAACTTTACTGTGTTGGCTCACTCCCAAAGCTCCCCTCAGCTAAACCTCACGTTACAGCCGCAGCAGGAAGCTGTGGTGAGCCAGAGACTCTGATAAACCCACCATGCACCGCCTGCCCAGCACCTAACAACAGATAGACAGCAAGTTAGCAACTTGCAGGTGAACACAGAGGAGCATGTAGCAGATAAATAGCCAGATATTTAGAAGAAGCTTAGTGTTCTTAGAGGGAAATTTGTTTTCACAGCTAAACAGATATAAACACAGCTCTTCCAAAACAGAGACGAAAACTGAGAAATTATTGGTCTTATGTTAGTTGGCTGACCAGGAACACGGCTCTTAAAAAAAGAAAGCTAATGTTGCTCCATCTCTGCTGGAAGTGTAAAGTAGCATCTGTCTGCTAACACATTTAATCGATCAACTTTATAAAATGATAAAATGTCAGTTTTGTGTTTACAGATTGTTTCGCTGTGCCCAAATGGCCAAAAATATCAATTAACGCACTGCTGCTTTGGTTTCCTCCAGACTAATCACATGTAGCTATACTGTCTGCTGCCACATCAGCTTCACAGAGGAGGTCCAGAGAAAATCTTGTCAAGGAATTCGAGCAGCGAGACCACTGGGGCCTCTGAGGTGGGCATTTTTTCGTCAGCAAGTCTGAGAAGGAGCATCACTGGCTGTTTTTATGGTTGGTTACAAAACGTCTGTTGCATAATTTTTTATTATTGCAACAATCTGCTGTCTCTGCTGTTTTCAGACTTACTGTTGAATTTGAATTTCTCCCAGCTTTCACAAGTTTAATAAGTTGGAGGTCTGGCAATTGACCCAAAACAAACCAGTAATATAAAACACATGATTTATGTTGCAGGAGGACAGCGGAGCTACCGGACACTTATTAGCTGTCGTAAACCGTCTGTATGTCAGCAATATATTTGCATGAAATGATTTCAGGTTATTACTCTGAGTACATGTGCATCGTGTCTGAGGAGGAGAGGATTTTTGGATGGTGCAGCGTGAAGCCTGGTTCCAGATGTCGAGCCATATTCATGTTCTCGCAGCCCAACACAGGAGCATTTAACGTCAGAACAGTGTGCGTGTTGTCAGGGCCGAGCCTGTGTGAGGTTGATGTTGACGGGTGGCTGAGAGGCTCTAAAGTGGCCTGTGTTAAGGTCTGCGTTGTGTGGCCGCCGCCAATTATGAGTCTCAGAGCCCCGAAACAAAATGTCCGCTGTGCGAACTGGTCAGCGGGGATAAATGAGGCAGTGTGTGGAGCTCGCTGCCTCTTATAATTAATGGGACGACTGACTTTGGCATGGAGTGTGGTGGCCCAGACTGATGGCCGTATGATTTGTCAACATGTGTCCTTTCACCCAATAATTTCACCCCCCCCCCCCAAAACACACACACACACATACACACACACACACACACACACACACACACACATACTGCCTGAAAACAGAAAGACAGCTACTTTTTCTCAACAGCTTTGCCTCGGAGCAGGTTCATAAAACCCAAACTCGATTATCGTGCTCTTGACACCAAGGTAAAGAGAAATTTCACTCCTAATACAGAAATCATTACATTTATCAATATCAGTTATCTAAATGTGAAAAACACCAGCAAACACAGCACAGACATTTTCACCTTGGGTTCAAGGTTAGAGTGTATTAGCTTCAGGTTCAAATTGATTGTAATTATCTTTCACCCTACGGTGAAATCGCAGCTCATTGGTAACCCAATTTTCCTGTATTTGTTAGCTCTTATTAGACTAGCCTGCTTTTCATCCAATAATAACCCCGCTGCATGCAGACACACTGACCGAAAAAAGTCAGTTCAATATCCAATTTAAGTTCCCAATCAACCCTTTTGCCCTTTCCCTCACTGACATTTACTCCACACCACTCACTGGCCGTGCTCCACTTAATTAGTGTGTATGCGTGTTTCACATGTACACATGAGTACACATACTAAACAGGCACATTGCAGTAGAAATCATGCAAACTTCATTTGACTGGACAAAGAAAGGAAGGGAAGAATATCCACCATGTTAGAGACATATTAATAAAGTGCTGTTTTCAGAGATGTTGACACTTTCTACTAAAGGGAACAAGTGTGTCACTGGAGTGAAGCTCAAGTGTGAAGCTTAAATTAAACTCTACTAAAGGCACAAAGGCAAAAGTTCTGAATGGCAACATTAAAAAATGAGGCTGAAAGCCTGCCAATCGTAGAAAGGGGGGAAACGGCGAACACTTTCAGAAGCACAATCCCATATCGCCGTGTTGGTGTTGTTCTTGGAACATCATAACAAATGTTGCTTCAGGACCATCGTTGAAGCTGAACGATCAAGTTTTAGTAATGTCATAGCTTAGCGAGACAGGAAAATTACACACAATGGGGAAGACATGTTTAATGCTGTGAAAAGGTCCATTTGAACCCAAACCAAACAGCCACAGAAAAAAACTGAAGTAAACTTAATGTAAAAGTAATAAGTTAACACTATAACAATGTAAATATTCGTAGCCATTTCCAAACATTAATCACTTTTTATTTGGCCATATGTGAGCAGATTGTAACATGACATCATGAAAAATGAGACCTTCACCGTCTGTTGATTTCTTTGTGAAAAACTCAGGTCGGATTTTCCACAACAGCCCAAAGGATGTGACTTTATATAGTGGTGTTATTCCTGAGGGCAGTCTATTCTCAAGGACATTCATGCTGACACGGTGTTGTACACGTGAAAGTTACAGTTGAAGTAACTGTGTGAAGAGAGGTTGAAAGAGAACTTTTAAATATTTGTATTTTCTCGCACCTGGCCTGTCGCTGTGTGAAGTCAGTCTCAGGGAGTTTGCGACAGTAGAAAGGAGTGGTTGTCTGATGCTGACCAATCTGAAAACACTGTGTCTGAGGCTAAGTTGATTCATAGTTATGTGTTAAGAGGCTGCAGCGTACAGAACCTTGTGTCATTAGTCCAGAGTTGCTGTGATGATATGAACAGATATCTATGGTGAGAGAAAACATTTTTTTTTGGAGTACCTTTTTGTTTTTTCCCCCTTTTTTCGCTCTGGCCTGAATCATAAATGGCCCACTTGAGTCCATAGTGATTCTTTGTCTTGCTCAAGGACGCTTCAGCAGACCCTCTGGTTGAAGAGGACAGGCTTTTGTGTCCCTAGAACCTAATTAGGATTTTCTTTCTTGCCTATTTTTCTATTTCTACCCAGTGTATCTCAGGCACGTCTGCTCTCAGCATCACAAATCAGATGCTTCTTTAATGCGACTCTCACATTACTGAAGGTCTGACGGTGATGGTGTTTGACTCTGGCTGTGTTCTGCCAAACAAGGCGGCAGTCACACCAGACCTCCTTCCTGCTGAGAGCCTCCAACTCCAGGACCCCCCACCTTCACACACTCACCTCACTTACCCCTCCCACCCTCCCACCAGGAAGAATCAGCGGTGGGTCCACAGCAGTGATAAAGAAAGCCCAGCTGTTCAAACACTTGGAGGGAACACAGCGGGGGTGGGTGGAGGGATGCATCAGCATATTTACTTTACAGAAATCAAACTCCATGCACATCAACAGACCGCCACATAACACACATCTTCTTTGGATTACTATCTCTCTCATTTAAAAAAATTCTCATACTGTTTACTTTTGCACATTCCTGCACAAAACTGCACGGCCCTTTCATTTAAATAAAAGTCACACTGTATTTTATTTTTATTTTTATTGTTGTAGCTCGCATTTTTAAGAGGGTTGTTCTTTGCTGTTACGTAAAGGTCAGGAATGGTCTGAAATAAACTCTTCCCTGAAACTTTTTAACAATGAATGAAAGTCCATTTGACCTCAGTGCTCCAAAGACAAGGTTATAAATCTTTCATCATTTAAAAGAAGGCACATGTTAGATTGTATATTGATTTGCTCTTTATTTACACAAGTTGACCGAAGCATAACCGCTGTGATGGAGACATTTGAGGAAGGCAAAATTAAAATGAGGTTTTGTTTCATAAATACGGCTGAAACCTTTTAAAGCAGAATATTTTCAAAAACCCATCATGAATGGACAAAAAGGTGAATAATACAAACATGAATGCAGGTTTTTAGGCCTCCATCACATCAGATATTCAATAAGAGGACTGTCAGCTTGATATAATCACAGTAGTAAATTCAGTAAAAACACTTTTTTACAACACTAGCATACTGGTGAGGGTCACAGCTGACAGGGATGTTATCTTTGATGTGCTGGAGAACATAATTATCACTCTAAGTAAAAACATTTTGGTGCAAACCTTTCAAAACAATGTCAAAGGAGTTTGTGTTTCAATACTGAGCTGAAGATAAGTGGGAGAGAGAAAGGGACATCACATCACATTGATCCCTATAACTTGTTCATCATCGGTCTTGGGGCACAACAGTTAAATGAATCCTGTTATTAAAAGCCAACAAACTATCAGAAGTGTCTGATTCTCCTCACCTGCTGGCCGGAGCTGAAAAGAGAACAGACGCATGCTTTGGTACGACTGCACTGACAGGACTGTGATGTTTGTGGGGGTCGTCACATTTGCATTTCAAAGAACACTTGTTAGACTAAACCACATAGCTGTCAGGTCAGTGATGGGTTAAATGGGTCATTGCTGAAAACAATGTACTGTTAATAGGTGACTCATTTTTGAATAGATTAGAGGAAGTGGATGTATCTGATGGGAGATAAGTGGGAGAAATGCCTGCAGGGGAAATGTGTTTTCAGTTAGAGCGTGACAGTTTGGACTAAACACTTTCTAAGTGTCACTGGACTGCTTATTATTTTAATTCAGGGAGGTTATTGCACTTTTACTCGTTTTACTTTAAAAACACTACACAAACAACAATTGCTTGTGATTATCAGTTGTGATTGGGTGACACCCCTCCAATTGTCAGGACTGGCCCCAATCAGCCTGATTATCTGTGTTGTTTGTGCAGCATTGTGGAAAACAGGAGGGGGACAGAGCACCCTCACAGCACCTCAGGGACTCTGATTACTCGACCCAGCCCCCCACCCAACTTTTATCCTCAACTAACCTCCCGCCGCTTGCCTCCGGAGTGCGTGCCCTCCTCTTCTCACCTCCTCTGTTTCTCCATCCTGACCTATTGTTTGGAGGCCGACGATGCACGGCATTCAGGCCCGGCTTGAGCTTTTTGTTTCAGAAGCAGCAGGAGATACCTGGTCGACCATGCGACAAAAGAAATGTATGAGAGGCTAAATAACTGAGCTGATATCTTGCTTTGCTATCAGCAAATATTTAGAGATTTTAGACTTGAATTGGACGCTAAAACATTTTAAATAAATAGCAGTTTTCTATACAGAAAAAAACTGCTACAGATTTTTAAAATATTTTTGGAATCAAAATAGCAGAGTGGCTGCCAAAATGACCTTTAAAGTTTGTGCAGGATCACTCCCCAAACGTTGGCTACTTATATTTTCACAGGCTCATTTATTGAGCCTCATTGCTTGTTATAGCTCATTAATATCGCAATGAACAGGCGCCTATACTGCTGGTTCCCTACCATTTTGTCTGCCATACAACAGCCCCATAAGATGAGCTCAAACACCTCTTCATTGACACAAACCAGTTATGTTCACAGGCGTCAAAAGAAAGTTCAACATTTTGTGAAAAGTGTTCATTTTCCCAGAGTTAAAGGGGCACTGTGTAGTTTTGGAAAGGAATTTCAAACTCAGAATTTTTATATTTACAACATTAATGAGGTAATAACACAAACTCAGAAATATTATTTTTTTCCAAAACTGAATAAACAAGCTGTTCTCAGAGGTAAATAAGGTCCCCAGAAACACTGTTTGAAGCTAGAAAGGTGGCAAGGTACGCCACATGTAAACAAAGTAAAACAGTATGAAATTGTGTTGTCCTTTAAGATCAGTTTGTTTAATCAGTTTATTGAGCCATGAAAATGGTAAATATGAAGCTACAGCCACCAAATCGTCAGCTTACTTTAGCATAGCATAAAGACTGGACGTGGGTAAAACAGCTAGCTTACCTTTCTCCAACTAATCATTGCAACATTAGCATTCATTTGTAGTGTGTAATGTTTCTGAACACGCTGCACATGTGAGTTCAGTATTTTCTTCTTTTATCTCCGTTTTTTGCTCTCAACCAATTCCTGAGAGAAAATATCTCTGACTTTTCTCCACCATGTTTAGGCTACTAGCTAGTGGCTAACTTTGACAGCTTGCTGTTTGGTGCTGGACAGGTAGTGCTTTTGAGGTTTTTTTGTTTGTTTGCTGAAACAGCTGCCTGCTACACCTGGAATCAACGTTCATGAAAGCTGTATAGTGACTGAACCAAAACACAAAAGCTACAGGCCTTAAAACCCACACAATTAGCTAAAATATGCTAAAATGGACAGTAAAGGTTAAAGGAACAGCGGAGTTGGTGATAATTCTCTGTGGGTATGTCACCTCCTGTGACATTTCTCACATATATGTAGTCATGTCATCCATTGTTAATATGAAATAATGATTAGTGTGACTTTAAAGTGCTCAGAAAACATCACATTTTAACATCTCCCATGACAACTGGGCAAACTGCATCTGTTGAGGAAGCCTGTAAGATGTGACTGTCAGCTCCTTCACAGCTCATAAATCCACCTTCTGGTAAGATTGTTCGGTTTCCAAGGTAAAGAATTAACTCTAACTATTTTGAGGATAATTGGACTCAATAATAGACTGAATGACTAGTTAGAGCAGAGATTCATGGCAGCATGAGGCAGGTGGAGGGTGTCTATGAATACAGCTGTAGGATGTCTCCTCACTCCTTCACCTCCACCCCGGAGGGAGGTGTTGAGGTGAGAATGCAGCCCTACCCAGCTGCAGTCCCTCTGACCCAAGCAGGCGGGGTCCTCGCTGCCTTTGTGGAAACAAGCTGACAGGAAAGGTAAACATCAAGGTGTGGAAAGAGCCTCTTCCTTCGGTGGTCTCATCAGTCACAAAGGCCGACGTGGTTTAAATGCAGCTTTAAATCAGGGACGCAGGCCGTTAAGTTAAACACCAGCCAGCAGAGGCGAAAAATTATGATGTGAGAGGTGATGTGATGATGTGAGAGCACAGTGCTGCTCTTCCCCTTTGTGTGAAGGATTTCTGGTGCATAGTGACCTCTAGAGGTGGAGATAATGGAGAGGAGGGAGTGCTCACACTGAACTTAGTATGTGCAGTACTGAGTATGGTCTGTGTGAAATTTTAATGGATCAGTGGTTTTCATTCAGGGGCCATCATCAGAGAGGAGCACATTAAAAAATTCACACACACACACACAGTGATTTAAATAAAGCTTTAGATTAGATTTTATCTAAATGTAGATAACATTTTTTTTATATTTACACATATTTTGTAGACAAACAGAAAGGAAGGATATAAATATAATTAAAAAACAGTCTGCTCTGTCCTTGTGTTCCTGTATCTCCCTGTCCCATCTTCCCTTCATGTGTCTCTGGCCCTCTTCCGTGATTCCTCGTGTTATTCATGTTTTGTACCTTGCCTTTTCATTCGTACTTTGCTTATTTGGTTGTGCGTTGTACGTTGACAACTACTCAAAGCCTGAGGGTGCAGCTTTTGGACACAGAAAGAGCGTTAAGAGAGTTCGAGGCTTGCACCAAAGCCGAACAGCTGGAGTCCGATCTTGTGTTTGAGAGGGCTCAAGTTCAGAAGCTGCAGGAGAAACTGAGCAAGATGGACAAAGCTCTTCTAAAAGCTTGAAGACTATATAAAGAACCCAGGCTTCCCATCAAGCCCGAATTGAGGAGCACAGAGAGGAGACCAGGAAGATTGCATCTGCACTGAAACAGGCCGAGGATCTGTTGGAGACTGAACATCTCTGCTGGCAGCAGGAGAAAACCTCCCTGCTGGGGGAGATGGAGAAACTCAGAGCTCTCTATGTGGCTCAGCTGGACATGCAGAAACACAAGAACAACACTCTTGTGGCTGCTCTGGAAAAAGTCAAGCAACAACCGGACAGGCATCGTAGAGGCAGGAGGAAAAGAAGCCACAGAAGGCTTCAAGAAGACTCAAAGCAGCAGGAAGTAAAGTTGGCTGTGGAAACATCCCAGGCTTCCCATCAAGCCCAGCTGAAGGCACACAACGCAGAAGCCAGAAAGATTGCAAGGATCTGCTGGAGACACTCTTGTGGCTGCTCTGAGGAATGTTGAGCAGGAGTTGTAGAGTCATCAGATGGAGTGGCAGGAAGAGAAGTCATCCCTTCTTCAGGCCACACAGGATCTTATGAAGACTCTCCGGGAAAAGGAGCAGGAGTGGGAGGAGAAAGAAAACTCCATGATGTCCCAGCTGGAAGATCTCAAGAGCAAGAAGAAGAAATAGGAGGAAATATTGCATTCTTTTTCTTTTTTTTAGGCTGAACATCAAACTGAAACTCACTGCCAGTGTTTCTTCTTATACAGTTTTGTATGTTCATTGTAACGGATCAATACGAGCAGTTATACTATATTTAAATCATTTGTCAAATGCAAAGCTTCAGTGCTAATGCAGCACACTCTTTGCTGACTGTCCAGTCAAAATACATAAAGTATATACATGTAACACATATTTAAAGCATCTTCATATTCTTCTGATTGTGATTTAGTGTCTCGTGCCGTCCTTGAACACTTTGTGGTCTCAAAAATAATTTCAAATGAACTCAGTGTGTGTTTGAACAAGCTCATTCAAGGGTAAAGTGCACTTGGATGCCCTCTACAAATATTGAGGCTGCTGCAGTGTTTGGTTGGACTTAAACAAATCAATGCTGCATGTTGAACATTACACTGCACTGTGTACAGTAATGTATGTAACATTCAGTGTCAACAAATCCCTTTGGATAAGCTTGTACAGTACATGTGGTGCTACAGATGACAAAAACAGCACATCTCCACCCGGCTCTGAGAAGTCAGGACACCGGGCGTCATGTTTTTCCTACATACTCCAGGTGTCTCTAGTAAAACAGATGTTGATCTCAATGGGACTTCCTGGTGAAATAAAGGTGAAAGGCTGCCCTCAAGGAATTACCCTGAATTGATTGCTCACTGTGGTTGGATTCAAGAAAAAACTTAGTGCATCTGTGACCCTTCGGATTAATTTACCACACCGCCCCCTGCTGGTAGGATACATCATGTCCACTAGTGGTTCTTCATCCATGTGTCGACCTTGTCTAATTTATTTGAGCACATTCCTTCTTTAACGAAAACATTTTAAAATGTCCAACAGGGAGGGTCATCTCGAAGGTCAAACATCAAATCCAAAGAGTAAGTCAATATATATATATATACATATGTACCTCACCTACATCAACTTTGACTTACTTAAATTAAATTAAATAACATGTCCAAAAAGGAGTAGGAAGAAGTGTTATTTACTCCTACCCCCTTTCACCCACATTAAATACCCATATCAAAGTGCTTCTATTCATCATGTGCATCTGGAGAGTAACCTACCAATGAGAAAACAAAGAAAATTTCAACAAATGAAATCCCCATAATGTTTTTTTCTTCTCAGGGCAAAATTTAAACTTGAAGAATACATCCACACACACATACATACCCACATACAACACATGTATATACAAACATAAATACACACACACACACACACACACACACACACATATATATATATATATGTATATGTGTGTGTGTGTGTGATTCACCCATACATGAACATACTTTCATGTACAGAGGTAACATAAAAATCTGTAACAAATAAAGTCGATGAATAAACAATGAACACCTGGTGATATTTAAACACCTTCCTCACTCCTATATTGTATAAACCTCTTTTCCTTATATTTCTTTTTGAACTGTTTTATGGTCTCCACATTCATTCCATAGTCTTACTCCAGCAACACAAACACAAAAAAGTCAACCCTCAAAGTCATATATATATATATATATATGTACTATTAAAGTTGAATTATTCTTCAATTAGGGAAGAAACATTGAAAACCTTCTCTTAATTGATGTATTGCTGCTGGGTAAAGGGGCAATGTGTAGTTTTGTAAAAGAAATTTAAACTTAGTATTTACATTATACATTACATTATTATCATTAAGGTAATATATACATGTAATTCAAACTCAGACATATTTATTTTTTCATAACGGAATAAACACGCTGTTTTCACCTAACCCCAGAACAATGTTTGAGGCTAGAAAGGTGGCGGGGTCCACCAAATATAAACAAAGTAATACAGAATGAAATTGTGTCAGATCAGCAGCTATACTGACAAGCATATTGCAAACAGCTGATCAGTGCTCTGCCTGAACTAATGATATGCTTCAGCTAATTTATGAATAAAAATCTTGACATGGAATGTTGAACTGAAATGAGCCACTGCTCCACGCAAAAGTCTCCACACTTGACAGAGAGAAGAGTGATCGCTCGTCTCATTCGTTTCCCAAACGACTGTCGCGTTTCAACTTGTGATCATTCAGGAATTAAACTGCTTCCAGTTCGGAGGGAATCAACCACAGCTTCGAATCATATTGTGGAGCTACAAATGGCAAAAAGCATCCAACAAGCTGCTAAGTTATTGTTTGGATATAGAAATCTAAAGAAATGCTGAACTTTAAGAAGAAACACCACAGATGTTTCATCAAATCTTGTAAGAAGTTGGAAGAATTATAGGAGAAAAGACCATATTTGATAAAATAATAGCCATCTTTGGGTTCCAATATTTGTTTCTGTTTCTCATGGATCATGTTCAACCGACATGCTCCCTCACCAGCGCTCTCAACTATACTCTGTTATGAGACGGAAAACCTTTTTCTCTCGGCTTCCCCTGCGAGCCACACCTCTCCCTCAACAGTGCGAGCTTGTCTGAAGTTTCTGTTTGGATACTGGGAGCGCCATGCGTCCATAATCTGAGCTCTCGTGTTTGTGTTTTTTATCCACGACCTGAAAGGTTATTGTTTACACTTTCAAATGCTGAGGATCATGTGAATTCTCACAGACTACAGCACAGGGTTATGTTGAGATGAAAATACCAACTGGGCTGTGTGCTATGTAGCACGAGTGGCTTTCTATATGTAATGAAAGTAGTCACTGGAGTCTTTAAACATACTTATGTACTTTTAGTCAAAAATATAACTCAATATATCAATATTGTTAAATAATCAAAATACAGAGAACTAGCTTTCATTTTACTATAAGAGGGCTGACTGAGGCATAGTAACCTCCTGAAGTCTTCTTTATCCACATACTTGTAGTGTGAGGTGTGAGAAGAGTCGACCTCCACCCTTTTGAGTGTCCTCAGTCCATAAGAGTTAATGCAGCCCTGAAAAATGGCTCATTTTTTTTGTCTTAATCAGCTGCGCTAAGGTCTTGTCTACTAAGTGTACAAATATTTTCCCACTTTGTTGAAAAAAAGTTTCTGCCCACAAAACTTTTTCTCTTATAAAATACATCCACATGAGACTGCGAAACCAACGAAAAGAAACAAATCCAAACGCTCAAACAAGTATGCCAGGCCAGTAGATGGCAATAAAGTCTTCATCGACGATACTCAGAAGGTTCTGAGCATGTCCACGCTGAACACTGGGTGTCCAGAAAACCCTCTCATTCATTGCTTTGTTCTCAATAATGCAAGTTTCAGCGTGTGGGTAGCTAGCTTGCAACTTGTTGTTTCATGTAGCAATGGGGTTTTCCAAGCAGATAGCGTAAGGAAGGGGGCAACAGGCGACAAATGATAGACTTATTCATTCTTTCAGTTAACCGAGTCTAGCCTTTTGACCATGACACTTACTGTAGCCTCGAAATTTGACCCTTTTTCTCCTCATTACGTAGCCCGGCTTCGAGCTCCACGTTGGCGAGGATGTTTTGTGATAAGCTGTCCAATCATCCGTTGGATTTGTGAGGGATGGACACAGATGTCGCGTCTTGACTCTGGGTAACCTGACGCAGTTTCTGACTCACTGCATGCTGGCTGCTAAAGGAAAGGGAACAGCAACCACCTTGTTTACATTTGTGCCATTAGCAAACAGGTTACTGTTCAGTGTGTGGGTACCTAGCTTGCAACTTGTTGTTGCATGTAGCAATGGGGTTTTAACAGACTATTCTTCCCCAGCTTAGGCGCAGTCGGTAGAGCATGAGACTCTTAATCTCAGGGTCGTGGGTTCGAGCCCCACGTTGGGCGAGGATGTTTTGTGATAAGCTGTCCTTCATCAACTCAATCATCCGTTGGATTTATGAGGGATGGACACAGATATCACATGTCGACTCTGGGTAACCTGACTCATCGCATGCTGGCTGCTAAAGGAAAGCAAACAGCAACTACCTTGTTTACGTTTGTGCCGTTAGCGAACAGGTTACTGTTCAGAGTGTGGGTAGCTCGCTTGCAACTTGTTGTTGCATGTAGCAATGGGGTTTTCCAAGCAGATAGCGGAAGGAAGGGTGGAACAGGCGATGAATAATAGACTGATGCCAACAGTGTACATCTGTTAAGTTAACCGAGTCTAGCATTTTGACCAGGACAGTTACTTTAGCCTCGAAATTTGACCCTTTTTCTCAATCTTACGTGGCCCGGCTAGCTCAGTCGGTAGAGCATGAGACTCTTAATCTCAGGGTCGTGGGTTCGAGCCCCACGTTGGGCGAGGATGTTTTGTGATAAGCTGTCCTTCATCAACTCAATCATCCGTTGGATTTGTGAGGGATGGACACAGATATCACATGTCGACTCTGGGTAACCTGACTCATCGCATGCTGGCTGCTAAAGGAAAGCAAACAGCAACTACCTTGTTTACGTTTGTGCCGTTAGCGAACAGGTTACTGTTCAGAGTGTGGGTAGCTCGCTTGCAACTTGTTGTTGCATGTAGCAATGGGGTTTTCCAAGCAGATAGCGGTAGGAAGGGTGGAACAGGCGATGAATAATAGACTGATGCCAACAGTGTACATCTGTTAAGTTAACCGAGTCTAGCCTTTTGACCAGGACAGTTACTTTAGCCTCGAAATTTGACCCTTTTTTTTAACCTTACGTAGCCCGGCTAGCTCAGTTGGTATAGCATGAGACTCTTAATCTCATGGTCTTGGCTTCGAGCTCCACGTTGGCGAGGATGTTTTGTGATAAGCTGTCCAATCATCCGTTGGATTTGTGAGGGATGGACACAGATGTCGCGTCTTGACTCTGGGTAACCTGACGCAGTTTCTGACTCACCGCATGCTGGCTGCTAAAGGAAAGCAAACAGCAACTACCTTGTTTACGTTTGTGCTGTTAGCGAGCAGGTTACTGTTCAGTGTGTGGGTAGCTCGCTTGCAACTTGTTGTTGCATGTAGCAATGGGGTTTTCCAAGCAGATAGCGGAAGGAAGGGTGGAACAGGCGATGAATAATAGACTGATGCCAACAGTGTACATCTGTTAAGTTAACCGAGTCTAGCCTTTTGACCAGGACAGTTACTTTAGCCTCGAAATTTGACCCTTTTTCCCAACCTTACGTGGCCCGGCTAGCTCAGTCGGTAGAGCATGAGACTCTTAATCTCAGGGTCGTGGGTTCGAGCCCCACGTTGGGCGAGGATGTTTTGTGATAAGCTGTCCTTCATCAACTCAATCATCCGTTGGATTTGTGAGGGATGGACACAGATATCACATGTCGACTCTGGGTAACCTGACTCATCGCATGCTGGCTGCTAAAGGAAAGCAAACAGCAACTACCTTGTTTACGTTTGTGCCGTTAGCGAACAGGTTACTGTTCAGAGTGTGGGTAGCTCGCTTGCAACTTGTTGTTGCATGTAGCAATGGGGTTTTCCAAGCAGATAGCGGTAGGAAGGGTGGAACAGGCGATGAATAATAGACTGATGCCAACAGTGTACATCTGTTAAGTTAACCGAGTCTAGCCTTTTGACCAGGACAGTTACTTTAGCCTCGAATTTGACCCTTTTTTTTAACCTTACGTAGCCCGGCTAGCTCAGTTGGTATAGCATGAGACTCTTAATCTCATGGTCTTGGCTTCGAGCTCCACGTTGGCGAGGATGTTTTGTGATAAGCTGTCCAATCATCCGTTGGATTTGTGAGGGATGGACACAGATGTCGCGTCTTGACTCTGGGTAACCTGACGCAGTTTCTGACTCACCGCATGCTGGCTGCTAAAGGAAAGCAAACAGCAACTACCTTGTTTACGTTTGTGCTGTTAGCGAGCAGGTTACTGTTCAGTGTGTGGGTAGCTCGCTTGCAACTTGTTGTTGCATGTAGCAATGGGGTTTTCCAAGCAGATAGCGGAAGGAAGGGTGGAACAGGCGATGAATAATAGACTGATGCCAACAGTGTACATCTGTTAAGTTAACCGAGTCTAGCCTTTTGACCAGGACAGTTACTTTAGCCTCGAAATTTGACCCTTTTTCCCAACCTTACGTGGCCCGGCTAGCTCAGTCGGTAGAGCATGAGACTCTTAATCTCAGGGTCGTGGGTTCGAGCCCCACGTTGGGCGAGGATGTTTTGTGATAAGCTGTCCTTCATCAACTCAATCATCCGTTGGATTTGTGAGGGATGGACACAGATATCACATGTCGACTCTGGGTAACCTGACTCATTGCATGCTGGCTGCTAAAGGAAAGCAAACAGCAACTACCTTGTTTACGTTTGTGCCGTTAGCGAACAGGTTACTGTTCAGAGTGTGGGTAGCTCGCTTGCAACTTGTTGTTGCATGTAGCAATGGGGTTTTCCAAGCAGATAGCGGAAGGAAGGGTGGAACAGGCGATGAATAATAGACTGATGCCAACAGTGTACATCTGTTAAGTTAACCGAGTCTAGCCTTTTGACCAGGACAGTTACTTTAGCCTCGAAATTTGACCCTTTTTCTCAACCTTACGTGGCCCGGCTAGCTCTGTCGGTAGAGCATGAGACTCTTAATCTCAGGGTCGTGGGTTCGAGCCCCACGTTGGGCGAGGATGTTTTGTGATAAGCTGTCCTTCATCAACTCAATCATCCGTTGGATTTGTGAGGGATGGACACAGATATCACATGTCGACTCTGGGTAACCTGACGCAGTTTCTGACTCACCGCATGCTGGCTGCTAAAGGAAAGCGAACAGCAACTACCTTGTTTACGTTTGTGCTGTTAGCGAACAGCTTACTGTTAGAGTAACTCGCAAGTTTCAGCGTGTGGGTAGCTAGCTTGCAACTTGTTGTTTCATGTAGCAATGGGGTTTTCCAAGCAGATAGCGTAAGGAAGGAGGCAACAGGCGACAAATGATAGACTTATACATTCTTTCAGTTAACCGAGTCTAGCCTTTTGACCATGACAGTTACTGTAGCCTCGAAATTTGACCCTTTTTCTCCTCATTACGTAGCCCGGCTAGCTCAGTTGGTATAGCATGAGACTCTTAATCTCATGGTCTTGGCTTCGAGCTCCACGTTGGCGAGGATGTTTTGTGATAAGCTGTCCAATCATCCGTTGGATTTGTGAGGGATGGACACAGATGTCGCGTCTTGACTCTGGGTAACCTGACGCAGTTTCTGACTCACCGCATGCTGGCTGCTAAAGGAAAGCAAACAGCAACTACCTTGTTTACGTTTGTGCTGTTAGCGAGCAGGTTACTGTTCCTTGTGTGGGTAGCTCGCTTGCAACTTGTTGTTGCATGTAGCAATGGGGTTTTCCAAGCAGATAGCGGAAGGAAGGGTGGAACAGGCGATGAATAATAGACTGATGCCAACAGTGTACATCTGTTAAGTTAACCGAGTCTAGCCTTTTGACCAGGACAGTTACTTTAGCCTCGAAATATGACCCTTTTTCTCAACCTTACGTGGCCCGGCTAGCTCAGTCGGTAGAGCATGAGACTCTTAATCTCAGGGTCGTGGGTTCGAGCCCCACGTTGGGCGAGGATGTTTTGTGATAAGCTGTCCTTCATCAACTCAATCATCCGTTGGATTTGTGAGGGATGGACACAGATATCACATGTCGACTCTGGGTAACCTGACGCAGTTTCTGACTCACCGCATGCTGGCTGCTAAAGGAAAGCGAACAGCAACTACCTTGTTTACGTTTGTGCTGTTAGCGAACAGCTTACTGTTAGAGTAACTCGCAAGTTTCAGCGTGTGGGTAGCTAGCTTGCAACTTGTTGTTTCATGTAGCAATGGGGTTTTCCAAGCAGATAGCGTAAGGAAGGGGGCAACAGGCGACAAATGATAGACTTATTCATTCTTTCAGTTAACCGAGTCTAGCCTTTTGACCATGACAGTTACTGTAGCCTCGAAATTTGACCCTTTTTCTCCTCATTACGTAGCCCGGCTAGCTCAGTTGGTATAGCATGAGACTCTTAATCTCATGGTCTTGGCTTCGAGCTCCACGTTGGCGAGGATGTTTTGTGATAAGCTGTCCAATCATCCGTTGGATTTGTGAGGGATGGACACAGATGTCGCGTCTTGACTCTGGGTAACCTGACGCAGTTTCTGACTCACTGCATGCTGGCTGCTAAAGGAAAGGGAACAGCAACCACCTTGTTTACATTTGTGCCATTAGCAAACAGGTTACTGTTCAGTGTGTGGGTACCTAGCTTGCAACTTGTTGTTGCATGTAGCAATGGGGTTTTCCAAGCAGATAGCGGAAGGAAGGGTGGAACAGGCGATGAATAATAGACTGATGCCAACAGTGTACATCTGTTAAGTTAACCGAGTCTAGCCTTTTGACCAGGACAGTTACTGTAGCCTCGAAATTTGACCCTTTTTCTCAACCTTACGTGGCCCGGCTAGCTCAGTCGGTAGAGCATGAGACTCTTAATCTCAGGGTCGTGGGTTCGAGCCCCACGTTGGGCGAGGATGTTTTGTGATAAGCTGTCCTTCATCAACTCAATCATCCGTTGGATTTGTGAGGGATGGACACAGATATCACATGTCGACTCTGGGTAACCTGACGCAGTTTCTGACTCACCGCATGCTGGCTGCTAAAGGAAAGCGAACAGCAACTACCTTGTTTACGTTTGTGCTGTTAGCGAACAGGTTACTGTTAGAGTAACTCACAAGTTTCAGCATGTGGGTAGCTAGCTTGCAACTTGTTGTTTCATGTAGCAATGGGGTTTTCCAAGCAGATAGCGGAAGGAAGGGGGGAACAGGCAAGAAATGATAGACTGATGCCAACAGTGTACATCCGTTAAGTCAACCGAGTCTAGCCTTTTGTCCATGATAGTTACTTTAGCCTCGAAATTTGACCCTTTTTTTTAACCTTACATAGCCCGGCTAGTTCAGTCGGTAGAGCATGAGACTCTTAATCTCAGGGTCGTGGGTTCGAGCCCCACGTTGGGCGAGGATGTTTTGTGATAAGCTGTCCTTCATCAACTCAATCATCCGTTGGATTTGTGAGGGATGGACACAGATATCACATGTCGACTCTGGGTAACCTGACTCATCGCATGCTGGCTGCTAAAGGAAAGCAAACAGCAACTACCTTGTTTACGTTTGTGCCATTAGCGAACAGGTTACTGTTCAGAGTGTGGGTAGCTCGCTTGCAACTTGTTGTTGCATGTAGCAATGGGGTTTTCCAAGCAGATAGCGGAAGGAAGGGTGGAACAGGCGATGAATAATAGACTGATGCCAACAGTGTACATCTGTTAAGTTAACCGAGTCTAGCATTTTGACCAGGACAGTTACTTTAGCCTCGAAATTTGACCCTTTTTCTCAATCTTACGTGGCCCGGCTAGCTCAGTCGGTAGAGCATGAGACTCTTAATCTCAGGGTCGTGGGTTCGAGCCCCACGTTGGGCGAGGATGTTTTGTGATAAGCTGTCCTTCATCAACTCAATCATCCGTTGGATTTGTGAGGGATGGACACAGATATCACATGTCGACTCTGGGTAACTTGACGCAGTTTCTGACTCACCGCATGCTGGCTGCTAAAGGAAAGCGAACAGCAACTACCTTGTTTACGTTTGTGCTGTTAGCGAACAGCTTACTGTTAGAGTAACTCGCAAGTTTCAGCGTGTGGGTAGCTAGCTTGCAACTTGTTGTTTCATGTAGCAATGGGGTTTTCCAAGCAGATAGCGTAAGGAAGGGGGCAACAGGCGACAAATGATAGACTTATACATTCTTTCAGTTAACCGAGTCTAGCCTTTTGACCATGACAGTTACTGTAGCCTCGAAATTTGACCCTTTTTCTCCTCATTACGTAGCCCGGCTAGCTCAGTTGGTATAGCATGAGACTCTTAATCTCATGGTCTTGGCTTCGAGCTCCACGTTGGCGAGGATGTTTTGTGATAAGCTGTCCAATCATCCGTTGGATTTGTGAGGGATGGACACAGATGTCGCGTCTTGACTCTGGGTAACCTGACGCAGTTTCTGACTCACCGCATGCTGGCTGCTAAAGGAAAGCAAACAGCAACCACCTTGTTTACGTTTGTGCTGTTAGCGAGCAGGTTACTGTTCAGTGTGTGGGTAGCTCGCTTGCAACTTGTTGTTGCATGTAGCAATGGGGTTTTCCAAGCAGATAGCGGAAGGAAGGAGGCAACAGGCGACAAATGATAGACTTATACATTCTTTCAGTTAACCGAGTCTAGCCTTTTGACCATGACAGTTACTGTAGCCTCGAAATTTGACCCTTTTTCTCCTCATTACGTAGCCCGGCTAGCTCAGTTGGTATAGCATGAGACTCTTAATCTCATGGTCTTGGCTTCGAGCTCCACGTTGGCGAGGATGTTTTGTGATAAGCTGTCCAATCATCCGTTGGATTTGTGAGGGATGGACACAGATGTCGCGTCTTGACTCTGGGTAACCTGACGCAGTTTCTGACTCACCGCATGCTGGCTGCTAAAGGAAAGCAAACAGCAACTACCTTGTTTACGTTTGTGCTGTTAGTGAGCAGGTTACTGTTCAGTGTGTGGGTACCTAGCTTGCAACTTGTTGTTGCATGTAGCAATGGGGTTTTCCAAGCAGATAGCGGAAGGAAGGGTGGAACAGGCGATGAATAATAGACTGATGCCAACAGTGTACATCTGTTAAGTTAACCGAGTCTAGCCTTTTGACCAGGACAGTTACTGTAGCCTCGAAATTTGACCCTTTTTCTCAACCTTACGTGGCCCGGCTAGCTCAGTCGGTAGAGCATGAGACTCTTAATCTCAGGGTCGTGGGTTCGAGCCCCACGTTGGGCGAGGATATTTTGTGATAAGCTGTCCTTCATCAACTCAATCATCCGTTGGATTTGTGAGGGATGGACACAGATATCACATGTCGACTCTGGGTAACCTGACACAGTTTCTGACTGACCGCATGCTGGCTGCTAAAGGAAAGCGAACAGCAACTACCTTGTTTACGTTTGTGCCGTTAGCGAACAGGTTACTGTTAGAGTAACTCTCAAGTTTCAGTGTGTGGGTACCTAGCTTGCAACTTGTTGTTGCATGTAGCAATGGGGTTTTCCAAGCAGATAGCGGAAGGAAGGGGGGAACAGGCAAGAGATGATAGACTGATGCCAACAGTGTACATCCGTTAAGTCAACCGAGTCTAGCCTTTTGTCCATGATAGTTACTTTAGCCTCGAAATTTGACCCTTTTTTTTAACCTTACATAGCCCGGCTAGTTCAGTCGGTAGAGCATGAGACTCTTAATCTCAGGGTCGTGGGTTCGAGCTCCACGTTGGGCGAGGATATTTTGTGATAAGCTGTCCATTCATCAACTCAATCATCCGTTGGATTTATGAAGGATGGACACAGATATCACAGGTCTACTCTTGGTAACCTGACTCATCGCATGCTGGCTGCTAAAGGAAAGCAAACAGCAACTACCTTGTTTACGTTTGTGCTGTTAGCGAACAGGTTACTGTTCAGAATGTGGGTAGCTAGCTTGCAACTTGTTGTTGCATGTAGCAATGGGGTTTTCCAAGCAGATAGCGGAAGGAACAGGGGAACAGGCGACAAATGATAGACTGATGCCAACAGTGTACATCCGTTAAGTCAACCGAGTCTAGCCTTTTGTCCATGATTGTTACTTTAGCCTCGAAATTTGACCCTTTTTCCCAACCTTACGTGGCCCGGCTAGCTCAGTCGGTAGAGCATGAGACTCTTAATCTCAGGGTCGTGGGTTCGAGCCCCACGTTGGGCGAGGATGTTTTGTGATAAGCTGTCCTTCATCAACTCAATCATCCGTTGGATTTGTGAGGGATGGACACAGATATCACATGTCGACTCTGGGTAACCTGACTCATCGCATGCTGGCTGCTAAAGGAAAGCAAACAGCAACTACCTTGTTTACGTTTGTGCCGTTAGCGAACAGGTTACTGTTCAGAGTGTGGGTAGCTCGCTTGCAACTTGTTGTTGCATGTAGCAATGGGGTTTTCCAAGCAGATAGCGGTAGGAAGGGTGGAACAGGCGATGAATAATAGACTGATGCCAACAGTGTACATCTGTTAAGTTAACCGAGTCTAGCCTTTTGACCAGGACAGTTACTTTAGCCTCGAAATTTGACCCTTTTTCCCAACCTTACGTGGCCCGGCTAGCTCAGTCGGTAGAGCATGAGACTCTTAATCTCAGGGTCGTGGGTTCGAGCCCCACTTTGGGCGAGGATGTTTTGTGATAAGCTGTCCTTCATCAACTCAATCATCCGTTGGATTTGTGAGGGATGGACACAGATATCACATGTCGACTCTGGGTAACCTGACTCATCGCATGCTGGCTGCTAAAGGAAAGCAAACAGCAACTACCTTGTTTACGTTTGTGCCGTTAGCGAACAGGTTACTGTTCAGAGTGTGGGTAGCTCGCTTGCAACTTGTTGTTGCATGTAGCAATGGGGTTTTCCAAGCAGATAGCGGAAGGAAGGGTGGAACAGGCGATGAATAATAGACTGATGCCAACAGTGTACATCTGTTAAGTTAACCGAGTCTAGCATTTTGACCAGGACAGTTACTTTAGCCTCGAAATTTGACCCTTTTTCTCAATCTTACGTGGCCCGGCTAGCTCAGTCGGTAGAGCATGAGACTCTTAATCTCAGGGTCGTGGGTTCGAGCCCCACGTTGGGCGAGGATGTTTTGTGATAAGCTGTCCTTCATCAACTCAATCATCCGTTGGATTTGTGAGGGATGGACACAGATATCACATGTCGACTCTGGGTAACCTGACGCAGTTTCTGACTCACCGCATGCTGGCTGCTGAAGGAAAGCGAACAGCAACTACCTTGTTTACGTTTGTGCTGTTAGCGAACAGCTTACTGTTAGAGTAACTCACAAGTTTCAGCGTGTGGGTAGCTAGCTTGCAACTTGTTGTTTCATGTAGCAATGGGGTTTTCCAAGCAGATAGCGGAAGGAAGGGGGGAACAGGCAAGAAATGATAGACTGATGCCAACAGTGTACATCCGTTAAGTCAACCGAGTCTAGCCTTTTGTCCATGATAGTTACTTTAGCCTCGAAATTTGACCCTTTTTTTTAACCTTACATAGCCCGGCTAGTTCAGTCGGTAGAGCATGAGACTCTTAATCTCAGGGTCGTGGGTTCGAGCCCCACGTTGGGCGAGGATATTTTGTGATAAGCTGTCCATTCATCAACTCAATCATCTGTTGGATTTATGAAGGATGGACACAGATATCACAGGTCTACTCTTGGTAACCTGACTCATCGCATGTTGGCTGCTAAAGGAAAGCAAACAGCAACTACCTTGTTTACGTTAGTGCCGTTAGCGAACAGGTTACTGTTCAGAGTGTGGGTAGCTCGCTTGCAACTTGTTGTTGCATGTAGCAATGGGGTTTTCCAAGCAGATAGCGGAAGGAAGAGGGGAACAGGCGACAAATGATAGACTGATGCCAACAGTGTACATCCGTTAAGTCAACCGAGTCTAGCCTTTTGTCCATGATTGTTACTTTAGCCTCGAAATTTGACCCTTTTTCCCAACCTTACGTAGCCCGGCTAGCTCAGTCGGTAGAGCATGAGACTCTTAATCTCAGGGTCGTGGGTTCGAGCCCCACGTTGGGCGAGGATGTTTTGTGATAAGCTGTCCTTCATCAACTCAATCATCCGTTGGATTTGTGAGGGATGGACACAGATATCACATGTCGACTCTGGGTAACTTGACGCAGTTTCTGACTCACCGCATGCTGGCTGCTAAAGGAAAGCGAACAGCAACTACCTTGTTTACGTTTGTGCTGTTAGCGAACAGCTTACTGTTAGAGTAACTCGCAAGTTTCAGCGTGTGGGTAGCTAGCTTGCAACTTGTTGTTTCATGTAGCAATGGGGTTTTCCAAGCAGATAGCGTAAGGAAGGGGGCAACAGGCGACAAATGATAGACTTATTCATTCTTTCAGTTAACCGAGTCTAGCCTTTTGACCATGACAGTTACTGTAGCCTCGAAATTTGATCCTTTTTCTCCTCATTACGTAGCCCGGCTAGCTCAGTTGGTATAGCATGAGACTCTTAATCTCATGGTCTTGGCTTCGAGCTCCACGTTGGCGAGGATGTTTTGTGATAAGCTGTTCAATCATCCATTGGATTTGTGAGGGATGGACACAGATGTCGCGTCTTGACTCTGGGTAACCTGACGCAGTTTCTGACTCACCGCATGCTGGCTGCTAAAGGAAAGCAAACAGCAACCACCTTGTTTACGTTTGTGCTGTTAGCGAGCAGGTTACTGTTCAGAGTGTGGGTAGCTCGCTTGCAACTTGTTGTTGCATGTAGCAATGGGGTTTTCCAAGCAGATAGCGGAAGGAAGGGTGGAACAGGCGATGAATAATAGACTGATGCCAACAGTGTACATCTGTTAAGTTAACCGAGTCTAGCCTTTTGACCAGGACAGTTACTTTAGCCTCGAAATTTGACCCTTTTTCTCAACCTTACGTGGCCCGGCTAGCTCAGTCGGTAGAGCATGAGACTCTTAATCTCAGGGTCGTGGGTTCGAGCCCCACGTTGGGCGAGGATGTTTTGTGATAAACTGTCCTTCATCAACTCAATCATCCGTTGGATTTGTGAGGGATGGACACAGATATCACATGTCGACTCTGGGTAACCTGACTCATCGCATGCTGGCTGCTAAAGGAAAGCAAACAGCAACTACCTTGTTTACGTTTGTGCCGTTAGCGAACAGGTTACTGTTCAGAGTGTGGGTAGCTCGCTTGCAACTTGTTGTTGCATGTAGCAATGGGGTTTTCCAAGCAGATAGCGGAAGGAAGGGTGGAACAGGCGATGAATAATAGACTGATGCCAACAGTGTACATCTGTTAAGTTAACCGAGTCTAGCCTTTTGACCAGGACAGTTACTTTAGCCTCGAAATTTGACCCTTTTTCTCAACCTTACGTGGCCTGGCTAGCTCTGTCGGTAGAGCATGAGACTCTTAATCTCAGGGTCGTGGGTTCGAGCCCCACGTTGGGCGAGGATGTTTTGTGATAAGCTGTCCTTCATCAACTCAATCATCCGTTGGATTTGTGAGGGATGGACACAGATATCACATGTCGACTCTGGGTAACCTGACGCAGTTTCTGACTCACCGCATGCTGGCTGCTAAAGGAAAGCGAACAGCAACTACCTTGTTTACGTTTGTGCTGTTAGCGAACAGCTTACTGTTAGAGTAACTCGCAAGTTTCAGCGTGTGGGTAGCTAGCTTGCAACTTGTTGTTTCATGTAGCAATGGGGTTTTCCAAGCAGATAGCGTAAGGAAGGAGGCAACAGGCGACAAATGATAGACTTATACATTCTTTCAGTTAACCGAGTCTAGCCTTTTGACCATGACAGTTACTGTAGCCTCGAAATTTGACCCTTTTTCTCCTCATTACGTAGCCCGGCTAGCTCAGTTGGTATAGCATGAGACTCTTAATCTCATGGTCTTGGCTTCGAGCTCCACGTTGGCGAGGATGTTTTGTGATAAGCTGTCCAATCATCCGTTGGATTTGTGAGGGATGGACACAGATGTCGCGTCTTGACTCTGGGTAACCTGACGCAGTTTCTGACTCACCGCATGCTGGCTGCTAAAGGAAAGCAAACAGCAACTACCTTGTTTACGTTTGTGCTGTTAGCGAGCAGGTTACTGTTCCTTGTGTGGGTAGCTCGCTTGCAACTTGTTGTTGCATGTAGCAATGGGGTTTTCCAAGCAGATAGCGGAAGGAAGGGTGGAACAGGCGATGAATAATAGACTGATGCCAACAGTGTACATCTGTTAAGTTAACCGAGTCTAGCCTTTTGACCAGGACAGTTACTTTAGCCTCGAAATATGACCCTTTTTCTCAACCTTACGTGGCCCGGCTAGCTCAGTCGGTAGAGCATGAGACTCTTAATCTCAGGGTCGTGGGTTCGAGCCCCACGTTGGGCGAGGATGTTTTGTGATAAGCTGTCCTTCATCAACTCAATCATCCGTTGGATTTGTGAGGGATGGACACAGATATCACATGTCGACTCTGGGTAACCTGACGCAGTTTCTGACTCACCGCATGCTGGCTGCTAAAGGAAAGCGAACAGCAACTACCTTGTTTACGTTTGTGCTGTTAGCGAACAGCTTACTGTTAGAGTAACTCGCAAGTTTCAGCGTGTGGGTAGCTAGCTTGCAACTTGTTGTTTCATGTAGCAATGGGGTTTTCCAAGCAGATAGCGTAAGGAAGGGGGCAACAGGCGACAAATGATAGACTTATTCATTCTTTCAGTTAACCGAGTCTAGCCTTTTGACCATGACAGTTACTGTAGCCTCGAAATTTGACCCTTTTTCTCCTCATTACGTAGCCCGGCTAGCTCAGTTGGTATAGCATGAGACTCTTAATCTCATGGTCTTGGCTTCGAGCTCCACGTTGGCGAGGATGTTTTGTGATAAGCTGTCCAATCATCCGTTGGATTTGTGAGGGATGGACACAGATGTCGCGTCTTGACTCTGGGTAACCTGACGCAGTTTCTGACTCACTGCATGCTGGCTGCTAAAGGAAAGGGAACAGCAACCACCTTGTTTACATTTGTGCCATTAGCAAACAGGTTACTGTTCAGTGTGTGGGTACCTAGCTTGCAACTTGTTGTTGCATGTAGCAATGGGGTTTTCCAAGCAGATAGCGGAAGGAAGGGTGGAACAGGCGATGAATAATAGACTGATGCCAACAGTGTACATCTGTTAAGTTAACCGAGTCTAGCCTTTTGACCAGGACAGTTACTGTAGCCTCGAAATTTGACCCTTTTTCTTAACCTTACGTGGCCCGGCTAGCTCAGTCGGTAGAGCATGAGACTCTTAATCTCAGGGTCGTGGGTTCGAGCCCCACGTTGGGCGAGGATGTTTTGTGATAAGCTGTCCTTCATCAACTCAATCATCCGTTGGATTTGTGAGGGATGGACACAGATATCACATGTCGACTCTGGGTAACCTGACGCAGTTTCTGACTCACCGCATGCTGGCTGCTAAAGGAAAGCGAACAGCAACTACCTTGTTTACGTTTGTGCTGTTAGCGAACAGGTTACTGTTAGAGTAACTCACAAGTTTCAGCATGTGGGTAGCTAGCTTGCAACTTGTTGTTTCATGTAGCAATGGGGTTTTCCAAGCAGATAGCGGAAGGAAGGGGGGAACAGGCAAGAAATGATAGACTGATGCCAACAGTGTACATCCGTTAAGTCAACCGAGTCTAGCCTTTTGTCCATGATAGTTACTTTAGCCTCGAAATTTGACCCTTTTTCCCAACCTTACGTAGCCCGGCTAGTTCAGTCGGTAGAGCATGAGACTCTTAATCTCAGGGTCGTGGGTTCGAGCCCCACGTTGGGCGAGGATGTTTTGTGATAAGCTGTCCTTCATCAACTCAATCATCCGTTGGATTTGTGAGGGATGGACACAGATATCACATGTCGACTCTGGGTAACCTGACTCATCGCATGCTGGCTGCTAAAGGAAAGCAAACAGCAACTACCTTGTTTACGTTTGTGCCGTTAGCGAACAGGTTACTGTTCAGAGTGTGGGTAGCTCGCTTGCAACTTGTTGTTGCATGTAGCAATGGGGTTTTCCAAGCAGATAGCGGAAGGAAGGGTGGAACAGGCGATGAATAATAGACTGATGCCAACAGTGTACATCTGTTAAGTTAACCGAGTCTAGCATTTTGACCAGGACAGTTACTTTAGCCTCGAAATTTGACCCTTTTTCTCAATCTTACGTGGCCCGGCTAGCTCAGTCGGTAGAGCATGAGACTCTTAATCTCAGGGTCGTGGGTTCGAGCCCCACGTTGGGCGAGGATGTTTTGTGATAAGCTGTCCTTCATCAACTCAATCATCCGTTGGATTTGTGAGGGATGGACACAGATATCACATGTCGACTCTGGGTAACCTGACGCAGTTTCTGACTCACCGCATGCTGGCTGCTGAAGGAAAGCGAACAGCAACTACCTTGTTTACGTTTGTGCTGTTAGCGAACAGCTTACTGTTAGAGTAACTCACAAGTTTCAGCGTGTGGGTAGCTAGCTTGCAACTTGTTGTTTCATGTAGCAATGGGGTTTTCCAAGCAGATAGCGGAAGGAAGGGGGGAACAGGCAAGAAATGATAGACTGATGCCAACAGTGTACATCCGTTAAGTCAACCGAGTCTAGCCTTTTGTCCATGATAGTTACTTTAGCCTCGAAATTTGACCCTTTTTTTTAACCTTACATAGCCCGGCTAGTTCAGTCGGTAGAGCATGAGACTCTTAATCTCAGGGTCGTGGGTTCGAGCCCCACGTTGGGCGAGGATATTTTGTGATAAGCTGTCCATTCATCAACTCAATCATCTGTTGGATTTATGAAGGATGGACACAGATATCACAGGTCTACTCTTGGTAACCTGACTCATCGCATGTTGGCTGCTAAAGGAAAGCAAACAGCAACTACCTTGTTTACGTTAGTGCCGTTAGCGAACAGGTTACTGTTCAGAGTGTGGGTAGCTCGCTTGCAACTTGTTGTTGCATGTAGCAATGGGGTTTTCCAAGCAGATAGCGGAAGGAAGAGGGGAACAGGCGACAAATGATAGACTGATGCCAACAGTGTACATCCGTTAAGTCAACCGAGTCTAGCCTTTTGTCCATGATTGTTACTTTAGCCTCGAAATTTGACCCTTTTTCCCAACCTTACGTAGCCCGGCTAGCTCAGTCGGTAGAGCATGAGACTCTTAATCTCAGGGTCGTGGGTTCGAGCCCCACGTTGGGCGAGGATGTTTTGTGATAAGCTGTCCTTCATCAACTCAATCATCCGTTGGATTTGTGAGGGATGGACACAGATATCACATGTCGACTCTGGGTAACTTGACGCAGTTTCTGACTCACCGCATGCTGGCTGCTAAAGGAAAGCGAACAGCAACTACCTTGTTTACGTTTGTGCTGTTAGCGAACAGCTTACTGTTAGAGTAACTCGCAAGTTTCAGCGTGTGGGTAGCTAGCTTGCAACTTGTTGTTTCATGTAGCAATGGGGTTTTCCAAGCAGATAGCGTAAGGAAGGGGGCAACAGGCGACAAATGATAGACTTATTCATTCTTTCAGTTAACCGAGTCTAGCCTTTTGACCATGACAGTTACTGTAGCCTCGAAATTTGACCCTTTTTCTCCTCATTACGTAGCCCGGCTAGCTCAGTTGGTATAGCATGAGACTCTTAATCTCATGGTCTTGGCTTCGAGCTCCACGTTGGCGAGGATGTTTTGTGATAAGCTGTCCAATCATCCGTTGGATTTGTGAGGGATGGACACAGATGTCGCGTCTTGACTCTGGGTAACCTGACGCAGTTTCTGACTCACCGCATGCTGGCTGCTAAAGGAAAGCAAACAGCAACCACCTTGTTTACGTTTGTGCTGTTAGCGAGCAGGTTACTGTTCAGTGTGTGGGTAGCTCGCTTGCAACTTGTTGTTGCATGTAGCAATGGGGTTTTCCAAGCAGATAGCGGAAGGAAGGAGGCAACAGGCGACAAATGATAGACTTATACATTCTTTCAGTTAACCGAGTCTAGCCTTTTGACCATGACAGTTACTGTAGCCTCGAAATTTGACCCTTTTTCTCCTCATTACGTAGCCCGGCTAGCTCAGTTGGTATAGCATGAGACTCTTAATCTCATGGTCTTGGCTTCGAGCTCCACGTTGGCGAGGATGTTTTGTGATAAGCTGTCCAATCATCCGTTGGATTTGTGAGGGATGGACACAGATGTCGCGTCTTGACTCTGGGTAACCTGACGCAGTTTCTGACTCACCGCATGCTGGCTGCTAAAGGAAAGCAAACAGCAACTACCTTGTTTACGTTTGTGCTGTTAGTGAGCAGGTTACTGTTCAGTGTGTGGGTACCTAGCTTGCAACTTGTTGTTGCATGTAGCAATGGGGTTTTCCAAGCAGATAGCGGAAGGAAGGGTGGAACAGGCGATGAATAATAGACTGATGCCAACAGTGTACATCTGTTAAGTTAACCGAGTCTAGCCTTTTGACCAGGACAGTTACTGTAGCCTCGAAATTTGACCCTTTTTCTCAACCTTACGTGGCCCGGCTAGCTCAGTCGGTAGAGCATGAGACTCTTAATCTCAGGGTCGTGGGTTCGAGCCCCACGTTGGGCGAGGATATTTTGTGATAAGCTGTCCTTCATCAACTCAATCATCCGTTGGATTTGTGAGGGATGGACACAGATATCACATGTCGACTCTGGGTAACCTGACACAGTTTCTGACTGACCGCATGCTGGCTGCTAAAGGAAAGCGAACAGCAACTACCTTGTTTACGTTTGTGCCGTTAGCGAACAGGTTACTGTTAGAGTAACTCTCAAGTTTCAGTGTGTGGGTACCTAGCTTGCAACTTGTTGTTGCATGTAGCAATGGGGTTTTCCAAGCAGATAGCGGAAGGAAGGGGGGAACAGGCAAGAGATGATAGACTGATGCCAACAGTGTACATCCGTTAAGTCAACCGAGTCTAGCCTTTTGTCCATGATAGTTACTTTAGCCTCGAAATTTGACCCTTTTTTTTAACCTTACATAGCCCGGCTAGTTCAGTCGGTAGAGCATGAGACTCTTAATCTCAGGGTCGTGGGTTCGAGCTCCACGTTGGGCGAGGATATTTTGTGATAAGCTGTCCATTCATCAACTCAATCATCCGTTGGATTTATGAAGGATGGACACAGATATCACAGGTCTACTCTTGGTAACCTGACTCATCGCATGCTGGCTGCTAAAGGAAAGCAAACAGCAACTACCTTGTTTACGTTTGTGCTGTTAGCGAACAGGTTACTGTTCAGAATGTGGGTAGCTAGCTTGCAACTTGTTGTTGCATGTAGCAATGGGGTTTTCCAAGCAGATAGCGGAAGGAACAGGGGAACAGGCGACAAATGATAGACTGATGCCAACAGTGTACATCCGTTAAGTCAACCGAGTCTAGCCTTTTGTCCATGATTGTTACTTTAGCCTCGAAATTTGACCCTTTTTCCCAACCTTACGTGGCCCGGCTAGCTCAGTCGGTAGAGCATGAGACTCTTAATCTCAGGGTCGTGGGTTCGAGCCCCACGTTGGGCGAGGATGTTTTGTGATAAGCTGTCCTTCATCAACTCAATCATCCGTTGGATTTGTGAGGGATGGACACAGATATCACATGTCGACTCTGGGTAACCTGACTCATCGCATGCTGGCTGCTAAAGGAAAGCAAACAGCAACTACCTTGTTTACGTTTGTGCCGTTAGCGAACAGGTTACTGTTCAGAGTGTGGGTAGCTCGCTTGCAACTTGTTGTTGCATGTAGCAATGGGGTTTTCCAAGCAGATAGCGGAAGGAAGGGTGGAACAGGCGATGAATAATAGACTGATGCCAACAGTGTACATCTGTTAAGTTAACCGAGTCTAGCATTTTGACCAGGACAGTTACTTTAGCCTCGAAATTTGACCCTTTTTCTCAATCTTACGTGGCCCGGCTAGCTCAGTCGGTAGAGCATGAGACTCTTAATCTCAGGGTCGTGGGTTCGAGCCCCACGTTGGGCGAGGATGTTTTGTGATAAGCTGTCCTTCATCAACTCAATCATCCGTTGGATTTGTGAGGGATGGACACAGATATCACATGTCGACTCTGGGTAACCTGACGCAGTTTCTGACTCACCGCATGCTGGCTGCTGAAGGAAAGCGAACAGCAACTACCTTGTTTACGTTTGTGCTGTTAGCGAACAGCTTACTGTTAGAGTAACTCACAAGTTTCAGCGTGTGGGTAGCTAGCTTGCAACTTGTTGTTTCATGTAGCAATGGGGTTTTCCAAGCAGATAGCGGAAGGAAGGGGGGAACAGGCAAGAAATGATAGACTGATGCCAACAGTGTACATCCGTTAAGTCAACCGAGTCTAGCCTTTTGTCCATGATAGTTACTTTAGCCTCGAAATTTGACCCTTTTTTTTAACCTTACATAGCCCGGCTAGTTCAGTCGGTAGAGCATGAGACTCTTAATCTCAGGGTCGTGGGTTCGAGCCCCACGTTGGGCGAGGATATTTTGTGATAAGCTGTCCATTCATCAACTCAATCATCTGTTGGATTTATGAAGGATGGACACAGATATCACAGGTCTACTCTTGGTAACCTGACTCATCGCATGTTGGCTGCTAAAGGAAAGCAAACAGCAACTACCTTGTTTACGTTAGTGCCGTTAGCGAACAGGTTACTGTTCAGAGTGTGGGTAGCTCGCTTGCAACTTGTTGTTGCATGTAGCAATGGGGTTTTCCAAGCAGATAGCGGAAGGAAGAGGGGAACAGGCGACAAATGATAGACTGATGCCAACAGTGTACATCCGTTAAGTCAACCGAGTCTAGCCTTTTGTCCATGATTGTTACTTTAGCCTCGAAATTTGACCCTTTTTCCCAACCTTACGTAGCCCGGCTAGCTCAGTCGGTAGAGCATGAGACTCTTAATCTCAGGGTCGTGGGTTCGAGCCCCACGTTGGGCGAGGATGTTTTGTGATAAGCTGTCCTTCATCAACTCAATCATCCGTTGGATTTGTGAGGGATGGACACAGATATCACATGTCGACTCTGGGTAACTTGACGCAGTTTCTGACTCACCGCATGCTGGCTGCTAAAGGAAAGCGAACAGCAACTACCTTGTTTACGTTTGTGCTGTTAGCGAACAGCTTACTGTTAGAGTAACTCGCAAGTTTCAGCGTGTGGGTAGCTAGCTTGCAACTTGTTGTTTCATGTAGCAATGGGGTTTTCCAAGCAGATAGCGTAAGGAAGGGGGCAACAGGCGACAAATGATAGACTTATTCATTCTTTCAGTTAACCGAGTCTAGCCTTTTGACCATGACAGTTACTGTAGCCTCGAAATTTGATCCTTTTTCTCCTCATTACGTAGCCCGGCTAGCTCAGTTGGTATAGCATGAGACTCTTAATCTCATGGTCTTGGCTTCGAGCTCCACGTTGGCGAGGATGTTTTGTGATAAGCTGTTCAATCATCCATTGGATTTGTGAGGGATGGACACAGATGTCGCGTCTTGACTCTGGGTAACCTGACGCAGTTTCTGACTCACCGCATGCTGGCTGCTAAAGGAAAGCAAACAGCAACCACCTTGTTTACGTTTGTGCTGTTAGCGAGCAGGTTACTGTTCAGTGTGTGGGTAGCTCGCTTGCAACTTGTTGTTGCATGTAGCAATGGGGTTTTCCAAGCAGATAGCGGAAGGAAGGGTGGAACAGGCGATGAATAATAGACTGATGCCAACAGTGTACATCTGTTAAGTTAACCGAGTCTAGCCTTTTGACCAGGACAGTTACTTTAGCCTCGAAATTTGACCCTTTTTCTCAACCTTACGTGGCCCGGCTAGCTCAGTCGGTAGAGCATGAGACTCTTAATCTCAGGGTCGTGGGTTCGAGCCCCACGTTGGGCGAGGATGTTTTGTGATAAGCTGTCCTTCATCAACTCAATCATCCGTTGGATTTGTGAGGGATGGACACAGATATCACATGTCGACTCTGGGTAACCTGACGCAGTTTCTGACTCACCGCATGCTGGCTGCTAAAGGAAAGCGAACAGCAACTACCTTGTTTACGTTTGTGCTGTTAGCGAACAGCTTACTGTTAGAGTAACTCGCAAGTTTCAGCGTGTGGGTAGCTAGCTTGCAACTTGTTGTTTCATGTAGCAATGGGGTTTTCCAAGCAGATAGCGGAAGGAAGGAGGCAACAGGCGACAAATGATAGACTTATACATTCTTTCAGTTAACCGAGTCTAGCCTTTTGACCATGACAGTTACTGTAGCCTCGAAATTTGACCCTTTTTCTCCTCATTACGTAGCCCGGCTAGCTCAGTTGGTATAGCATGAGACTCTTAATCTCATGGTCTTGGCTTCGAGCTCCACGTTGGCGAGGATGTTTTGTGATAAGCTGTCCAATCATCCGTTGGATTTGTGAGGGATGGACACAGATGTCGCGTCTTGACTCTGGGTAACCTGACGCAGTTTCTGACTCACCGCATGCTGGCTGCTAAAGGAAAGCAAACAGCAACTACCTTGTTTACGTTTGTGCTGTTAGTGAGCAGGTTACTGTTCAGTGTGTGGGTACCTAGCTTGCAACTTGTGGTTTTCCAAGCAGATAGCGGAAGGAAGGGTGGAACAGGCGATGAATAATAGACTGATGCCAACAGTGTACATCTGTTAAGTTAACCGAGTCTAGCCTTTTGACCAGGACAGTTACTGTAGCCTCGAAATTTGACCCTTTTTCTCAACCTTACGTGGCCCGGCTAGCGGTAGCGGGGGACCGAGAGACTGTATGATCTCGTCCAATCCCCTCTCCTCATTTCCATCTTTCTCCATCTTTGCTGTGGCCAATCGCTGCGGCCCATTTCCAAAATTCGGACGGCCGACCAATCGGGGCTCGCCATTTCCATCTTTGCTGACAGCCAATCACGATGGCCCTTTTCCAAAATTTGGTTCGCGCAGCCGCAGAAAGTCTTTTTTTCCCCTCTCCTTTTTTTCCCGAGCGAGCCGGCCGGCTTAATTTCTCCGGAGAAGTTAAGAAGAGTTGTACTTCATCCTCAATTAACAACAAAAAAGTAAGTATACTGCTTATATTAGTGTATTTAGTCAACTAGCTAGCCCGATAAGTATTACGTATGTATTACAAAGAGAAACAAATAAACAGAGAAACGATTTTGACGTCGCCGTGGTCGACGTTAACATTAGGTTTTGTTTTTTTGTTTTTTTAAAAAAAAGCGGGTTTCATCTATAATTTACAGTTTGACATTGTTTCTACATGTTTATATCAATATGGATCACTAGCATTGCTGACCAGTGTCTGTTGATAAAGATAACATTGCTCTCATTGACTATCGCGTTATACCGGTCATAAACTAAATTAGCTTAAATTATTATACCGCCTCTTTTTTGCGCCAGTTTTAAAGCATAAAGAGTTAAGATGAGTTTGCATATTTCGTTTTTCTCCGAGAACAATATATATAATCATAACGTTGTTACTGTACTGCGGTACCTCAATTATGCTAACAGTACAGTTTAACATCAGTATAATGTTAGAGCATATTCAGTATATATTATGAATGAGATTTGTCTTGTATTCGGGTGTTGCACCTGTTGCGAATCAAGACTTAACTTGAATATGTTTAACTAATTGATTATAAACTGTGTGTGACTGTATGTAACACGCACTTATGGCTTACTACTTCATTATACACTGAGCTGAAATGTGTTAGAATTTGCTTCTTTGTATGCAGGTGTTCTTATAATAGTGTAATATAATACAAATATATTGGTGTACTATAATAGTGTACATAACTGTGCACATTGATTTGGTTATATTGTGTAATGAACTGAATTATTATAAACCTTAGTTGGTTTGGTATAAACACTTTTCTTTCTCTATTAATGGCAGATGGCTTCCAAACAGAAGAAGCACAGATCAATGGCCGATTATGAGTGGATGTCCCGCCTGCGTAGGTTCGCTGCCTCGGGGGTCTGGCCCTCTGAGGCAGGAAACAGGCCGGCACCACGCCAGAAAAAGTGGCATGAGCTGTATCTGAAGGTAAACTTGGACAAAGTGATATGTGAGCACTATCATCAAACACAAAGCTATGTCATATTAAAAGGAGACACATTCTTATGATTCACTGTCAAACAATATTACAGATTGAGAAATGTCCGATGCAGCAGAGGGGACAAATGTCTCTGTTTGGAGGGACACGGACCTGTAACTGCGGTTTCCATACAAACAAGGTACCAGAGGTCTCTCATACAATTATGAGGTGTTGGTGTTGCATTCTGTATTATTAAAATTTCACTTTCTTGTCCGTGAACCTCTAGCCTTCCAGCTCTGTCCCTGTGTCATCTTCGGGGACACCACAACCAGGACCCTCATCTGCATCAGCATCTTCCTTTTCACCCGCCGTAAAGCCTGGGCAGATACCTCAAAAGCCCATTTTGACTTTGTCATCGGTAAGTAATGAGGATTTACTTATGCTGATATTTATATTATTAATATATTCAACTATATTAAAATGTACAGGGCTCCACTTAAGGTTACCTTTTTCTTTTTGTCAGTTTACAAAGCCACGGTTTGGTGGCTCTCATGGTGCCGCTTTAAAGCCAAACCTGAGTTTGGCTGGGAAGCATGCAACTCAGGTAATGTAAGGAGAGTGACACAGCTTGAATTTGAATTTGCAATATATGCAATCTGGTCATATTACTATAATACCTAATAATGATAAATTGTTTTATTATAATGTTGTAAACTGTGCTCTTATTCTCTCAGCCCGTCAGTAGAACATCTGAGCCATCCAGCACTATCACAAGTGCGATGGCAAGAAGGACGCCTTCCCCTTCCCGCAGGATGTTCATTCAGACTGTCTCTCCTCTTTCACTTCCTCCCTCTCCTGTGCCTTCAACTGCCTCAACCTCCTCCATTCCACCAGCCACTGCCAGAGCTGTAAGAAACTAAATTAAGTTGTTTTCTTCACATTGACATTTTACTACACTCAAAACAAGTATTCTTCATGGGTGGATTGTAATCATATCTATATATGTACTTTTTAAAATGATAAATTAGGAAGTGTCATCTGCCGCCTCCTCCTGTATCTCCTCTGGTACCTCCTCTGCTCCTCTCGCCCCTGTGACCTCTGCATCTACCTCTGCTGGTGTCTCCTCTGCTGCTCCATCTGTGGCTGGTCCTTCAGCCCAGCCTGCACCTGATACTCTGCCACTGGCTGAAAATGTGGAGACTGCTCCTGGGTCAGAGCCTGGCTGGCTGCCCACAAAGCTGATCAAGACCATACCAGTTCAAGATCAGAAATGGATCTCAGCAGCTCTCTGGAAGAACCAGCGGCTGCGCACTGACCTCAGACTGTGGTATGATCCACCAGAGCCAGCCCTCATTTACCATCAGGTCCCCAATCCAGAGCGCTTCTTCGCTCACCGCCTTCTCTTGTGGATGCCATACCACCTATGGAAGGTCAGCCTGAGCTGTCCTGTGTGTGGAAAGCAGCTCACAAGCTATGGAGCCCACAAGAGAGCCCGCCACGTTCTGGATGTCGACAGGTATTACCTGATGATAACAGAGACTCTCTGGTGCAGTTCAGTTGGTTGCAAAACAACGTACCTTTCCACCAGCAAGACTGTCTTGGACCAGCTGGATTTGGCACACCGGCTGGAGTTCAGACTGATCCTGACTCGAAAGTGAGTATACTGAGATAATTCAGCTTAGGTCACAGATGTTTGTCATTGAACACACAACAGATGAATTGGTTTTTGTGAATTGGTTCCAGTTCTAAATTAACGCAGAATTATTTTAACAGTTTTAATATGTGTCTCTTTCTGTCTCTTTCCCTTTGCTTAATACAGATACGCTTGTGATATGCGGGTGATTCGCTTTCTGAGGGAGAGGGCGCTCGGTAACAGTCCCACCCGCTTGGTCAGACAGCTGAGGGAAAACCACAGCGAGGAGTGGCTTAAGCGCCTCTGCCGGTACCTTGGGGCATGCTCGGACTTTGCGGCCCGGCCAAGCCTGCTCCCTGTCAAGTTCCAGGAACCACCTGAGCCAGTGGATATTCCCTCACACAGGTGGATGCTGGCTGTTTACGGACGAGACATCCTCAGCAGGCTGGACCACATCAAAGCCAGCATTACATCAATTTTTGGCAGTATCCTGAAAATGGACTCTACAAAGAAGGTAAATGTTTTTGACTGTTAACACCGTAAATTACTACAATATAAACAAAAGTAGTCTAAAATACAACATTAGCAGTAGGCCTACATACAATTTTAAAAAAGAAACATAGTACTATTATACTAGCGCTCACGTATAAATTCAACAATTTATTTAATCGTTCACTGTCTTTTCTGTTTCATTACAGATCACCAAGAAGCTGTCAGGCATTGCCAAGGGGACCGCCTTGTGGCTTACAACCGTGAGCAACGAGAGGGGTCAAATCCTTATCAGTGTCCTGACTGCTCAGGAGGGTTCTGGCTTGGACATCATGGCAACAGACCTCATCTCCAGGTACAGAAATGCTGGTGTGGCTCCTCCTCAGCTACTCTATGTAGACTGTGACTGTTGTCGGGAGGGCAGAGGAGAGACCAAGTTGAAGGAAAGATTTGGTGGGTGGCCAGACCTGGTTGTCAAGCTTGACATATACCACTTCATGCGGCGACTGGCATCTGGGTGTACAAAGGATGCACATCCTTTGTACCCTATCTTCATGGCGAAACTGTCAAGCTGCATTTTTGAGTGGGACAGAGGAGATGTTGCCTTGCTGCGCCAAGCCAAGCGGGAGCAGCTGAGACAGGAAGGTGTCCCTGGCATCACAGACAGTATAGTGGACCAGCAGATCACCAAGGAGGAACTGGCCCTGCACTGTAGAAGGCAGACGAGAGGAGAGAGGCAGACCATCGTCATGATAGAGCAACTCCTTAACGAGTTGATCGGGGTCAAGGGCAGAGACTTCCTTGGTGTCCCTCTTTTGGACCAGGAGAGGATGCAGCACATCTGGCAAATCCAGCAGAGGCATGTTAAGTGCATACAGGATGAACCAGGTGTGCTGCTCTATAGGCAGACTGGCACCACCACCAAGGCAGGCATTGTCCTGCCCAACTACAGATGTGCAAGGGGGTCCACATCGCTTGAGTCATTTCACCTACATGTGAACAGGTTCATTCCAGGTTAGTATGAATCATTATTCATCAAATATTTACAGTTTAACATTTTACTTGATTGTTTTCATTACCAGTATCTTAGAAACAGTGACACAATTAATGTTTTCAAATGACCAAACACAACAAATTAACATGCAGTTGTGCTCACATTTGTACTACCTTAAGGAACGAGTGCCAACAGCTTGAATTTCCAGCTGTACCTCCTGGAAGGTCTCAACAGATGGAACCAGGACCGTGAAGCTGCATCCCTGCCAGTCAAGCCTCCCTCCCTGCTCAGCTACTCAGGAGACCTTACTCACTGTGTGAACACACTCAGTGTCAAGGTGCTCGGAAGGAAGCTTGTCCCCTCTTTTCAGCCACCTGCTGTTTACACTGGTTAGTTTTAGCTTTCCATCACGATGAAGCTATTTGTTATATCCATTAAAATATAACAATCTTTTTTATGAATTTTGTGAGAGCCAATTTTCCTCTTTCTGTTATTGTCTTGTCTGTCCCAGGGGAGCTAATAGGTGTAGATTACCTATTCCGCCAGACGGGACAGGCCTTACAGAATGCACATGCTGACTCAGAGGAGACCAATCAGATGCTGGAGGATGTCGGCACCGAGGAAGAGCTGCAAGATGAGGGCTTTGAAGACACTGGCTTTGACCCAACAGTTGAAGTACTGGCCCTGTCCTCTGACCCCTCATCTGTCACCACCAGCTCAGCCCACATTCCTCCCACCCCTCTGCAGGCCTCTGCTGGTCCTGCGCAACCCATCACCTTTGCGGCACCTCAACAGCAGCTGGTACGTGTTTTTTTATGTGACATATCATCTGTTTTACTTGTGGTGTAGTGTGAATTTTTATTTCAATTGTATCGATTGTTTCAGGCTCTCACTTTGCTGACCAAAAGGTCCTCAGCCACCAGCTCAGCCTCTGTCCCTCCTCTCCCCACCACCCTCACAACCACTTGGTCTGCTGCTACAGCTACTGCAGGGTCACAAACCCCAGCAGCACCTGAGCAACAGCTAGTAAGTCTTTTTGTGAAATGTTGTGTCAAAAAGGTGTCAGTGGTCTTATTGTTTTGCTTGTCATTGTATTATTTTGATGATTATTTTATACATTTAACAGATATTGTATGAGCACACCACGTCCTCTGGCCCATCTGCTGCCCCCAGCACAGCCGCTGCTCCTCCCTACATCACCATCCCACCAAACACTCTGTCCACTCAAACCGCTGCTCCCTCTGGGGCACCTGCCATGACCCGAGCAGCACCTGAGCAACAGCTGGTAAGTCATTTCGTGACTAGTTAGACAGTGACAGACGTGTTACTTTTCTGCCTGTGATATTGATTTTGATGTACTTTATTCTCCAGCAGGCTGTTGATGAGCACGGTGTTCCAGGGATGGACCGAGTGGATAGCCTGGCAGAGTACTTGGTGGGGCTTCGGACTGTAACTGGCCAAACACTTAGCAACCAGCAGGCCAGTACAATTGTCGCCCTTTGGCAGAACCTCCTGACATATGACCAGCAAAGGGTGGTGTATGCTGCGCGGCACCAGGTGCGTCTGACCACAGGACGCTTCAGGTGCTCAAAAAAGAGACCTGAATTTACACCAGGTGTGGAGAGCATGACGCGTTGCTCCTTGGCGTCTTCAGGATCCCCTGCCCAGTGGCCAGGCTGTAGTCGGCTAGTAGAGTCCATCTGTGTCAAGCTGTGTAGCGTTCACAAGAGCCCCAAAAAACAGGGCAGTTACGCACTGACAAGATGGACTCTGATTGTCACTGACTATGGGAAGATCAGGCAGCTGGTCCTGGGTAATGCCACAGTGATGCAGAGCACTACTCTGCAGTTGTTTGAGATAAATCAAACAACGCTGGTTCAGTGGCACAACAAGAGACTGAAGAGGCAGGACAGTAGTATTCTGCTCCAAGGGGTCAACTTGCCTGCCTCTATTCCAGTTGCTCCTGCGCCTCTCCCACCTGTACAGGTGCGCCCCACAGCTGCACCCCCACGCCCTGGACCCCAGCATCAGTACCACTTGCCCCGGAGTACAGCAGGACAGGCAGTGGTCAAGAGGAAGTCTGCAGCTCAGAGGCAGTTGTTCCCTCAGCCGGCACCTCCACCTACATCTGCCACTTTCCCTATTGTCCCGAACCCCAGCCCTGTCATCGCTCCACTTATAGTAATGATCCCACAAGCACCTGGAGCCCAACAGATCGCTCCTTCTGTCCCGCTTCTCTCCCCACCACCTGCCCGCAGGACTTACACCCGGACAGTTGACAAAAATAAGTGTAGTCAGTGCCAACAGCCCCGCAATCGAGAAACTGGTCACAGCCAGTATTATGGCTACATATACTGTCCCCAGAAAGCAAACATGCCAGTCGAGCAATGGATGGAGGAGATGCGGAGAAAAAGGGCAGAAAAAAAATAGATTTGTCTGTGTGTACATATTGTAAATAGTTTTAAAAGAAAATAAATGTCTTGTTATATTTTAGTCTTGTTCTGATACTTTCCTAGCCTTATTATCTTCTATTTTTAGTTTATTTATTATATTTTATTTGTTTTTTGCATTATAGTGTACTATAGTTTTAGGTGTGTACACACACAGAATTAAAGTGAGATTTTTGTAATAAATTTGCTACATTTCTACATAAGTCTTTTCCCCTTATTTCTACCAAAAATGTCAAGCAAACTTAAGCTGCAAAAATAAAAATTGTTGCAGTACTTGCAATACTTGTCTTCACTGGTCAGAAATTTTCAATATATTCTAGCCAAAAGTAAATGCAAAACATGTGTGTCTACCTGTGGTGATTTTTACAAATGTTTCTTACATTGCTATATAAAGTTTATTATTATTTCATCAGTAATAACATTTTGACATTGTGTAAGCATCAAACAACACATTTAACTGCTATTTGGTTGTATGACATTCACAAGAAGCCCCTATCCAATTTGTATCACTTATTAAGTGATATTTGATAGATTTATAACACTTGGCAATTTTGGGTAGCAACATGTTCCAGACGGGAACCGAACCGGCGACCTTTGGGTCCACAGCTTCCTGCCATACTCCAGTTAAGTGACATGTTTGGTCATATTTCTCAAAATAATGGAGAGAAAACAGTGCCCAATAACTTCTGATGGGCAGCAGAGACACTTATAACTATCAGTTCACTTCATTTCTCTCAATTTCTCAATTTTTCCTCTCTTTTCCTTCATTTTTCTTCTTCCCCCTTCTCCCCCTTCTTTCCTTCTTCTTCCCCCCCCTATCCAGACTATTGTTCCCCAGCTTTAGCGGAGTCGGTAGAGCATGAGACTCTTAATCTCAGGGTCGTGGGTTCGAGCCCCACGTTGGGCGAGGATATTTTGTGATAAGCTGTCCTTCATCAACTCAATCATCCGTTGGATTTGTGAGGGATGGACACAGATATCACATGTCGACTCTGGGTAACCTGACACAGTTTCTGACTGACCGCATGCTGGCTGCTAAAGGAAAGCGAACAGCAACTACCTTGTTTACGTTTGTGCCGTTAGCGAACAGGTTACTGTTAGAGTAACTCTCAAGTTTCAGTGTGTGGGTACCTAGCTTGCAACTTGTTGTTGCATGTAGCAATGGGGTTTTCCAAGCAGATAGCGGAAGGAAGGGGGGAACAGGCAAGAGATGATAGACTGATGCCAACAGTGTACATCCGTTAAGTCAACCGAGTCTAGCCTTTTGTCCATGATAGTTACTTTAGCCTCGAAATTTGACCCTTTTTTTTAACCTTACATAGCCCGGCTAGTTCAGTCGGTAGAGCATGAGACTCTTAATCTCAGGGTCGTGGGTTCGAGCTCCACGTTGGGCGAGGATATTTTGTGATAAGCTGTCCATTCATCAACTCAATCATCCGTTGGATTTATGAAGGATGGACACAGATATCACAGGTCTACTCTTGGTAACCTGACTCATCGCATGCTGGCTGCTAAAGGAAAGCAAACAGCAACTACCTTGTTTACGTTTGTGCTGTTAGCGAACAGGTTACTGTTCAGAGTGTGGGTAGCTAGCTTGCAACTTGTTGTTGCATGTAGCAATGGGGTTTTCCAAGCAGATAGCGGAAGGAACAGGGGAACAGGCGACAAATGATAGACTGATGCCAACAGTGTACATCCGTTAAGTCAACCGAGTCTAGCCTTTTGTCCATGATTGTTACTTTAGCCTCGAAATTTGACCCTTTTTCCCAACCTTACGTGGCCCGGCTAGCTCAGTCGGTAGAGCATGAGACTCTTAATCTCAGGGTCGTGGGTTCGAGCCCCACGTTGGGCGAGGATGTTTTGTGATAAACTGTCCTTCATCAACTCAATCATCCGTTGGATTTGTGAGGGATGGACACAGATATCACATGTCGACTCTGGGTAACCTGACTCATCGCATGCTGGCTGCTAAAGGAAAGCAAACAGCAACTACCTTGTTTACGTTTGTGCCGTTAGCGAACAGGTTACTGTTCAGAGTGTGGGTAGCTCGCTTGCAACTTGTTGTTGCATGTAGCAATGGGGTTTTCCAAGCAGATAGCGGTAGGAAGGGTGGAACAGGCGATGAATAATAGACTGATGCCAACAGTGTACATCTGTTAAGTTAACCGAGTCTAGCCTTTTGACCAGGACAGTTACTTTAGCCTCGAAATTTGACCCTTTTTCCCAACCTTACGTGGCCCGGCTAGCTCAGTCGGTAGAGCATGAGACTCTTAATCTCAGGGTCGTGGGTTCGAGCCCCACGTTGGGCGAGGATGTTTTGTGATAAGCTGTCCTTCATCAACTCAATCATCCGTTGGATTTGTGAGGGATGGACACAGATATCACATGTCGACTCTGGGTAACCTGACTCATCGCATGCTGGCTGCTAAAGGAAAGCAAACAGCAACTACCTTGTTTACGTTTGTGCTGTTAGCGAGCAGGTTACTGTTCAGTGTGTGGGTAGCTCGCTTGCAACTTGTTGTTGCATGTAGCAATGGGGTTTTCCAAGCAGATAGCGGAAGGAAGGGTGGAACAGGCGATGAATAATAGACTGATGCCAACAGTGTACATCTGTTAAGTTAACCGAGTCTAGCCTTTTGACCAGGACAGTTACTTTAGCCTCGAAATTTGACCCTTTTTCCCAACCTTACGTGGCCCGGCTAGCTCAGTCGGTAGAGCATGAGACTCTTAATCTCAGGGTCGTGGGTTCGAGCCCCACGTTGGGCGAGGATGTTTTGTGATAAGCTGTCCTTCATCAACTCAATCATCCATTGGATTTGTGAGGGATGGACACAGATATCACATGTCGACTCTGGGTAACCTGACTCATCGCATGCTGGCTGCTAAAGGAAAGCAAACAGCAACTACCTTGTTTACGTTTGTGCCGTTAGCGAACAGGTTACTGTTCAGAGTGTGGGTAGCTCGCTTGCAACTTGTTGTTGCATGTAGCAATGGGGTTTTCCAAGCAGATAGCGGAAGGAAGGGTGGAACAGGCGATGAATAATAGACTGATGCCAACAGTGTACATCTGTTAAGTTAACCGAGTCTAGCATTTTGACCAGGACAGTTACTTTAGCCTCGAAATTTGACCCTTTTTCTCAATCTTATGTGGCCCGGCTAGCTCAGTCGGTAGAGCATGAGACTCTTAATCTCAGGGTCGTGGGTTCGAGCCCCACGTTGGGCGAGGATGTTTTGTGATAAGCTGTCCTTCATCAACTCAATCATCCGTTGGATTTGTGAGGGATGGACACAGATATCACATGTCGACTCTGGGTAACCTGACTCATCGCATGCTGGCTGCTAAAGGAAAGCAAACAGCAACTACCTTGTTTACGTTTGTGCCGTTAGCGAACAGGTTACTGTTCAGAGTGTGGGTAGCTCGCTTGCAACTTGTTGTTGCATGTAGCAATGGGGTTTTCCAAGCAGATAGCGGTAGGAAGGGTGGAACAGGCGATGAATAATAGACTGATGCCAACAGTGTACATCTGTTAAGTTAACCGAGTCTAGCCTTTTGACCATGACAGTTACTGTAGCCTCGAAATTTGACCCTTTTTTTTAACCTTACGTAGCCCGGCTAGCTCAGTTGGTATAGCATGAGACTCTTAATCTCATGGTCTTGGCTTCGAGCTCCACGTTGGCGAGGATGTTTTGTGATAAGCTGTCCAATCATCCGTTGGATTTGTGAGGGATGGACACAGATGTCGCGTCTTGACTCTGGGTAACCTGACGCAGTTTCTGACTCACCGCATGCTGGCTGCTAAAGGAAAGCAAACAGCAACTACCTTGTTTACGTTTGTGCTGTTAGCGAGCAGGTTACTGTTCAGTGTGTGGGTAGCTCGCTTGCAACTTGTTGTTGCATGTAGCAATGGGGTTTTCCAAGCAGATAGCGGAAGGAAGGGTGGAACAGGCGATGAATAATAGACTGATGCCAACAGTGTACATCTGTTAAGTTAACCGAGTCTAGCCTTTTGACCAGGACAGTTACTTTAGCCTCGAAATTTGACCCTTTTTCCCAACCTTACGTGGCCCGGCTAGCTCAGTCGGTAGAGCATGAGACTCTTAATCTCAGGGTCGTGGGTTCGAGCCCCACGTTGGGCGAGGATGTTTTGTGATAAGCTGTCCTTCATCAACTCAATCATCCATTGGATTTGTGAGGGATGGACACAGATATCACATGTCGACTCTGGGTAACCTGACTCATCGCATGCTGGCTGCTAAAGGAAAGCAAACAGCAACTACCTTGTTTACGTTTGTGCCGTTAGCGAACAGGTTACTGTTCAGAGTGTGGGTAGCTCGCTTGCAACTTGTTGTTGCATGTAGCAATGGGGTTTTCCAAGCAGATAGCGGAAGGAAGGGTGGAACAGGCGATGAATAATAGACTGATGCCAACAGTGTACATCTGTTAAGTTAACCGAGTCTAGCATTTTGACCAGGACAGTTACTTTAGCCTCGAAATTTGACCCTTTTTCTCAATCTTATGTGGCCCGGCTAGCTCAGTCGGTAGAGCATGAGACTCTTAATCTCAGGGTCGTGGGTTCGAGCCCCACGTTGGGCGAGGATGTTTTGTGATAAGCTGTCCTTCATCAACTCAATCATCCGTTGGATTTGTGAGGGATGGACACAGATATCACATGTCGACTCTGGGTAACCTGACTCATCGCATGCTGGCTGCTAAAGGAAAGCAAACAGCAACTACCTTGTTTACGTTTGTGCCGTTAGCGAACAGGTTACTGTTCAGAGTGTGGGTAGCTCGCTTGCAACTTGTTGTTGCATGTAGCAATGGGGTTTTCCAAGCAGATAGCGGTAGGAAGGGTGGAACAGGCGATGAATAATAGACTGATGCCAACAGTGTACATCTGTTAAGTTAACCGAGTCTAGCCTTTTGACCAGGACAGTTACTTTAGCCTCGAAATTTGACCCTTTTTTTTAACCTTACGTAGCCCGGCTAGCTCAGTTGGTATAGCATGAGACTCTTAATCTCATGGTCTTGGCTTCGAGCTCCACGTTGGCGAGGATGTTTTGTGATAAGCTGTCCAATCATCCGTTGGATTTGTGAGGGATGGACACAGATGTCGCGTCTTGACTCTGGGTAACCTGACGCAGTTTCTGACTCACCGCATGCTGGCTGCTAAAGGAAAGCAAACAGCAACTACCTTGTTTACGTTTGTGCTGTTAGCGAGCAGGTTACTGTTCAGTGTGTGGGTAGCTCGCTTGCAACTTGTTGTTGCATGTAGCAATGGGGTTTTCCAAGCAGATAGCGGAAGGAAGGGTGGAACAGGCGATGAATAATAGACTGATGCCAACAGTGTACATCTGTTAAGTTAACCGAGTCTAGCCTTTTGACCAGGACAGTTACTTTAGCCTCGAAATTTGACCCTTTTTCCCAACCTTACGTGGCCCGGCTAGCTCAGTCGGTAGAGCATGAGACTCTTAATCTCAGGGTCGTGGGTTCGAGCCCCACGTTGGGCGAGGATGTTTTGTGATAAGCTGTCCTTCATCAACTCAATCATCCATTGGATTTGTGAGGGATGGACACAGATATCACATGTCGACTCTGGGTAACCTGACTCATCGCATGCTGGCTGCTAAAGGAAAGCAAACAGCAACTACCTTGTTTACGTTTGTGCCGTTAGCGAACAGGTTACTGTTCAGAGTGTGGGTAGCTCGCTTGCAACTTGTTGTTGCATGTAGCAATGGGGTTTTCCAAGCAGATAGCGGAAGGAAGGGTGGAACAGGCGATGAATAATAGACTGATGCCAACAGTGTACATCTGTTAAGTTAACCGAGTCTAGCATTTTGACCAGGACAGTTACTTTAGCCTCGAAATTTGACCCTTTTTCTCAATCTTATGTGGCCCGGCTAGCTCAGTCGGTAGAGCATGAGACTCTTAATCTCAGGGTCGTGGGTTCGAGCCCCACGTTGGGCGAGGATGTTTTGTGATAAGCTGTCCTTCATCAACTCAATCATCCGTTGGATTTGTGAGGGATGGACACAGATATCACATGTCGACTCTGGGTAACCTGACTCATCGCATGCTGGCTGCTAAAGGAAAGCAAACAGCAACTACCTTGTTTACGTTTGTGCCGTTAGCGAACAGGTTACTGTTCAGAGTGTGGGTAGCTCGCTTGCAACTTGTTGTTGCATGTAGCAATGGGGTTTTCCAAGCAGATAGCGGTAGGAAGGGTGGAACAGGCGATGAATAATAGACTGATGCCAACAGTGTACATCTGTTAAGTTAACCGAGTCTAGCCTTTTGACCAGGACAGTTACTTTAGCCTCGAAATTTGACCCTTTTTTTTAACCTTACGTAGCCCGGCTAGCTCAGTTGGTATAGCATGAGACTCTTAATCTCATGGTCTTGGCTTCGAGCTCCACGTTGGCGAGGATGTTTTGTGATAAGCTGTCCAATCATCCGTTGGATTTGTGAGGGATGGACACAGATGTCGCGTCTTGACTCTGGGTAACCTGACGCAGTTTCTGACTCACCGCATGCTGGCTGCTAAAGGAAAGCGAACAGCAACTACCTTGTTTACGTTTGTGCTGTTAGCGAACAGCTTACTGTTAGAGTAACTCGCAAGTTTCAGCGTGTGGGTAGCTAGCTTGCAACTTGTTGTTTCATGTAGCAATGGGGTTTTCCAAGCAGATAGCGGAAGGAAGGAGGCAACAGGCGACAAATGATAGACTTATACATTCTTTCAGTTAACCGAGTCTAGCCTTTTGACCATGACAGTTACTGTAGCCTCGAAATTTGACCCTTTTTCTCCTCATTACGTAGCCCGGCTAGCTCAGTTGGTATAGCATGAGACTCTTAATCTCATGGTCTTGGCTTCGAGCTCCACGTTGGCGAGGATGTTTTGTGATAAGCTGTCCAATCATCCGTTGGATTTGTGAGGGATGGACACAGATGTCGCGTCTTGACTCTGGGTAACCTGACGCAGTTTCTGACTCACCGCATGCTGGCTGCTAAAGGAAAGCAAACAGCAACTACCTTGTTTACGTTTGTGCTGTTAGCGAGCAGGTTACTGTTCAGTGTGTGGGTAGCTCGCTTGCAACTTGTTGTTGCATGTAGCAATGGGGTTTTCCAAGCAGATAGCGGAAGGAAGGGTGGAACAGGCGATGAATAATAGACTGATGCCAACAGTGTACATCTGTTAAGTTAACCGAGTCTAGCCTTTTGACCAGGACAGTTACTTTAGCCTCGAAATTTGACCCTTTTTCCCAACCTTACGTGGCCCGGCTAGCTCAGTCGGTAGAGCATGAGACTCTTAATCTCAGGGTCGTGGGTTCGAGCCCCACGTTGGGCGAGGATGTTTTGTGATAAGCTGTCCTTCATCAACTCAATCATCCATTGGATTTGTGAGGGATGGACACAGATATCACATGTCGACTCTGGGTAACCTGACTCATCGCATGCTGGCTGCTAAAGGAAAGCAAACAGCAACTACCTTGTTTACGTTTGTGCCGTTAGCGAACAGGTTACTGTTCAGAGTGTGGGTAGCTCGCTTGCAACTTGTTGTTGCATGTAGCAATGGGGTTTTCCAAGCAGATAGCGGAAGGAAGGGTGGAACAGGCGATGAATAATAGACTGATGCCAACAGTGTACATCTGTTAAGTTAACCGAGTCTAGCATTTTGACCAGGACAGTTACTTTAGCCTCGAAATTTGACCCTTTTTCTCAATCTTACGTGGCCCGGCTAGCGGTAGCGGGGGACCGAGAGACTGTATGATCTCGTCCAATCCCCTCTCCTCATTTCCATCTTTCTCCATCTTTGCTGTGGCCAATCGCTGCGGCCCATTTCCAAAATTCGGACGGCCGACCAATCGGGGCTCGCCATTTCCATCTTTGCTGACAGCCAATCACGATGGCCCTTTTCCAAAATTTGGTTCGCGCAGCCGCAGAAAGTCTTTTTTTCCCCTCTCCTTTTTTTCCCGAGCGAGCCGGCCGGCTTAATTTCTCCGGAGAAGTTAAGAAGAGTTGTACTTCATCCTCAATTAACAACAAAAAAGTAAGTATACTGCTTATATTAGTGTATTTAGTCAACTAGCTAGCCCGATAAGTATTACGTATGTATTACAAAGAGAAACAAATAAACAGAGAAACGATTTTGACGTCGCCGTGGTCGACGTTAACATTAGGTTTTTTTTTTGTTTTTTTTTTAAAAAAAGCGGGTTTCATCTATAATTTACAGTTTGACATTGTTTCTACATGTTTATATCAATATGGATCACTAGCATTGCATACGACCAGTGTCTGTTGATAAAGATAACATTGCTCTCATTGACTATCGCGTTATACCGGTCATAAACTAAATTAGCTTAAATTATTATACCGCCTCTTTTTTGCGCCAGTTTTAAAGCATAAAGAGTTAAGATGAGTTTGCATATTTCGTTTTTCTCCGAGAACAATATATATAATCATAACGTTGTTACTGTACTGCGGTACCTCAATTATGCAAACAGTACAGTTTAACATCAGTATAATGTTAGAGCATATTCAGTATATATTATGAATGAGATTTGTCTTGTATTCGGGTGTTGCACCTGTTGCGAATCAAGACTTAACTTGAATATGTTTAACTAATTGATTATAAACTGTGTGTGACTGTATGTAACACGCACTTATGGCTTACTACTTCATTATACACTGAGCTGAAATGTGTTAGAATTTGCTTCTTTGTATGCAGGTGTTCTTATAATAGTGTAATATAATACAAATATATTAGTGTACTATAATAGTGGACATAACTGTGCACATTGATTTGGTTATATTGTGTAATGAACTGAATTATTATAAACCTTAGTTGGTTTGGTATAAACACTTTTCTTTCTCTATTAATGGCAGATGGCTTCCAAACAGAAGAAGCACAGATCAATGGCCGATTATGAGTGGATGTCCCGCCTACGTAGGTTCGCTGCCTCGGGGGTCTGGCCCTCTGAGGCAGGAAACAGGCCGGCACCACGCCAGAAAAAGTGGCATGAGCTGTATCTGAAGGTAAACTTGGACAAAGTGATATGTGAGCACTATCATCAAACACAAAGCTATGTCATATTAAAAGGAGACACATTCTTATGATTCACTGTCAAACAATATTACAGATTGAGAAATGTCCGATGCAGCAGAGGGGACAAATGTCTCTGTTTGGAGGGACACGGACTTGTAACTGCGGGTTCCATACAAACAAGGTACCAGAGGTCTCTCATATAATTATGAGGTGTTGGTGTTGCATTCTGTATTATTAAAATTTCACTTTCTTGTCCGTGAACCTCTAGCCTTCCAGCTCTGTCCCTGTGTCCTCTTCGGGGACACCACAACCAGGACCCTCATCTGCATCAGCATCTTCTTTTTCACCCGCCGTAAAGCCTGGGCAGATACCTCAAAAGCCCATTTTGACTTTGTCATCGGTAAGTAATGAGGATTTAATTATGCTGATGTTTATATTATTAATATATTCAACTATATTAAAATGTACAGGGCTCCACTTAAGGTTACCTTTTTCTTTTTGTCAGTTTACAAAGCCACGGTTTGGTGGCTCTCATGGTGCCGCTTTAAAGCCAAACCTGAGTTTGGCTGGGAAGCATGCAACTCAGGTAATGTAAGGAGAGTGACACAGCTTGAATTTGAATTTGCAATATATGCAATCTGGTCCTATTACTATAATACCTAATAATGATAAATTGTTTTATTATAATGTTGTAAACGCTCTTATTCTCTCAGCCCGTCAGTAGAACATCTGAGCCATCCAGCACTATCACAAGTGCGATGGCAAGAAGGACGCCTTCCCCTTCCCGCAGGATGTTCATTCAGACTGTCTCTCCTCTTTCACTTCCTCCCTCTCCTGTGCCTTCAACTGCCTCAACTTCCTCCATTCCACCAGCCACTGCCAGAGCTGTAAGAAACTAATTTAAGTTGTTTTCTTCACATTGACATTTTACTACACTCAAAACAAGTATTCTTCATGAGTGGATTGTAATCATATCTATATATGTACTTTTTAAAAATGATAAATTAGGGAGTGTCATCTGCCGCCTCCTCCTGCATCTCCTCTGGTACCTCCTCTGCTCCTCTCGCCCCTGTGACCTCTGCATCTACCTCTGCTGGTGTCTCCTCTGCTGCTCCATCTGTGGCTGGTCCTTCAGCCCAGCCTGCACCTGATACTCTGCCACTGGCTGAAAATGTGGAGACTGCTCCTGGGTCAGAGCCTGGCTGGCTGCCCACAAAGCTGATCAAGACCATACCAGTTCAAGATCAGAAATGGATCTCAGCAGCTCTCTGGAAGAACCAGCGGCTGCGCACTGACCTCAGACTGTGGTATGATCCACCAGAGCCAGCCCTCATTTACCATCAGGTCCCCAATCCAGAGCGCTTCTTCGCTCACCGCCTTCTCTTGTGGATGCCATACCACCTATGGAAGGTCAGCCTGAGCTGTCCTGTGTGTGGAAAGCAGCTCACAAGCTATGGAGCCCACAAGAGAGCCCGCCACGTTCTGGATGTCGACAGGTATTACCTGATGATAACAGAGACTCTCTGGTGCAGTTCAGTTGGTTGCAAAACAACGTACCTTTCCACCAGCAAGACTGTCTTGGACCAGCTGGATTTGGCACACAGGCTGGAGTTCAGACTGATCCTGACTCGAAAGTAAGTATACTGAGATAATTCAGCTTAGGTCACAGATGTTTGTCATTGAACACACAACAGATGAATTGGTTTTTGTGATGAGAATTTTTGTTTGAATTTTGAGCTGACTCTGATCTCCTTCCTCCAGTTCTAAATTAACGCAGAATAATTTTAACAGTTTTAGTATGTGTCTCTTTCTGTCTCTTTCCCTTTGCTTAATACAGATACGCTTGTGATATGCGGGTGATTCGCTTTCTGAGGGAGAGGGCGCTCGGTAACAGTCCCACCCGCTTGGTCAGACAGCTGAGGGAAAACCACAGCGAGGAGTGGCTTAAGCGCCTCTGCCGGTACCTTGGGGCATGCTCGGACTTTGCGGCCCGGCCAAGCCTGCTCCCTGTCAAGTTCCAGGAACCACCTGAGCCAGTGGATATTCCCTCACACAGGTGGATGCTGGCTGTTTACGGACGAGACATCCTCAGCAGTCTGGACCACATCAAAGCCAGCATTACATCAATTTTTGGCAGTATCCTGAAAATGGACTCTACAAAGAAGGTAAATGTTTTTGACTGTTAACACCGTAAATTACTACAATATAAACAAAAGTAGTCTAAAATACAACATTAGCAGTAGGCCTACATACAATTTTAAAAAAGAAACATAGTACTATTATACTAGCGCTCACGTATAAATTCAACAATTTATTTAATCGTTCACTGCCTTTTCTGTTTCATTACAGATCACCAAGAAGCTGTCAGGCATTGCCAAGGGGACCGCCTTGTGGCTTACAACCGTGAGCAACGAGAGGGGTCAAATCCTTATCAGTGTCCTGACTGCTCAGGAGGGTTCTGGCTTGGACATCATGGCAACAGACCTCATCTGCAGGTACAGAAATGCTGGTGTGGCTCCTCCTCAGCTACTCTATGTAGACTGTGACTGTTGTCGGGAGGGCAGAGGAGAGACCAAGTTGAAGGAAAGATTTGGTGGGTGGCCAGACCTGGTTGTCAAGCTTGACATATACCACTTCATGCGGCGACTGGCATCTGGGTGTACAAAGGATGCACATCCTTTGTACCCCATCTTCATGGCGAAACTGTCAAGCTGCATTTTTGAGTGGGACAGAGGAGATGTTGCCTTGCTGCGTCAAGCCAAGCGGGAGCAGCTGAGACAGGAAGGTGTCCCTGGCATCACAGACAGTATAGTGGACCAGCAGATCACCAAGGAGGAACTGGCCCTGCACTGTAGAAGGCAGACGAGAGGAGAGAGGCAGACTATCGTCATGATAGAGCAACTCCTTAACGAGTTGATCGGGGTCAAGGGCAGAGACTTCCTTGGTGTCCCTCTTTTGGACCAGGAGAGGATGCAGCACATCTGGCAAATCCAGCAGAGGCATGTTAAGTGCATACAGGATGAACCAGGTGTGCTGCTCTATAGGCAGACTGGCACCACCACCAAGGCAGGCATTGTCCTGCCCAACTACAGATGTGCAAGGGGGTCCACATCGCTTGAGTCATTTCACCTACATGTGAACAGGTTCATTCCAGGTTAGTATGAATCATTATTCATCAAATATTTACAGTTTAACATTTTACTTTATTGTTTTCATTACCAGTATCTTAGAAACAGTGACACAATTAATGTTTTCAAATGACCAAACACAACAAATTAACATGCAGTTGTGCTCACATTTGTACTACCTTAAGGAACGAGTGCCAACAGCTTGAATTTCCAGCTGTACCTCCTGGAAGGTCTCAACAGATGGAACCAGGACCGTGAAGCTGCATCCCTGGCAGTCAAGCCTCCCTCCCTGCTCAGCTACTCAGGAGACCTTACTCACTGTGTGAACACACTCAGTGTCAAGGTGCTCGGAAGGAAGCTTGTCCCCTCTTTTCAGCCACCTGCTGTTTACACTGGTTAGTTTTAGCTTTCCATCACGATGAAGCTATTTGTTATATCCATTAAAATATAACAATCTTTTTTATGAATTTTGTGAGAGCCAATTTTCCTCTTTCTGTTATTGTCTTGTCTGTCCCAGGGGAGCTAATAGGTGTAGATTACCTATTCCGCCAGACGGGACAGGCCTTACAGAATGCACATGCTGACTCAGAGGAGACCAATCAGATGCTGGAGGATGTCGGCACCGAGGAAGAGCTGCAAGATGAGGGCTTTGAAGACACTGGCTTTGACCCAACAGTTGAAGTACTGGCCCTGTCCTCTGACCCCTCATCTGTCACCACCAGCTCAGCCCACATTCCTCCCACCCCTCTGCAGGCCTCTGCTGGTCCTGCGCAACCCATCACCTTTGCGGCACCTCAACAGCAGCTGGTAAGTGTTTTTTTATGTGACATATCATCTGTTTTACTTGTGGTGTAGTGTGAATTTTTATTTCAATTGTATCGATTGTTTCAGGCTCTCACTTTGCTGACCAAAAGGTCCTCAGCCACCAGCTCAGCCTCTGTCCCTCCTCTCCCCACCACCCTCACAACCACTTGGTCTGCTGCTACAGCTACTGCAGGGTCACAAACCCCAGCAGCACCTGAGCAACAGCTAGTAAGTCTTTTTGTGAAATGTTGTGTCAAAAAGGTGTCAGTGGTCTTATTGTTTTGCTTGTCATTGTATTATTTTGATGATTATTTTATACATTTAACAGATATTGTATGAGCACACCACGTCCTCTGGCCCATCTGCTGCCCCCAGCACAGCCGCTGCTCCTCCCTACATCACCATCCCACCAAACACTCTGTCCACTCAAACCGCTGCTCCCTCTGGGGCACCTGCCATGACCCGAGCAGCACCTGAGCAACAGCTGGTAAGTCATTTCGTGACTAGTTAGACAGTGACAGACGTGTTACTTTTCTGCCTGTGATATTGATTTTGATGTACTTTATTCTCCAGCAGGCTGTTGATGAGCACGGTGTTCCAGGGATGGACCGAGTGGATAGCCTGGCAGAGTACTTGGTGGGGCTTCGGACTGTAACTGGCCAAACACTGAGCAACCAGCAGGCCAGTACAATTGTCGCCCTTTGGCAGAACCTCCTGACATATGACCAGCAAAGGGTGGTGTATGCTGCGCGGCACCAGGTGCGTCTGACCACAGGACGCTTCAGGTGCTCAAAAAAGAGACCTGAATTTACACCAGGTGTGGAGAGCATGACGCGTTGCTCCTTGGCGTCTTCAGGATCCCCTGCCCAGTGGCCAGGCTGTAGTCGGCTAGTAGAGTCCATCTGTGTCAAGCTGTGTAGCGTTCACAAGAGCCCCAAAAAACAGGGCAGTTACGCACTGACAAGATGGACTCTGATTGTCACTGACTATGGGAAGATCAGGCAGCTGGTCCTGGGTAATGCCACAGTGATGCAGAGCACTACTCTGCAGTTGTTTGAGATAAATCAAACAACGCTGGTTCAGTGGCACAACAAGAGACTGAAGAGGCAGGACAGTAGTATTCTGCTCCAAGGGGTCAACTTGCCTGCCTCTATTCCAGTTGCTCCTGCGCCTCTCCCACCTGTACAGGTGCGCCCCACAGCTGCACCCCCACGCCCTGGACCCCAGCATCAGTACCACTTGCCCCGGAGTACAGCAGGACAGGCAGTGGTCAAGAGGAAGTCTGCAGCTCAGAGGCAGTTGTTCCCTCAGCCGGCACCTCCACCTACATCTGCCACTTTCCCTATTGTCCCGAACCCCAGCCCTGTCATCGCTCCACTTATAGTAATGATCCCACAAGCACCTGGAGCCCAACAGATCGCTCCTTCTGTCCCGCTTCTCTCCCCACCACCTGCCCGCAGGACTTACACCCGGACAGTTGACAAAAATAAGTGTAGTCAGTGCCAACAGCCCCGCAATCGAGAAACTGGTCACAGCCAGTATTATGGCTACATATACTGTCCCCAGAAAGCAAACATGCCAGTCGAGCAATGGATGGAGGAGATGCGGAGAAAAAGGGCAGAAAAAAAATAGATTTGTCTGTGTGTACATATTGTAAATAGTTTTAAAAGAAAATAAATGTCTTGTTATATTTTAGTCTTGTTCTGATACTTTCCTAGCCTTATTATCTTCTATTTTTAGTTTATTTATTATATTTTATTTGTTTTTTGCATTATAGTGTACTATAGTTTTAGGTGTGTACACACACAGAATTAAAGTGAGATTTTTGTAATAAATTTGCTACATTTCTACATAAGTCTTTTCCCCTTATTTCTACCAAAAATGTCAAGCAAACTTAAGCTGCAAAAATAAAAATTGTTGCAGTACTTGCAATACTTGTCTTCACTGGTCAGAAATTTTCAATATATTCTAGCCAAAAGTAAATGCAAAACATGTGTGTCTACCTGTGGTGATTTTTACAAATGTTTCTTACATTGCTATATAAAGTTTATTATTATTTCATCAGTAATAACATTTTGACATTGTGTAAGCATCAAACAACACATTTAACTGCTATTTGGTTGTATGACATTCACAAGAAGCCCCTATCCAATTTGTATCACTTATTAAGTGATATTTGATAGATTTATAACACTTGGCAATTTTGGGTAGCAACATGTTCCAGACGGGAACCGAACCGGCGACCTTTGGGTCCACAGCTTCCTGCCATACTCCAGTTAAGTGACATGTTTGGTCATATTTCTCAAAATAATGGAGAGAAAACAGTGCCCAATAACTTCTGATGGGCAGCAGAGACACTTACAACTATCAGTTCACTTCATTTCTCTCAATTTCTCAATTTTTCCTCTCTTTTCCTTCATTTTTCTTCTTCCCCCTTCTCCCCCTTCTTTCCTTCTTCTTCCCCCCCCTATCCAGACTATTGTTCCCCAGCTTTGGCGCAGTCGGTAGAGCATGAGACTCTTAATCTCAGGGTCGTGGGTTCGAGCCCCACGTTGGGCGAGGATATTTTGTGATAAGCTGTCCTTCATCAACTCAATCATCCGTTGGATTTGTGAGGGATGGACACAGATATCACATGTCGACTCTGGGTAACCTGACACAGTTTCTGACTGACCGCATGCTGGCTGCTAAAGGAAAGCGAACAGCAACTACCTTGTTTACGTTTGTGCCGTTAGCGAACAGGTTACTGTTAGAGTAACTCTCAAGTTTCAGTGTGTGGGTACCTAGCTTGCAACTTGTTGTTGCATGTAGCAATGGGGTTTTCCAAGCAGATAGCGGAAGGAAGGGGGGAACAGGCAAGAGATGATAGACTGATGCCAACAGTGTACATCCGTTAAGTCAACCGAGTCTAGCCTTTTGTCCATGATAGTTACTTTAGCCTCGAAATTTGACCCTTTTTTTTAACCTTACATAGCCCGGCTAGTTCAGTCGGTAGAGCATGAGACTCTTAATCTCAGGGTCGTGGGTTCGAGCTCCACGTTGGGCGAGGATATTTTTTGATAAGCTGTCCATTCATCAACTCAATCATCCGTTGGATTTGTGAGGGATGGACACAGATATCACATGTCGACTCTGGGTAACCTGATGCAGTTTCTGACTCACCGCATGCTGGCTGTTAAAGGAAAGCGAACAGCTTACTGTTAGAGTAACTCGGAAGTTTCAGCGTCTGGGTAGCTACCTTGCAACTTGTTGTTTCATGTAGCAATGGGGTTTTACATGGAGAGAGCGTAAGGAAGGGGCGAACAGGCGACAAATGGCAGACTTATGCCAATAGTCTACATTCGTTAAGTTAACCGAGCCTAGCATTTTGTCCATGACAGTTACTGTAGCCTCGAAATTGGACCCTTTTTGGCCGTGTCCGTACAGTTTGCAACAAGGCCAATGCTAGCGGATTCCTTAGAACAATTATAACTTGCCCTATCGAAAGTAATTCCTGAAGATCTCTCTCCATTTTGTCAGATGGTCTTTTTGACTCTCGACTTCCACATCCATGTATGATGTAGCCACGTAGCCTACACCGCGTCATCCTCTGATGAAATTACGGTTCACAAAGTCTAGTTCATTAGCACAAAACAGTTTATCGAAGTGCACCAGTTTCGCATTTTGATATTCTTAATTTTTTGCAAACTTTCAGAAGTCTGTTTGAAATTTGCTTGACATTTAATGGAAACATGGCTGTCCCCCCTTCCATTGCATTCATGTTCCAACATGAACATGTTTGAATCATCTGCCCTCTCAAGTGGTTGCTAGTTTCACCGTTAGCTAGTCACTTTTTTTCCCGCAAACTGCCAACAACCAAGTCTCTTGATTGCTGATGAAACACAGATACCACGTAATATCAGCATCATCATACTACTGGCTAGCCAACATGAAGGTAGAAGGTGGAACTAACTGTCAGAATTCTTACATGGAGATAAACAAAACCATAATTTTGGAGCCAACAATTTCTTTTAAATTATTAACTTACAATCATACTATTGTTTTTAAGGAAATGATATGATTTGTTTACATAATAATGTTATCAATATGACCTTTAAGCATTTTGCAAAGAAAGCTAACACCAAGAAATTCAGCTTGCAAGTAGCTAGGTAGTTCACAGACATGAGGCTTGCCTGGATATGTGGTAATTATTCTCTGTTATGTTAGTATGTCAAAATATATACTAAAAAATGAGTTTTAATTCATTTTTTTCAGTGAATAGCAGTAAGGGATAAAAAATAAAACATTTCTTCCTTTGTTTTACCAAATTATTAGAGGTTAATGGAACAGAACAAAGCTTAAAATTTAATTTTATAGTCATTTTACTTATTAAATAACTTGTTTTAATTAAATTTGTCATACATGAACAGGCTTCTCTTATTTCTCTTGACACTCATTTAACTTTTTAAATATTTGTAAAGTGATTGGCATTAGTTTGGACATACTGCACAGTCAATTACAGTACAGAATAATGTACACTTTAATTTAATTTTAAGGTTACTTATTCACAGTTGCAAATACAAACGAGGCTCATTGGGTTAATTGACAATGAGCAGACATTGTCAGATATAAAAACATCTTCCAATATGCAGTATTGTGAGTTTTATAGCTTAAGTTATTTACAGCCAAACTGCAGGTGCATTGTCTAAAGAACTGCTGAATCACTTATGTTTTGATTAAATGGATTTCTCATTGGTATTTAATTCTTGTCAGTGTGTAAAACTCTCTGAAACAACACTTAGACCAGCATGGGACACTCAAACTGTGGACCGAAACAAGTTTAAACAATGATTTCTGTGTGTTTCAGGGCAGAGTGGTGCTAAATGTGAGACAATTCATTGTATTGACATGGAAAAAACTACCCCAAAACAAACACTGAACCATCCAGTAATTTAAGACAAATTTACAAATAAATTCACAAATCACTGCAGGGTTTTTCAGCCTGTCTGGAGCCTCCATAATCAGAAGAAAACACGTGAAATCTTGTTTGCGTGATATCATAAAATCTTATAATCACATTGGCAGTCTGAGCACGTTTGGCAAGATTGTGAAATATTATTGATCATGGTTCTCATGCTGTGATTCCCTGGACACGCCGTGTATTTCAGGTAAGCTATCAAAATGTAATGGTAAATACTCTTGGCAGGAGGTCAGAAGAGAGAGTACCAGCCCCAAGTTATATTCAGCAACTTTGCTACTGATGCAATTCTGAAATGAAAATTTAATGATCGACGTACACGCGAACAGTCAGCAGCTTCTGGGCTAAGAGAACTGCAGTTATGTCATTTTGTTGTTACCTGCCCATGATGAAAATTATGTTATTCCCCAAAGTAGCACAGGGGATGCCTGATGTGACCCTGGAAGGCAAGGCATTATGGGTAAAAGAGAGGTGAATGCAGTTCAAACACAAACAGAACAAATTGTATTTAGATTGATGCATTTTTTTTATCCATGTGTCCTCAAGAAACACCACAGGAGGAGCATCACAGTTATTTTGTCTGTAAGCTCCTGAACCTTAACTAACCATCTCAAAACATTTTAGCGAAGTAAGAGGTAACAGCTTACGGAGACTTTATTCTGGCATATGTCAGTTTATGCTCTTGATCCAGGGCTTACACAGACAGTAGACTACAGAACAAGATTGAAAATGACTCACCGAGGGAATTGAAGAAATGACTCAGCGACTGTTTGGGTGATTATCTTGCAAATCCTCCTGAAAATGAGTTGCCATTGTTATCATTTACATGAGTGAGTCACTCCCCACACCAGACTCAAAATCAGAGCAAAGACTGACTGCAGCGGTGGAAGAAATAGTCTGATCCTTTACTAAAAGTAGAAATAACATGGTCTAAAAATACTCCATTGTCCACAGTGCAACTTAGCCACTGAGTGACATCACTTGAGGCAATTTATCAGATTACATACAGCTTCCTCTGGAGCCACAAAAGGCTTTATACTAGTGTTTTCACATAGTGGCTCCCCGAGGCCTGTAAACACACTGTGAAACTGGTGGACTTATCCTTTAAGTAACAGCACTTTAGCAGATGTACAGAAGGACTATGATTTGAGCCATATTGAACCATATTATTGCTATAAATTAACAGATAGAATAGATTTATGTTGTGTTTTTATTGCCGTCAGTTGTCCTTAAACGTCTTCTTCAGATTCGGCAAGTGACTCTCACCATATGCACAGGCTTCACTGTGACCCTTTCTCATTAATCCAGCGGATTGAGCTCCGATGACCCAGATTAGGTTTGCCACTCGTGATGCCAGCAGCTTTATGCACACAAATAACATTTAGGGGAAAGACTACATCAGATACAGTGTTGAAGAAGTGAAAGTCAACTTACAGAATGTGTTGATGTTAAATGTTTTGATTGACACAATTGCTTTCATTGCCTCTGAGTCTCACATTTTAACTGCTTTAAAGGTGAAATAAGCAATTCTGGTGAAAGATAGATGATTGTTGTTTCCATATCCAGACACTGATGGTGGGCAGCCGGGTCTGAGCCCCTTCCACTGACTAAACTCAGCTCAACTGATACTTCAACTTTCCTCCGCGTTATATAATAATAATAATAATAATAATAATGATAATAATAATGACACAAAGAGATCATATTTACGACTCTGGAAGCTTTTATTTCTGCTTCTGAGATTAGCATTTTGGGTTTGGCAGCTGATACAACCAGTTAATTATTCAATTAGTTTATCTTAGTTTATTAGTTATTAGTTTATTTTTTTTGAAAAACACTGAAAAAGTTATACTAACTTATTTATGTTGAGCATTTTTTGCTGTGGGTGTATGTATAGCTTCTCAAAGTGACATTTTTGTAAATATATATTTTCATTATTGTTTTTAAGATTAAAAAATGCTGCAAAACTGAGCCTAATAATCTATTTTATATACTGTGTGTTTTGTATCTTTCTTCTTTTAATCTACAATTTGATTAAAGAGCAATGCTGGTGTAATTAATGCATGTGCTCACTTTTTTGATTGCACAGCACACAAACACTCCACCCTTTGCAAACAAAAAGTTTAAAGTGATCCGCCCATGTAAACTGCCTGACTGATCATAGTGATTACAAAGTCTTACACATAGACTGATATGTAATGAAAGATGTTTAATGTGTATTTCAGTCTTTGGAATGATAGAATCAGTAACTATACCACAATTTATTACTAATTAATAACTTCATGAAGAAATGAATGCCTGTCACGCTCTGTAACAAGGCTGTAGTGACCTTCTAATATGTAGATTATAGAAAATAAATCAGCTGTGAGCTCATTTCTATAGGAACCTGACTGCCAAATATTATATTTCAAAGACATTTTAAATTATCTTATCAAATTAAACCAATTTTATTTATATAGCCCAAAATCACAATCACAATGGGAGGAAGTCATGCTATGTGGGGTCGAGGTGAAGTCTGAACAAGTGAGTCTTTTGCGGAAGATGGCGACTCTGCTGTCCTGACATTGGTCGGGAGTTCATTACTATTATTATTAGTAGAAGTCAGAGGACTATTCATAATAATAAGATTATACAAAATATATATTCATGACCACTAATACTGACATTTCAAGTGCTTACCATATACTTACATTCATAAGTATGATTTACACTGGGAACAGTGAGGACATGTCTGATCTTTGTCTGATCTTAAACCCATCAACAAACAAACTCTCTTTGTTTTCATGAGTGAATAAACAAACTCACCTTGACCATATTGTTTTACTTTGTTTATATGTGGCGGACCCTGCCAGCTTTCTAGCTTGAAACAGTGTTCTGGGGACCTTACTGTTATTACATAATGAGTTTTGTTTGTAGTCGGCACCTACAATACGTCACACACCTGGGATTTGTATTTACAATATTTATTTCTTTTCTCTTGCACTCAGAAGCTGTAGGGGGCGCCAAATCGAACAAAACGACATACTGTTGCTTTAAACTGACAATTCATCTGCTGTCAGTGGTGATGTGTTAAGTGGCATTTTCAAGTCCTTTCAATTCTTAAAATTCATCTGACTTCTTATTAGCCGACTAATGTTAGTAGTAGCAGCCTGTTAGAATAAGATAATAATATAAGAATAAAAAGTACTATTTTAATAAGAGATTTGTTTTTTACAGTAAAATGTCAAACATTACAGTTCTGAGTTTGTGAGTGACAGTAAATTAAATTGACTATATTTCAGCTGTGGGGTATTTTGATCACCATTTTTCTCATTTCTGACATTTTACAGACCAAACTGTGAACTGAGGAGAACAATCTGCTGCAGCTCACATGCTGCTTTATCAGCACTTATCAGATAACTGCCAGCATCTTCACCGCCTGCATGGGACACGTGAGAGCAGAGACATACTACAGTACACAGGAGGAGACAGAAATACTACAGTACACAGGAGGAGACAGAAATACTACAGTACACAGGGAGGAGGCAGAAATACTACAGTACACAGGGAGGAGACAGAAATACTACAGTACACAGGGAAGAGAGAGAAATACTACAGTACACAGGAAAGAGACAGAAATACTACAGTACACAGGGAAGAGACAGAGAAATACTACAGTACACAGGGAGGAGACAGAAAAACTACAGTACACAGGGAAGAGACAGAGAAATACTACAGTACACAGGGAGGAGACAGAAATACTACAGTACACAGGAGGAGACAGAGAAATACTACACAGGGAGGAGACAGAAATACTAAAGTACTCAGGGAGGAGACAGAGAAATACTACAGTACACAGGGAGGAGGAGGGTGGATGAGGAGGAGGCTGGTGGAGGAGGAGGAGGAGGAGGGTGGATGAGGAGGAGGGAGGAGGAGGCTGGTGGGTGAGGAGGAGGGGGGAGGGTGGATGAGGAGGAGGGAGGAGGAGGCTGGTGGAGGAGGAGGAGGGAGGAGGGTGGATGAGGAGGAGGCTGGTGGAGGAGGAGGAGGGAGGAGGGTGGATGAGGAGGAGGCTGGTGGAGGAGGAGGAGGGAGGAGGAGGAGGAGGAGGATGTCACCCTGCTGAATGGCTGGTTCAGTCCTCGGGTCTAAAATAGAAGGGGAGGCAGCGCCGCCCTCTGCAGCGCGCGGCAGCTCTACGTCAGGCAGCGGCGCACTCAGGAAATTCAAACACAGCTCGTCCACCGCACAGACACACGCATCTCTCTGCTCCAAGGTCACCGAGCCGGCAGCCTGCACGGGACACACACACACATAAACACACACACTCCACCGTTCCCTCAAAGGTAAGACAGCATTTCATGTGTGTTTATGGCTGACGGCGCTGAAAGACGAGCCGCCGCTGATCACCGGGAGGATTAAGCGGCTCTCGGCGTTGTCGGGGACTCCGCGGTGCGCAGAGATGAGCATGTGCTGCAATGAATGAGAAACATGTGAGGAGAGAGGCTCGGGATGTGTGTGTGTTTGTGTGTGTCCCCGCTGGAAGATTGAATACATTATGTGATGCGTTCAGGAGCCCTTTTTTTAGGAGACAAGTGGGAATCCATGTCCGCGCTGTCCTGGAGGAAAACGATCTGGATAGAAAAGCTCAGTGGTGACATTTCTGGTTGAGTCCATGTAGGCCCTGGGCATTTAGACTGGCTTCATCCGGTCCCTATCCTTACATCAGCAGCATCATATGATCAGGCTGCAGTGTGGGAGAGTCTCTCTGCTGGCTCTTCTCACCTTGTGAGCTCTAGTTTTCCTGATGGGGGTCCAACTTTTACAGGTTTTTGCTCAGGATGACTCCAGGTTATGATGACGAGTCTCTCCCAAAGTAGGTTTGGCACCAGAAGAGGACTCTTGCCTCCTGGTCAGCTGATGAGCAGTAAAAATAACTCCACATGTCACATTGTGCTGGTTTCCTCTGGAAAGTGTACTGTACTTTTTTAATTTTAACGCCAAAACATGGAATCACCAGTTTTCTTTCCCTTCTCTTGCAACTAGTTGCAGTCCAGGAGCATCACACTCACCTTAAAGGTCACACAGGATGACAGTAAGGCAACAGTGCTAAATCATAGTGTAATGAAGAGTCATGAAATCAGAGAACTGACTCAGTGATGTCAGTCTCAAAGCTGGCTAACAATAGCAGCCTCCATAAGCTAATGGTCATACTGGACCAAGTAAGGCTGCATCAGCAGAACCACTGAGTGTATTGAAATGATTCAGGGTTTGTTAAATATCTTCTGTATTGGACTTTTAATGTAAGAGGAAGTCTTTTATCTTATCTCATGTTACATAATCCCGCTTTACAGGTATCTTATTCTCAGTGGCAGTAAAGAGACTTTACAACCAATAAAGATTCAGTCACATCTGAAGGAACAACTTTTTTTATCAGCGAATCAAGACGCTGGTTGGTTGGCACGGAGAAACTTTTTTTTGCTATTCTTATCACATGTCTAACACAAATTAGCCCCCAAATGGAAACTGAGGTTTGATTAAAGGTGCAGTTTGTAGTTTTGGGAATAAATTTTAATCAGAAGATAAAGATCTTCATTGACTTCTTTAAGAACAAACTAAATAAACAAACTCTTTGTTTTCATGACTGAATAAACTGAATAAACAAATGGACCTTAAAGGACAACACAGTCTCATGCTGTTTTAATTTGTTTATATGTGGCGGACCCTGCCACCTTTCTAGCTTCAAACAGTGTTCTGGGACCTTATTCTCCTCTGAGAACAGCTTGTTCATTCACTTATGGAAAAAAATATTTTGTTTGAATTTCCTCTCCAAAACTACACAGTGCCCTTTTAAAGGAATAGTTTGATGTTTTAGGAAATACTTACTCACTCATACTCGCTTTCTTGCTAAGAGGTACATGACAAGATTGACATCACTCTCGTGTGTGTGAGCTAAATATGAATCACAGCCAACAGCCGGTTAGCTTAGCTTAGCATAAAGACAGGAAACTGGGGGGACGCAGCTAGCTCGGCTCGGTCCACAGGTAACAAAACCCGCCTCGCAACACCTAAACTCACTAATTAACACATTATATGTCCTTTGTTCAAGCTTTACACAGACTGAACGACACATTGTGGTTTTATGGGGGGACTCTTTCCTGCACAGGTGCAGTCACTTCCTGTAGCTACGTTAGCTGGTGGTAGTTTATATGTACCGTGCACTCGTGTGAGTTATATCAATCTTCTCATCTAACTCTTAGTAAGAAAGCGAATGGACATATTTTCCAAAATGTCCAACTGCTCCTTTTAAAAAAAGATATTGCAGTTGTTGGGAGCAACACACAGTTTGCATCAGCACTCTGTCAAAGTGAAAATGACAGCTTCCTGTGCATTACTCATCGGTGACAGTGTGTGGTGGAGTCTGCTTGTTGTCAAAGGATGACAGAAGGAGTCCTGGAGCATAGTTTGTTTGCTGTTGTGGAAGATGCGCTCTTTTGTCTGAAGTGGATCTGGTAGTATTTGAGGGAGCTGCTGTGTTTGATGGTCGAGGATGTTACTGATTCTCCTTTTTGTGTTGCTTTCTGGAAAAAGTTAGTAAGTTTGCTCCTAGTGACCTCCATTTTTTTTTTCTAGTTCCTGCCCCTTGTCTGACAGGTGTAACGCTGTCTCTTGTTTCATGTTGTTTCAGTGTCCTTGTGTTAAATGTTGCCCTGCATGTAGTTTCAGTGTGTAAGTAACCTAAACATTCTGTCGTTGTCATTGTCCACACCTTTTGTTTCACTCAAAAGCAGTGGCCTCTCAGATCATGTGGGAAGGAACTTTTTTTTTTTTTTGGCTGACTGTGATGTCATCACTGTTTCATCATCAGGTGTCAAAGGTCGACATTTTTGTCATAATTGAATTTTATTGAGGTTGTATTTGTCTGACCCTGACAGGGCTGTGCTCCTGTGTACCATGTGGACATGAACACATTTCTGAGGAGGTTTTTTTTAGGTCTGGATCAGGTTCCAAGTTCAGGACCTCTCTCCGTGTTCCCTGGGAGAAGTCTGTTGTGGACACAAACCTGCTGTGTGCAAACAGCCCTGCTTGACAGAGCAAGGCATTGTACTCTACCTTCAGAGCCACTCAATAAACCTAACATCCATTCTTCAAGGTTTTTTATTTTAATGATCATAATAAAGGAATCCATGATTAAGATGTTTGGCAACCTTTACTAAAGTTCACTAATAAACTGTATAATTGTCGCTCTGTTTGTTGTGGGAGAACAGCACCCTCCTCCTGTTGTGTAAAGATGTATTCAACAGATTTGCCGCCGAATCTGACCCCATGTCTAACACAATGAGGATTATTGATAACATAAGTAAGTATGGAGACTGATAGAAGCTGATAGACTGATATTCTAAAAATGGGGAGGGCTAAACATCAGAGCATCTTTAAACCTGTCAACATATCAAGGGTTTTAACCAAGAAAATGAGAGCTTAAGTCTTAATTTATCCTGTCTTTTCTTTCAAGATATATTTTTTGCCTTTATTTTAATAGGCAGTCAGGAAATACAGATAGAAGACAGCAACACAGAACCTTTGCTGTAATCAAACCCACAATCATTAAATTCAAAGGTTCACTATGTACTTTTGGAGAAGATATTTTAAACGGAAGAGAAAGATCTTCATTTGCCTAAACAAACAAAATAAACAAACTCTCTTTGTTTTCATGACTGAATAAACTGAATAAACAAACTGACCTTAAAGGACAACACAATGTATACTGTTTTACTTTGTATGCATGTGGCGGACCCTGCCACCTTTCTAGCTTCAAACAGTGTTCTGGGACCGTATTTTCCTCTGAGAGCAGCTTGTTTATTCACTTATGGAAAAAAAAAAAATGTTCCCAGTGTGTATTATTACCTCATAAATATTGTAAATATTAAATTTCTGAGCATGAATTTCTTCTCAATCATTAACTCAAAGACGCTCTGGTACGGTGACCGATTCTACAAACCCAAAGCATCAGTATTTGTTGAGTTGGTAAAGAGACTCAGAAGTCAATTTTTCTTACAAATAGGACGTTTAATTTAAGCATTTTGGGGGATTTGAGATCATATTTAAAGTAGAGCTAACGTATATTGGTGGACATTAGCTAACTGGCAATATATCGGTATATGTCGGCTGATCAGAAACTTCAGTACAGAAATGCCAAACTAGTTTTGAGGTAACTTAGAAATGATGTCATCAATAAAAAGTTTATTTTTTAGCTGTAAAATGTCCCACTTAGTATTTTTGTGTATTTATCGCACAAAGGAGGTAAAAAAATAAATAAATATTCTAGATGTATAATTAAAAGTCCAGGTTTTTCAGGAAAATCTGCTAATTAAATCCCACTTTAAAAGCAGTGAGAAGTTGCTAATTGGAAATTGACAGGGCTTTAATTAAGGACTTTACCTCCCAGAGATCACCTGTCAATCAAACTGTGGGTAAATCTAAGAAGCCTCTTCATTAGATTCATGTTTGATGTGTCTGCCACGGCAGAAACTAAAAATACAGCACTTCTAAACTTTAATTTTAGAAATGACAGCATCAGTGTCACTCATATCACACTGCATATACTGACTTTATAACCTGGCTGCAGCTGGATCTGAGTTCCTTTTTGTGGCATTAACCAGTTCAGTTTAATCTCCAACATCTGTGAAATGCAAGGCATGTGATATTTAACTTCCTTTATATGCAAATATCTACGCAAGTCATGAAATCTGAAGGCTCAACATGTTGAAACAAAGATGTAACAGGGATCAGTGCCTCTGCTCTGACCTTTTTGACGCGTTCAGAGGAGTGGAGCGGGGGGGAGCTTCGGATTGGATGCTGACTGTGGGTGTTGGCAGACCACATGGCAAAGTGAAATGGAAAGACTTCCCAGCGTGCTGTTGGGTCCACAGCGGTGTAGATTTTGGTCAAGGTGATGACTGACTGATCCTTTTTACACTGCAGTGGTTTTTTTCACAAGTACTTAGGAGTATAATGTGTTTTTGTTTTCTGACAGTGACTCAAACCCAAAACAGAATCAATCATCACATTGAGTCTTCAGCTTTGCAGGTGGGGAGAATTACTCTGCGCCGTAGAGGTTTTCCATCCTGCTTTAGCGGTCAGAGGTGTGTTGATGGAAATTTATAGGACAACTTGAAAGTTTTCTAATCAAGGTTTCTTCTCTAGGAACTAGCTCAGGGGCCTGAAAGTGCAGAGGCTGACAATTGAGTAGAAAGGGTATTATAGTCGGAGTGTATTTTATGGGAAGACCCCCTGCCTGGTGGCCTTTTTGATCAGAAAGCAGCTTTGTTTCTCTGGCATTTCTCCCGTTTGCTGGGGCGCGACACCAAGGGCAAGTGTGTTTACTGGATCGTGTGGTGAGATTAGATGTCACTTTGATAAAAGGAACGAAATGTGTGATTCAGTCAACATTTAGAGAGCTGCTGATTGGGTTAATGATAAACTAAGACTAAAACAAAGTGGGTAGTGTTGCTCGAAGGTTACCTCGGAGCTAATCTCGCGTTGCCATAACTGTAAGTCCCATGAGGCTCGGCTGGGGTGGGGGCAGGTGTGGTGAGGGTCATGCTGGGAGCCGCTGACCGTTAAAGGTCAAGTTTCTTATATTCTGACAGCACCTGTTTATCTGAACTGGAGTGATTGAATACTCAACAAATATTATGCTTCAGAAGCAGATCCTGTATTTTCAGAGATAGATGTCATATATCGTATGTAGAGTAAATACTGCGGGAATGATGTGGTCGTGTTCACACGCCAGCACCTGTCAATCAGCTCACCTTCTGTTGTCCTTCACTGCAGTTTGAGTCCTACAGGGCTCACAAAAGCCCACATTAAGAGACGATTATTCACGATCACCCCCTGACGCTGGCCTATCAGTGAAAGTAGAATGAAGTATTTTTCTTCCTCTGAATGGCACCTTTGCGGTCTTTTCTTCCTACTTTAATAGCCACTCAAGGCTGGCTCTAAAAAGTGTATTGAATTCTGAAAGGTCCCAATTTCTCTTCTAATTTCAATTATCTTCCCACACCAGGATTTTATAATTAACATCATATAAAGATACACATTTATTGTACAAATTCAAGTGGAATTTGAGAATTATTGCTTCAGTTAAAGAGATATTAAGGCTTAAAGCTGCACAAGTTTTATATTGACAGTGGATCAAATGACTATGTTTAATGTGAACAGAGTCGACTGTAGGAATCTGCACTTCCTGTCAGCTCTATGGAGCGTTCTAGCATCTTTCAGCGTATTGTTTTGTTTTTGCGGCCTACAGCTTCACTGTTTTGGTTCAGTCTCACGGCTCTCGTTAGCATCATTTCTATGCACGTAGCTATTTTCAACAAAAAACAAACAAACACTTGTTTACACCAACTCTGCACTATCTGAGCAAGCAAATGGAACATGTTAGCCACTAGCTTGTGAGCATAGTGTAGCATTGGCAACTGAATAGTTGAGTTGGTGGTTGGAGAACAGAACCAACAGGAAATGTACGCTAGTGTTGCTTCCTGTCTGCTTAATGCGTCAGTGGGCAACAGTTTGCCAACATGTTAACCACAGTGTTTCCCACACATAGACTTTAGCTGAGCGTCAATATGATGAGATTAAACCTGTAAGGTTTGGAGCTTGTTTTCTTGACAGGCTGCAGCAAGTTTAAGAAACCTACCAGCCGCTTATCAGCTCTACGTAAGTGAGTTGTGGTTGTCCCCAGCCTCTCGTATTAATAGCGACGCCCATCTATGCCTCCTGTACTGAAACTCTTCTGAAATACAACACTCAGCTTGGCCCATGTTGTGAATTAAACCTGAGAGCCTGTGTCTGTCCATGATACAAAGAAAGCAGCCTCTTAGGCTTTCTGCCAGAGTGCTAAGTAAAGTCCTTGGAGGGGACACACTCTCTCTCTCTCTCTCTCTCTCTCTCTCTCTCTCTCTCTCTCTCTCTCTCTCTCTCTCTCTCTCTCTCTCTCTCTCTCTCTCTCTCTCTCTCACACACACACACACACACACACACACACACACACACACACACACACACACACACACACACACACACACACACACACACACACACACGGACAAACACAGTCCAGTCTTGCAGTCCAGAACTATGTAACCCAGTCTGATGAGCCTTTGGCAGTTGGATGATTCGATTATGGAAACACTATTTTGGTTCCTGGACTCCCGCCTTCTCCATGCTGTTGTGTGAGAAGGTTCACCAAGGTGAAGGCGACCGGTCAACTCAAGTACATGCAGGGGACGCTGGACCAAAACAGACTATGCACTCGGCCCAGCAAAACACAAGGACAATGGTTGTTTTTTTTTGTGTGTGTGTCTCCATGGTTCACATGGATCTTTTTACCACCTGCTCCTAAAATGGGAGGTCTTCTGCTGTTCATTGTGGATATTTAGGAAATGTCTTTGTGTTCTTTTGTTCCTTGTGAATGAATTGTAGTCTTTGCTTTTGGCACTTGAGCAATCAGTTAATCAGATTAATCAATGTATTTTCTTTTCAGCCATGCTAGCAAATGTGGTTCTAGGGATCAAAATACCTGTTTGCCAGTCCACCACTTGTATAAACATTCAGCTTTACTTAGTGTCGAATGCTAATTGGCAAATGTTAGCATGCTAACACACTAAAATAAGATACTGTGAATGGTTTACATTATACCTGCTCAACATTTGCATGTTAGCATTGTCATTGTGAGCATGTTTGAATGCTTACATTAGCATTTAGCTCAAAGCACAGCTATTCCTACAGCCTCACAGAGCAGCTAGCATGGCCATAAACTCTATACAATAGGTATAGGTAATAACACTATCAAGTATCAAAAAATGTCTTGTCATACGATACCAAATTTCAATACCTTTTTAAGAGATAATCTCATCAGCGTCAGTAAACCAATGAGTATGCAGCATGCTGGTCGTGCCAAGATCTAATAGTGCTGGTGATTGGCTGTCTCGAGGCGTGCAGGAAAAACACCAGGTTATGTCCAGAGACAGGCTCACCACGTGTATGTGTAACGGGGTCTTTTGTTAAACCGGATTTCATAAAATTGGCATCACATAGTTAAACTTTTGCACACCTGTGGATCGGCAGGTGCGCAGGAGAAGATCAAGGATTAATTGAAACATTAAACCTTGTTTCTCAGGGGTCTAAATGATGACCTTATTCTTAATGTGATGTTCAGAGATGGTCTGTTCTGTGATGAGATCATCTTAGTAATGATTATTTCAGTCAAAGCCATCTTCCAAAGTGTATTTTTTCTATATATTTTAATTCTCCATCATATGATCGTCTCATGCTATATTTTGTCTTCATCAGCTTCTTGATAGCCGAGATTTGTACATATATTTTTGCCTACTTCTATGTCCAACCAACTTTGCATTATTATATTCATCTTGTTAGGCTATTTTTATCGTGAACATGCATGTTTTGATTGATATATATATACATTTTTGATGTCCAGCATACGTATCTTTACTGCACTAAGTGTAGTTTTATGCTTTAAAATAATTTTCTTCCATTTCACATCTGTTACTGCAGTAATGGTGTGTACCTCTTTACTGTTACTGAACGCAGCATGTGTAGACATCGATGATAACGTGTGGCTTTGTGGGCTGTGTGTATACACTGTGTAAGATGAGAAAATAAATCGTGGTATTTTATGATGAAAACGATGATCTGGCCCCGAAGTGACACGCCAAACATCCACCAGGGCTGAGGGTTGTTGAGAGGAATAAAGGCATGCTTGCTTGTAGCTGCTGACCTTCAATGTTTAAGCGGAGAAGAAGAATTCCTTAAGGGAGCAATAAAATTGTACTATTACCACACAGATTTGGAACATAGTCCACCCAAAATTATATATAAGCTATTTCCTGTGGGTGTGGCTCCCAACAAATCAGACCGCAGACACTTTGGTGGGTTCAATTGACTTGGTCCTCACTTGTGTTTTAGTATGCAGTTAAGAACAGGCCGGCTGTGAACGCTGCTTGCCTGTCACTCCTTTGTCCGGTGCTGTTTTAGTCAGTGTTGTCAGGTGAAGGACGCGACGGAGACGGCGAATGATGAGGATCTGGGCTTCCAAAGCAAAGACGGAGTGTTGACATTGCAGTGACTCAGAAGTGACTTTGCTTTGTTGGACTTCTTATGTACTTAAACGGTCGATCATAAACCAAATTCGTCGAGCTTGTCTGAAAGTTTGCCTTCTTCCTCTCCTCAGCTGCTCCCTTTTGGTCAATCAGTTTGGAGCTTCATATTCGAACCCATCATCTTAAGCTGCTTACGAGTTCTGCGGCTCGCTCGTGCATCGTCCGCACGTTCAATCAATCAAAACCAGTATCTACATTGAGTGCTGCTGCGGGCAGCCTGTAATCTGATTAGCATGGATTAGACCACTGTATAGAACTCTGGGAAAAAAAGGCATAATCTCTAACTTTGATTAAAGGGGCAATACAAGGGATATACATAGAGGATTATATATTTCCATTCAGCAGGCCGGTTTTAGCAGCTAAGTTAGAGGTGTTTTGTTAGTATTCAAAACCAGCCTCAGCAAAATCTCTGTAATACATACATAATGTTTGTAAAAATGTCATAATCAATAATAAAGAAGTCTTCAGAATCATCAATGAAGAAGGTGGATGAGAAAATAACACTGAATTATTCGTTCAAACCCAACAAGTGAGCTGTTGGCCTCCGTACAGGCCGACAGCTTCTCCTTCATATCTGTATTTCTTCGACGTGATGAAACTCTCTAGATTTATATACGTTTTTAAAAACATGGCAAATGCTTTTAATGGCACAGCGGTGAGTCATCTCACTAATGACTTCCTGCTAAATCGTAGTGTAGAACTCAGTGTGTGTTTCTACAACAGTGCAACCTGATCTGGCGAGAGTGGCAACAAGGAAGGAGAGTGACATTATTTATTGATGTTGGAAGGTGATTGTCACGTGTCATTGACAGACATTCTTAAGACTGAAGTGTCCCTTTTAAGGATTTGATGTTCTTGAATTAGGCTTGCTGCTGTAAAATGTAATCTTGCACACACATTACCCAGTGCTGGTTGTTACTTGTCAGCAACAGAAGCACCAAAGCTTCAAAGGACCTCAGTTATGCTTTCAGAAAATTCAACCTGAGATACAGCACTTCCAAAGCGAAGCCATTCACACACTGATGGAACAGCCATTAACTGACAATAAGGGCGTTGGCATTAGAGGAATACCTCAAAGGTGTAACCCAAAGTTGCAGTTTCTTTAAGTAGTAAATTGTCTTGGGAGAGGTTGGAGGAGGGGTGTTGCTTGTTGCTTTGGTGGGACAGATGAATGGCAGGAGGCTGAGGTATGTTTGCCTGCAGGTCATAGTGCTGAGAAAATAGTTTGGCTTGACCAGCCAGGGGGAAGATGTAATCTTCTGTTACCCTGACAGAGGTCTGGTGACTTGTACCAGCAACTATCTTTGCTTCAGGCTCTTTTTGAATGATTGATGACTATAAACAACAATAACCTATTGCTCTGTTGACCATTCAGTTTGTATTGTGTGTGTGTGTGTGTGTGTGTGTGTCTTTTTCCACTGAAACACTTGTCTTGTGCTTATTTTCGAATGCAGCGGGGCTCATGATTTACACTCGTGCTAAGTAATTGGAAATCTCATTTCACGTGTTCAAGTGGTATGTAACAGCTGGTCCATATTGAAATGCGGTAAAAAGTGCAGCTGCAACAAATAACTGATTAATGAATAAGTTGATCAACATGAAATTAATCAACAAATTTAAATAGTTTTAGTCATTGAAATGCAGAACATGTGTTTGTTTCAGCTTCTGTGTCAGGTATGATGGTAAGCTTAAAGGATAAGTTCACCCAGAAAAAAATTCAGTCATTTTCTACTCACCCCTACGCCAGTGGACTGTCGGTTGAAGTTTCGTAGTCCACAGAACATTTCTGGGGCTTCAAAGCAAAACAGCGTTGCAGCATTTTACTAAACAACTGAAGTAGATGGGGACTTGTCTTTTAACTTAAAAAAATAACCCAAGAGACCCCCCAAAATGGCTCCATACAGCTCGTCCGCTGTCATCCAAGTCTCCAGAAGCCCCGATGTCCCAACTCGATTTGAAAAGACATTATTTACACCCTTTTTTAAGCAGAAATCTTCATTGTAGCTGCTATGCTAAAAGTGTTAGCACGCACCCTGTCTGAAATGGGCACACAAGCTTGACTGCATGTCGAAGTGTGTAAATAATGTCTTTTCTAATCAATTTGGGGCTCTCAGGGACTTGGATTGCATTAGAAGAGTGCTGCAAAGCTGTTTTGCTGTAATGCTCCAGAAATGTTTCATGGACTACAACACTTCCCCCGACTTTCCACTAGCATGGGGGTGAGTAGATAATGACTGAATTTTCATTTCTGGATGAACTTCTCCTTTTATATCTTTGGGTGTTGGAACGTGGTCGAATGAAACAAGCCGTGACATTTAATACACAAAACAGCAAATCAAGTGTGAGCCTAGACTTGCTTTTTACATCATCCTTAATTCATCTGTATACAGACATTGCATCCACTTTGGCTGTTGTTGTTGTTCAGTAGCACTGGGATGCTGTGATGGGAGCCCCAAAGAGAAGAAAAGCTCTTCACATTTAGCTGCATCATTGATAAAGAATTCTGATGTATATTGTTCCAAATGGAAAACAACCTACTTAAACTCTAAAAGTGATTTTAGGGAGCAACACTATGTCACTTTAAAGTGATTCTGGAGAAAGATAGTCGATCATCGAGTCTCATGCACACATCCCCAAATACTGAAGCTTTTGTCTGGCTTTTCCATCCATAGTTTGACCTTGCTGACATCAGGCTGCGTCACTGATGATATTCCACTCTTCTGTGTTTATGGTTTAACAGAGTGAGTACTACAACCATGTGAAGTAACCTGCCCTTGGTGTGTAAAATCAGTGGCGTGCCCCTTTAACTCGTCTCTGTTTTGCTTGTTGTCGCAATCACCTGTGGCGGTTATTTCACAGCCTTATTTGTTGAACCGCGTCCAGCCTTTTTTAATCTCAAATAAATGCTGCTGCGCAAACATGAGGGAACACGTTTCAATCTTCCACTGGCTGCTCGTGTCTGTGAGACCAAACCGGCTGCCCCTCATCTCAGTGTGCAGCTAATTATATAGCTGCAAATTAGTCCCGGCTGATTAGAAAAGGTGAAGCTACACGAGGTTACTGTGCACTATTATGTGTCTGTGAGTGCGTTTGTGTGTGTTTCTCCAGCTCATGAAAAGAAATTCAACAGGGTGAAGTGTGACTGTGGACAGTCATAGCCCTTGTGTTTGTAATTAGGGTGTGTTTACATTGTAAACAGAAGCACCTGGTTTTACTACTACGCTCCTCTCAGCTGACAGCCGTCGCCCTGTTTCCATTACCATGTGAGAGCAGGGGGGGGGGGCGGGCTCAAGGTGAACACTGGGCGGGGCGGCCTGGTCGCTCAGGTAGAGTGAGTACATTTCCTCTGCATGATTGATAGTGTGTGTGTGTGTGTGTGTGTGTTGGCATGACTTCTCCAGGATATGGACCTCTGGTATGTCCTTCTCCCTTCACGTGTCACATGACTGCTGGCAGTTGTTCACATAAATGACAGAGAGGACAAAGCTTTTGACCTCCATTATAATCCCACAGCCGTCTGTATACTGTCAATATGAGCTGCAGCTGGTGGTCTGATTCATGTATATATTGTCAGTTATGATCTGCGACTTTTTCCTATAAACAACTGCTCAGGTTCAGCTTAATTTATTTTCTATCCCGGAGGACTTTAGAGAGAAGAGGTAAAAGCCTGACTGAATCGGACTAATCGATAATCAATCGCAGGACAAAATGAAGTGAAATACGCGACAGAATGCTGGTGTTAAGTTTTGCTTGCTGAATTTTAATTTCCTCTCTGTCTTCTCCTCTGTGGTTGCAGTGAACAGTCAGCGTTGAGGTGGGCCAGTGATGGCGCCCCCAGCCACAAGTCCCCTCGCCGTGCCCCCACCAGACGGCGGTTGGGGGTGGGCTGTGGTGCTCGCATCTTTCATCTCCATCGGCTTCTCGTACGCTTTCCCCAAGGCCATCACCGTCTTCTTCAAGGACATCCAGGTCATCTTCGATGCCTCCTACAGTCAGATCGCATGGATCTCCTCCATCATGCTGGCGGTCATGTACGCTGCAGGTGAGTCGGCGGTCGTTTTTTTACCTTCAACTCGATTCAAAGTCACACTCACAGCTGAACTTCCTGTGAAACAAACTTTATATAATCATACTGCTGCTATTTGAGAAACGTCTTCCAAATGGCAACAGCTGACTGAAATCTGAGAGCTGGTGATGCGAGGAGACCGACTGGAGAACATCATACCCGCTCAGCGTTAGCCATCAACCATTAGTGATTTAAATTGTCTGTCCCTTCATAACGATAAACATTTGGGAGGACACATTGTGCTGTTAAGTTTCTGTTTCAGTCGGAAAGTAGAAGCTAGCAAGCTGAGTTCACTAACTTCTCACTGAAGCCCAGCAAGCCTAGCATGTAGGGGGAATCAAAACGTTTTGGCTTTGCTGTCATGTCATCTGTCTTTATAAGGACATTTATCACTATACATAAGAGGTGTCTAGCTGGCTGGAAGCTGTCTTGCTTTCATGGCTCCAGCGTGGTGACGGCTAATGACCGTACAACCAAAACCCACAGCAGCCAATTATTTCTGTATCCTCAACACATCCTCAGCCTTAAATCTCAACTACACAAAACAAAGATGAGTCTGTAAGCATCGCCTCAAAACATCGGTTCCCAGGCTCTGTGGCTGTTGATGTAATCAAATTGTAGTGCCCGTCCATACGGATACTGCGGCGATCAAATAACCTTAGAACACTAACATAGACGGCACTGTTATTGTAGAAAATGAATTTAACTGTCTTCTTTAGTGCACAACAAGTCGAAACAGACACAAAGGATACATACTTTTATTTCAGTTCTTGTTTGTCTACTCTGCAAACAGGAAATCGGCTTATTCAAAAGTGTTAAGGTGGCTAACGCAGCTTCAATTATGTATGATAACAATTGATCACCCCAGTAGGACAAAGGAGCTCTAATCCAGTTCATCTATTATAACTGTGATCCTCCAACTCACCATATTAACCTGCTTTCAGGGGAATCTCTTACAGATTTCGTTTTGTCACATGTTGGATTACCTTTGTTTGAAGGAGGCGGTGCGTAGTTTTCTCAGCAGACGTTACACTCAGAGGGCCAGAAAGTATGATGACGCACACTGGATTCAGACTCATGCAAGAGTTTGGTCCTGTGGTGCTCTCATTGGATTCACGTGTTTTGGGTTTTTACTGCGTAAAAGATGCAGAAAGAATTAACAGGATAGAGACTGAAGGGGGTTGTGTCATCAGATCATGACCTGGATTTGAGCTCACGGGATGCAGGCACGGTGTCACATGCTGAGCCTCCAGATAACCAGAAAAGCACCATGTTATGATGACAAGCCAAAGCAACAAATTCAGAAATATATAAATTTCCAATAGAAGAAAATAAGCACATATAAATTGAAATGGGGATTTTGAATGATTTGTTCTGCTGCATACTTGCATAAATAAAATAATACCAAGGAGCTCAAACACTAATTTAAGATAGGAAGGCAAATCTTGAAACAGTGATACATTGCTCCACATGGTCTTCCACTGCTTGTTGAATGAAGGGTTTGAAGGGTCAGAATATGTTTCCAGCAGGTCGTTTTTCTCCACCATATTGCTGCGATCACCTGCTGTAGTTCTCGACTTTGGCTCCGGCCCTGCAGCCTTCTGCTTGGCAGTGCCACGGCTGCCATCTGTCCACGCTGTAATCCTCCTGTCACTCGATCTACTGCTGTTGTCACCATCTGCACCGGTCAACAGCAGGCCTGGAAAGCTCATTTCCTGTGTCGTACAGTGCAGCTTCCCACAAGAACAGACACAGATTTAGTGAAGGTTTAGATCAGACTCACTTATTATAACTGAAGATTTTAATACAATGATGTCGCAGAAGGTGAAAAATAATATTGCTTCATATTTAAGGATTTTAGTTAGGTGTTGTATCGTGGACATAAAAAACAGCAGCAGACACTGGTGAATAAATCCATTCTATTAAAGCCGTTATTATCTAGTTTAAGATAGACTGGTATCAGCATATGTTTTGACCGATAAGTAGCAAGAAATGTCAGTAGATAAATGCCAAAGACTACGTGTAAGGTCATTAACAGACATTGGGCCTCGTTCCAGAATCACCTGTATAAACAGATACCTCCCTGCGTAAGTACAACAGGGTTTTCATTAGAAATGAACTGGTGCTGGTCCAGTGTCCTTGAAGGTTTCCATGCTGCAAATCTTATCTATTTATTGAGCTTAAACTTTACACTGTTGAGACCAAAAGCATCACCGACCCAAAGATCTGGGAACTAGACAATCAAATATCTTTCTCTAGAATCGCCTACCCCACCTTTAAAGGAGCACTACGTAACAGTTTGTAGCGATTTACATTTTTTTTATCACTTCTTTATTGGCCATATGTGAGCAATTGTAAAGTGACCTTCCCAGTGTCTCTCGGTTGCCTAAACAAGCATGTGGACCGTTTGTCTAAGTTGTTTAATGCTGCTGGACTGTTGATTTCTTTGTAAAGGACTCTGGTTTTAATATTCATCTCACTGTACAATGGCTCACTCAGTACATATTTTGGTAACTACATTAGGGAACCTTTCCAAAAATGTTTGTTATGTGTTATTGTTTCCACTATTTCATCTACAAACAGGTGTGTTTTTCTTAGTATTAATGGATCATTTTGTCGACCAACAAGAAAGTTTGCCCATCATGATGATGACATCAGAACGGGCAACGAGCAATACAGGAGCGAATCAAAATATTCTGTTTTGGAGACAGAACAAATATTTCATCTTACCTCTGACTTCACTAAGAGAGCAGCATTTTCCATGAAGTGTGTGTCAGCTGTCACAGTTTTCACCGATCTCCCACTGCTGCCTCAGCCTTACAATGACTGCATGTCATTATCATGTGCTGATGTCGTCAATATGTGCGGTTACTAAGCGATCGGCTCTTGTTACTCGTTCATTCATATTGATTGCATTCATCAGCTATTCATTAAACATCTGCTCTCTTGTTCTGCCTCTTACGTTGAAGAAGCAATCATTGTTTGAATGTTTAACACCTTTCTTATTTCCCACCGCCGTGTGTGTGTGTGTGTGTGTGTGTGCACAGCTCAGTCATTACTGTGAAGCTACCTGATAATGAGCAAACGCCTCAGACATTCAGAGATATTAAACAGTTGTATTATCACGACTGTTCAGTGCTCGTGACTCCAAACTGTCAAACTTAACAAATTAAAATAAGAAGCAAGTTGGCCGAAGAGGTGAGATCGGTGTGTGAGCTTTAATTTTAAGAATGAAATGAAAATAATCAGAGATGCAAGTTTTTCACTTCAATACAAAAGTTAATGTTTTGCCAGTCAAGAATAAGTCCAACCCAGTCGCCAGAATAAATGTTGGTATTATCTGAGGGTGCTCCGATCAGGATTTTTGGGGCCGATCACCGATTGCTGGAAGCCGTATCGACTGATACCGATCACCATAAACAAACCAACAAAACAATACTGCATAAAATACAGTCAATTCTAAGTACATGTTCGAAAAGGAGTGGGAAGAAGTGTGACTTTATCTACTCCCACCCCCTCTCCATTAATATTTAGCTAATGATTTAGCATAGGCTTTTAATCATAAACATGTAATGTGAATGTGATGCGACATGTTTTGTAGAAATGTCAATATTGTACATGGCAAATGGCTCGTACAGTATCACTACATGTTCACTGTTGGTCGCTCGGTCCACCACTTTACCCTCCACTTAAATCTCTGAACTGTTGTATGGATTATCTTGATCTATCCTACTGATTTCAGTCATCCTCCCATTTTATTCTCTACAGAAGCTGTCCCTTTGTAAAACTCATGGCATTCCCCTCAGCTTTATTTGTGCTTTGTGTGAGCATGCTAACACATGACAGCAATGACAAACATTATCCCCGTGAAAAACCACCGCGTTAATATTGTCATTGTGATCATATTTGCAGGTTGACGTTGGCATTTAACCTGAAGCAATGTTGCACCTAAGTACAACCTTGCGTGTCTTTGTCAAACAGACTGGTTGGACTACTTTGGGATGCTTTACACTTCAGTTTTCTTTGTTGAAATGTGATAGACCAAATGATCAGTTAATCCAAAAAATGTTTTATAAATAACTCAATAATGAATAGAATCAGTAGCAGCAGCCAGACCTCACAGCTGCGCAGTTATGATGTGACACACCTGCCACTAAGGCACCATAGAAAGCCATAAGCCTTTATCAACTAACTATGTCAACTAGATATGTGGAAATGTTTTCATAAAGCGCCGCAGTGATCTATGAGATATGAACTCACTGATCCCCCCAGACTCTGAGCTCAGTCATCACTCAGCCTGATGTCCCTGACTTCTTACTGGAACTCTGTGTTACCTGCGAACCTGGACAAGCTCCCACCAATAAGACATGTTGGTAGGATTATAACCCTACCCTCTCTGAGGATTTGCATAGTCAGTTGCACTGCCAACCATGCAAATCAATTGGCAAACACCTTTCCTACAAGAGATAGAGATAAAGAGAAGAACACTGTTGATATTACTTAACTTTATATTATAATGTACTTTTACTGTTGTGACAGAGAGGAATGCAGGTTCCCTGTCATCTGAATTATGCAGAAGCAGGTGTGGTTCATAGCTGTAAACTGTTCGTGGGAAATCACTATTGTAGACTCATTAACCCTCCTTTGTAAAAAAAAAAAAAAAAACAGGTGTGGGCATGTTTCAGCACTGCAGTGCAATCCTTCATAGCATTACATCAGACAGCTGTGAGGCGACACCTCTCTCATCCCCTCAGCGTCGCTCTGTGATGACGTGTTTAAGCTGCAGGCAGCAGTGTGTCTGTGTTGGATCAGTGTCGCTAATCCAGATACACAGAGAGACAGACTTGACCTTGGGCGAGGCAGCGTGGAAACATCCGTGTTACGTTCACTGTCAGTCATAGACGGATTCATGGAAGGATGCCGAGTAAGAAGTAGAGCGAACTGGTTAAGTAGTTAATCATGAGGAAACAAAAAAACAAACCTAGAAACTGTTGTTTCAGGGAAGCGCTGAGGGAATTCCTTTTTATAATCCAACAAAGTTCCTGGTGTCATTCATTTTAATTTAGCACCTCAATGAAAAACCAGCCGGTGCTTTCAGCCATTATGTCCGACTTAAAGGTGCAATATGTCAGAATTGGCCACCTGTCGTATTCATGTTGCTGGTTAGCATGCTAACTTCAGGAGATATCACTGTAGCAAAGTATGTAGAGGTCTTTGACATAAAGTCAAAACTGTCGTTTCTTCACATTCTGTTAATTTTTTAATGTTTTATGTAAAATTTGTACATATTGCACCTTTTAATAAAGGCTCTCAACAGATTTTTAGTCTTTACTCGACCATAAAATCCCTGAACGTTTCTTTAAACGTGATTTAACTGCACGTGAAACTGATTGAGGACTGAGGGACCATTTCTCAAGTAGAATCATTTTGAGTTCTCTGAATCGTCCAGTCTAACGGACATATTGTTGCCAGAAAAACATTTAAAGCTGCAGTTTCCCTTATTTATATGGGCTCTTTCAGTATAGTATCAAAATAATGATTGATTCACTCTTACTGCTTTCATTAGTGTCATTTTTGGCTGCAGTTTTCATTGAAAAAAGCTTTAAAAACTCAATGTACACTACCTGTCCGTCACCAAAAACAAAGTTATTGACTAGCTGGTGAACAAAGTGGAAAACCTTTCCGTCAAGAGTTGGATGAGAGCAAAATTAGGCTTTAAGGAGAGTAAATATTGGACTTCCAGGTGGGACGTAAATACTGTAAAATGATTAAAACGTTCAATCCGAGCAGAAATGCACACAGCCCGTCTTCAGAAACTGTGCCTTCAAATGAGCTGTCAGGACTTCTGTGAGGTTGTGATGTCACAACTAACTGTCTCCGCCCTCAGCCACACCCCCAGCATGGCAATGGTTGCAAAAACACCAGCAGAGCTGATACCAAAACACTCTGGATGGTGCCTGCTCAGGCCTGTGAGAGCTGACCAATCAGAGCAGACCGGGCTTTTTCGGAGGTGGGCCTTAAAGAGACAGTCACTAAAACAGAGCTTTGAGACAGAGGGTGAATAGAGGTGCTGCAGCAATGGTATGAGAACAATAAAATAATTTTAAAAAGTAATAATGTTTTTAGAAAATTAAAACACAGTAACATTCCCCCCAAAAAACTAAATAAAAGCACCTGAAAATTAGCATAACATCGGGCCTTTGATTAAATTTAATTACATTTTTTTTTACACACACATTTCACATTGAAGTATACTTTCTGTGTGCCATGGTGCAGTTGTCTGACGTTGTGACGGAGACTGTTAACCACTATCTTTGGGGGGATGTTTGCTGAGATCATTGCTCTGGTGTCAGTAGTTGAAAACATTCACACTTGAAAACTGCTCAGTACAACTTCAGTCTCATCTTCTGGCCATTGATCCGCTCCGGTGGAAAGGACCTCGCTCAGTGGTAACATTTCCAACCCATACTCATCTCGTCAGTCTGGGATATTGAACTGGTAACCTTTCTTTCACCATGTTAACATCTTCCAGTTTGATGCCGCTCATACAGCTTCAGACTTCACGTCAGAGCCTCATGTCAACCTGAAAATATATGTAAAGTTTTATCACCTAAATAAACCGGCTTTAGGCTGGTTTCCCTCCATTATGTCCCTGTAAATATCCATGTAATGGGTCGGCAGCCAGACGCAGTCACTTAAGAGAACCATGTCTGTGTCCTCTCACAGCCGAACAGCTTTTAAAAGTTGTTTGCTTCCATTTCTGTGGACTTCATCCTATTTGAAGTGTGATGGATAGCCAGCATCCTCACATCATGAACTGTAGCAGCCGCTTCGCTGCAGCTCACATTAAAGGGTCGTGGAAAAAATCTGTTAGACACATTTCTATTTGTGTCATTCCCTTTCGGGATCTAGGTGGTTATATTTAGTTTGGGGTTTTGTCCACTGTGTAATGAAGTCCATGGCGCGTCTGGCCAGGAGATGATAAGCCTTTTTCAAGGGAGGTAATGTGCAGGCTCAGGGGCTTCCTCATCTCGGCCGAGCCCCCGAGAATACTGATCACTGCTTTGGATGCAAATGAAGGGAACTTTCCTCAAGGTCGGAAAAAGATTCATGCAGAGCAAATTAAGTCAGATGACTCCTCGCCCGTTGTGGCTTTTTAAATTGCACTGGGCCTGGCAGAAATATGATACATCTTCTGGCTGGTAATGAGAGCTTTATTTCAAAAAATACATCTTTCATTACTTCTCTCTCTCCCTATTCAATTCCCACCTCCTGTACTTAAAATTCAGCAAAGGGGTAGGGGAAGGTGTCAATTATGAGATGCACAGATTCCTAAAAACTGCTTTGAGCAGCCACATTATTCATAGGATGTTTTGTACCGAGATATATAAAACAGATTAAACGCTCTTATACACCTGAAGTGGAAAAAAAAGTAAACAATGGAACACAAAGTAATGCAGCAGCAGGATAATACAAAACTTATTATACTTAAGAATTCAGTGACCCGAGACATAATTAAAAAATTCAAAACAAAGTGAGCATCCCAAGGATAAAAACAACCTTTTTCAACCCAGTAATACATCAGATTTTCTTAAGCTGTCGTTATAATACGCCTTGACAGACGACTGAACATTCACAGAGACAACTGAGAGTACAGGTGTCGAGACATTTGTAAAGGGGAAACTTGCCTCATCATTGTAATTTAAATGGAAACGCTCTGTCTGTCTATTATGTAGTCTGGGTTTGGTTTTAAAGGGACTCCACGTAACAATTTGCAGCAATTTACATGTATTAATCACTTTTTATTGGCCATGTGTGAGCGGATTGTAACGTGACATGAAAAAAGAGACCATCCCTGTCTCTCTCTGTTGCCTATACAAGCCTGTGGACACTTTGTTCAAGTTATTTAATGCTGCTGGACTGCGGATTTTCTTTGTGAAGGACTCAATTTTCAACTTTGACAGTCCACAGGATGTGACTTCATGCACCTTCTCGGGTGCCTGGTCTCAGTGTCTCTCTCCGCACGCTGATACAGAGCAACAGTAGCTAACGTACAGTAAGTTTAGAAATGGAGTCTGCTGACATAAACTAACAACCAGCTTCCAACACAACACAGAGCCCATTTAATGTGGGCTCAACTGAATTTTCACGCTAACATTTTTAAGCTGCACTAATGGATAATATTATCTTTCTTTTTCATTTGAATCTTTCTGCCTATTGTCACCAACTTTGTTTTTTAAACTTTAAAAAGCAAAAAAACCTCTGACAACCCCCAGTGTATGTGATTAAACAGCACAGTGAAAGAGTTGGCAACTAGCTAGTGTAACCATTAGCTGCTAAAGAGCCAGATATTACCCTCAGGAGCTGGTGGAGACCAAACCGGTTCTGCAAGTAGAGTGAATATTGGACAATATTGGCCAGTGCTGCTTTGTGCTGCTGGATTTCTAGATTGGTCACCGTTTGCAAACATGTTTGCCCTAACAGCTTTACTAAGTGATGATATAGACCTATCCTAGTGCACCAGGTGGCCCAAAAAAATCAATGAATGCAGGTTTAAACACCAGGTTCATTGTTAAGATTAAGACATTTGATAATTAAAGGTGCAATATCTAAGAATTTTAGCTGAAAATGTTTAAAAATGTAACCCGACTATCAAGTAGTCAGACTACTAGCTGCATGGCTAACTGAGCTAATTAGCTAATATCAGTTACAGCTAGCAGCAGTTAGCCATATGCTGGTGATATGCTGCCCCCCATGTTGTTTTCAGTCTGAATTTGGCAGGTGGCCAATTCTTCGTAGTGTACCTTTTTTAAATAGGTAATAAATGACCCCCTGCATTTATCAGTCATTGAAAGTGAAACTGAATGAACACAGCTAATGTTCTCCAAACAATTCACAGCATGCTGTTCATCAGTTACATTTCACATTTGCCTCACACAGCTATCTTACTGGAAATACAGTCCGTCAAAGCTGAACCAGGAAGTTGTTGTGCAGGGCCTAATGGACATTTACTATGGACAGATTGGGTATTAATATTATTATAGGTTGACCTTTGTTTTCATTTTTTTAATGAAGTCATTCAAATAACATGGTAAAACTGGGGATTTATGTCTGATTACCCACATTTAAGACTTGCTGCTGGCTCTCAGTGGCAGAGATTGGCAGGAACATCTCTGGCACAGCTAAATATAAAAACTACTCAGCAAATGCCAGAAAAAGGAGAGTGCTTTGTCATTCGCTTTTAGTGGCTTGTGAATACGATGTGTTGCTGTTCTCCTCTGTACATTGTGCTGCTGAAAGCACAGGCAGGAGAATAAAATATTACCTGATACATCTTTTCCCAACATAGAGACTGTGTATTAAAAACATTGTATAGAATATAAATTGAGCCCCTTCTGCACACCGTCAGTTACTTCTCCTAAACTGATTTGACATGAGGTGATGGGGGCCGTCTTTAAAAATTGAAACAGCCCTGTTGCTGCTATAAATAGAAGTTGGTCTCCTGCTAGCATGCAGCACTAACCAGATTAAATCATTATGCATTCACTTTCAGTGATCCTTGCTACTGTAAACATCCAACATGTGTGTTTATGTAATGTTTTCTCTTTGTTCCAGGTCCCATCAGCAGCATACTGGTCAACTCGTATGGCTGCAGGCCCATCGTCATGATGGGGGGCTGCCTCTGTGCCACTGGTATGGTCTTAGCTTCCTTCTGCACCAGTGTGGTGCAGCTTTACCTCTGCATAGGGGTTATCGGTGGTAAGTCCATTTAAATCCACTCAAGTCCATTTAGAGTTAATTAGATTAGCCTCTCCTTCTAAGTAGCAGGTTAAAAATAAAACTGTTGTGGGAAGAGCATTTGCTTTGTTTATTCAATCAATTTTGGTTTGTGCTTTAATTTTTTTGTGCTCTGTTTTAACATAACTCTATACGCTAGGGTTGACAAATGTATACAAATAAATAATTTAGCTGCATCATGAGAGCTGATATCTTCCTTCATCTGCCGTTATTAAATCTCTTCAGAGAATTGCTGTAGCTACAGTATAACTATCAATCCATGGCCCATTAAAATCCACATGAAATGACATGGATCGACCATCTAATAATCAATACCCACATGTAGCGAGCAAACCAATAAGTGTGTCTTGTTCTGCACCAAGGCTCTTTAATAGGCCATACTGTGGAAAGCTCTCTGTGATTTTATGTTAGAGGAGGTCATTTAATACAATAATAATAATTATAATAATATAAATAGTATCGCCTAATGGAAATGGCTTTTATGGCATTTCACTTGAAGTGAAATGTTACTGGAAAATGTGTAACATTATCGATAATATACACTCAGATTTACTCATATGAGATAGCCATGCTTCTTTTTCAACATCTTGGTTTTGTAGTGTTAGCGCTAATGCTAACATTTGCTAATTAGCCTTGAACACTAGGTACAGCTAAGGCTGATGGGAACATAATTAGTTTTGCAGGTATAGACCATATTCACATAGCTGCAATTTTCCTCTGGCGTCACACTCGGGGTGGGAAGCTCAAGTGTCGTATAGTTGTGTTCAAGGTTGCAAGTTGTGTAAATGTACAAATTCTTACAAACTGCTATCATTTCACCGCTTCCTGATTAGCAGATGATGGATAGTGAATATGTGGAGGGACATGGGGCCACATTTCAAAGTAAAACAACATATTCAATAACCTTTAGCTTCTGTTAGACAACAGCTAACGTTAGCATTCAACCACCTCCTAGCTAACATTACTGTTTGATAGTGTTACATGATACGATAAGAAAGGTGTAATTGAATCTAAAACATCAACGCACATCTAGGACACATTTTCTCAAGCCTGGAAGTTAAACGCACTGATGCTTATGTTAGCTAGGAAGTGGTTGAATGCTAACTTTAGCTATCAGCTTATCAAATTTGTTTTTTACCGTGAAATGTGGCGTGGTTGTACGACCTGCAACCTGGAACACAGCAGCATAACATTATCCCAACATTCAAGCTTCCCACCCTGAGAGTGATGTCAGAGGAAAATGGCTGCCATGTGAGTGTGGTCTGTTTGGTGAAAAACCAAAGTATTTAACATTCCTTAGAGCCATGGCGCTAGCACTAGCAGTTATAGCATGACCGTTACAAGTCTTAATGTACCTCTGTCAATCTTTTTTCATAGGACTTGGACTAGCCTTCAACCTGCAGCCAGCGCTGACGATGATAGGCAAATACTTCGCGAAGAAGCGTCCCATTGCTAACGGGCTGGCGATGGCAGGCAGTCCGGTGTTCCTCAGCACCCTGGCTCCTCTCAATCAGTACCTCTTCAATCATTTTGGCTGGAGAGGCAGTTTCCTGATCCTGGGCGGCCTGCTCTTGAACTGCTGTGTGGCTGGTTCCCTCATGAGACCTCTGGGACCACCACCCAGCAAGCTCAAGAAGGACGAAGAGTTAGCCGTCATCGCCACCACAACAAAAGAGAAGCGCACTGCCTGGGAAATAGTCAACAAGTACCTGGACCTGACACTCTTCAAGCATCGTGGCTTCCTCATCTACCTGTCAGGAAACGTCATCATGTTCCTGGGCTTCTTCGCGCCTATCGTCTTCCTTGCAGCCTACGCTAAGGACATGGGTGTGGATGAGTACTCTGCTGCCTTCCTGCTCTCAATTCTGGCTTTTGTCGACATGTTTGCCAGGCCCTCCATGGGGCTTCTGGCCAACTCGCGCTGGGTCAGGCCCAGAATCCAGTACTTCTTTAGCTTTGCTGTGCTGTACAATGGGGTGTGCCACATCCTCTGCCCACTGGTGGACAGCTACAGCGGTCTGGTGGTGTATGCAGTATTCTTCGGCTTTGCCTTTGGCATGGTCAGCTCAGTACTGTTTGAAACACTGATGGACCTGGTCGGGCCTCAGAGGTTCTCCAGTGCTGTGGGACTCACCACCATTGTGGAGTGCTGCCCGGTCCTCCTTGGGCCACCTCTAGCAGGTACGATTTGTCATTCTGACAGCAAATTTCATTCTCTTACATGTATGTATGGTTTTAACTGCCTGCACTGTCAAGAAATCTTTGCACTTCTGGCTATTAGAAACTCACAACATTATTAAGTCACCCACTCTATAAAGGTACAGTGGTTTTTACTGGCGCCTGGAGATGCGAGACCACCAGGTATCGCGTTATAGCAGATCTTGGTAGAATCGCATCATTATTACCCGGCACTGGTAAAATGTAACATGTTTTCTGTAAACTGAATCTCATTTAGACTTGGCAAATTTAGAACTGTGCAGATACTTTTCATCAAAAAAAAACAAACCTTGTGCTCTTTTGCAGGGAAACTGGTTGACATCACAAACAACTACAAGTACATGTATTTTTGCTGTGGAGCAATTGTAATCTTGGCAAGTATTTGGCTCTTCATCGGGAACTTCATCAACTACAGACTCTTGGAGCGTGAGCGTAAGCATGCAGAGATGTACAAACCTACTGAGACAGAAGATCCAGACCCAGTTCAGGACAAGAAGGAGGCTGATGGGGAAGCCCAGGCATCGGAGGAGCTGGTTGACAAAAATCACAAAGATGAGGAACCAATGCAGCGGGAAACCAACATCTAGATCTGTCTGCACTGCCAACAGCTCACCTTCACCTCCGTGGCAACCTCACAACACCCTCCACTACGATCAAACTGAGCTCCAAGCCAAGAGGTGCCTCTCGGTGTTCCACCAGGCTCTATTCTGGGTCCTCTGCACTCGTCTGAAACTAACTGCCAAAGCAACAACTGTGTTGTAGGAAGCTGTGAGGAATCATGTCTGTATGTCAAAGAGCATCAGATGTGACTAACAGAGATATAAACCAGAGAGAAAATAATGTAAGATACTGTATGCATGTGAAGAGGCTCAAAAGTCAGAAAATGTCATGGAAAATGGGAAACAGTGTACTACTAACTTTCTTTAGTTTTTCGCCACGTTCACCTCATATCGGATTTACTGTAAATACAAGACTGCAACTGGGGAGGGGGGAAGTATTTTCAAGATACCTGGTGGCAGTCACAATCAGGATGTGGGACTGTAGTACGTATCGTAAACTCTGTCAACCGAGATGCTAACATAGCAGCAAATGCTATGTTGATAAGTAAATTAGGTGTATTTAGTCAGACAATCAGCACCGCTTCAGATAAAAGTATTACCTGCCACAGTTTGGAATATTTTAACGTGTTGAAGCTAAATTCAACCATAAATAAACTGTACCAACGAGCATCATTCCGTTTTTCCCACTGTGTCTTCCGATATCATGTGAATGCAGCGTCGGCGTGTTGTCACTCTTCCAACAGCACCAGCAAACTGAAAATGAAAGCTGTCATCTTCGTAACACAATGAAGCAATGAAAGAATTTCTTGGTGGTTAGAAACACACCTTTCTGTTAGTGTAAGGTCACTGGTTTTATTCTAACAACAGCCAGTGTCTGTAGTTGGGGGACTTTTTGAATAACGCTGATTCCTAACTGTGTGTTCACACCACGAGCAACTCAGAGTTTCATTTTTGGCACATTGTGGGCAGTTAGGGGCTCTGAATGTACCACCTGTGCAGTCAGATCAGAAGTGTTGTAGCACTGAAACCTAACAGTGAAACAATTTTTTTCCCCGTGACGATGAATGCACCCATTCTCCAGGCTTCGTCCTTTTAAGATGTCTTTTCTTGTATTCTCTCACATCTAAGTTGTGGAGAACAGGGCAGATTTGAAAGGCTGGAATCAACCACTCTCATTTTATGCTAATTCCAGTGAAGTCATATCAAAAGGGAAATGAAAGAGGAGCTGAAATGTGGCATCTGTTGAGCCTAAAAAGCCTGAAAAGTTTGGCTGGTTTTCCCCGGTTAGTCAGCTCTCTGTAGGACTTGTTGATTGTGTTCCTCGCAGTGTGAACGCAGCGTTAGCAATCCCAGTGCACTGGAGACGCTCGATCCATCTGGTGATATGTGTCAAGCAAGAGCGCAAAATCCTAATTGCACTGTGTTTAATATGGCAACCGGGTGCCCTAAAATCCCCACCTCCATAAATAACGAACAGATGTGTTCGCAGCTGGTGACGCTGGTCCGAGTGTATTATGCTGCCCGCCTGAGCACTGTAATGTTGTGCAGTAAAACCTGCACAAATGTCCCACTTTAATACTTTCAAGTCAAAATGCTTCCTGTAGGTCGTCTTTTGTTCCGTATTGCACTCATATATGCTGCACTAAAAAGAGAAATGGCCATACTTCACCCTCAACATCTTTATAAAATTGCTGCAATTCAATGAATTTAATTATGGTTGAATGTAATTTCCTCTGTGGGCCTTAAAAAGGGTATTAATGACCAAAAACCATCTGCATAATAGTGGTTTTTTTTCTACACATGGAGCCCATGAGCAATATAATCTCATATTTCAATGCAGGCATACAGCAGGATGTATGTCTTGTGGTCAGTGTGAGTCCATTCTATGATACACTGCCTTAAATGTAATGTAATGACTGCAGGGGAGTCGTACAGTGAATACTTGATAGTATTATAAGAAGCTGATAAACCTTCGTGTTATATGTGATCCACTTTTTCGCTGTGATTAACTCGAGAAATCGGTTGAATCTGCTCCATTTGTCTGCTAACATGTCTGTGTCAAGGTGTTAAAGCTACGAGAGTAACTAATGTCTTTGTGTGCCGTCTCTCCATCAACTAATTCACTAACAGTCACAGCGGTTTGTTCAAACATCTAAAGGAAAGCTACTAATAATAACTGAATGCTATCAAGGCTAACGTTCGTATCGTGTGCAAACTAACGTGCTGGATGAACATATCATGTAACAGTCTAAATGTTGCTCTAAGTGTCAGTGTTGTTCAAAAATCTATCCATTCCATGTGTGTGTTTTTGTAAATGTCACCCTGCTGTGCTGTCGATCACCTCTCGTCTCAAACGCTGACCAAAACCTCAGATCAGATGTCCTAACAAAAGCCAAACGCATTTTAATAACACGTTTTTCAAAGCAGTCACGAACACAGAATCATGTTATTGTCTATAGCTGAATGTGTATTATCATGAAAATGGATGTCCAGCTGTGTAGCCGCGGCTCTCGATCATGTACCGTCTCCACCCGAGGCTCATTACGACCAAACGCTGCGTTACTGTGAAACCTTTTCTGGTTTACTGTGAAATCAGAGGAGAGTCAGCCGTTGTTGTGTTGGTCTGGATGAGCTCTGAGGGTGTCAGTGGATCATTGTTGAGAATATCTGCTCTGCCATTTATTGAACACAAAATCATTTTGACAGACGTGCGCACTTCTTTTCACAACACTTGACTTCTTTAAGCTCGCTTTTGGGCCATTTTGAGATGAGCCAGTCTTGTTCTTTTTTTCATTTGGATAAAGAGTTTGATTGATAGCTTAGCTCTTCAGATTCAGTCTCCCATCATGCATATAGCTCACCAGCATTTCATGCCGATATTAGACAGTATTTTTGTATTGCCGTGTCTGTACCCTGTCTATACTTTTGATAATGAGTAACCTTCTGAATGTTAGCTTATCCTGCTTGCACTCAATTAATAGAAAGAGGGACTACCTTCATTTGCTGAATTCATACATGACTCTGTCCATTGTGCATGATGACACTCAATGACAGACTGTTGTACAATCACTTTCTACCAAATAACACTGCCCCCTGCTGGTTTCAAACCACCCAGACCAAAAGGTAAAGAGAGCCAAGCGTCTCTTTCAAACAGGAGAACACATTCATTCTCATTCATTAGTTTTTGAAATGACCAAGCAAGGTTTAATTTTTCATGAGTGATGTCAGAACATTTCCTTTTGTTTTGTTTTTTTGGTGGAGGTTTTGTTAGAATGAATACACTCTCTTTGTATTTGTATGTTAAAGTATACAAATAGAACAACCTCGTAATGGTTTGATGGACCCGAGGGGAATACCATTGGAATTTCTTTGTTTTTAAGTGTTTCCCATACATGCAGAGTTTGTGACCGACCCTCCATGTTCTCTTTAATCGTTAAAAATAGCTGGTTCTTCTTGCACATGGAGCAGAAATAACAACCGTAGTGCTGAAAGTGTGCAGCAGCTCCCCAACCTGGTGATCAGAGGAGGAATCTGAGATAATCAAACAATGAATTACAACTGAAAAAAATATAATCTAATATTTTATACATATTTTTCTTCTCTGTAATTGCTGTATTCTTGTGGAATACTGTGAAAGATTCAAACTTTGTCCAGTGTCAAAATCTGAGAACTGAAAATCACGTACTCGCTTTATCACATCTATGATAAGAGCTTGTAAGTAAATATTGTTGGATTTGAGGGGAGCTGCTGGTGTAGAGGTCAACACGGTTCTCTGCTGATATGGAGGCGAGTCAAGACGTAAGTAAATAACAACGCTTGAAGTGTTCTGTGATGGTATTCTCCTTACTGGACTGCAAAAAACCACGTTATTTGTTCACATTTAAGCAATACTTTTCTATGTATTTTGGTTCATAATGTTTATTCTAAAGTAATAAGTTATAATAATGTAATCCGGATAGAGATAATTGATTGAATCTGACGTGCACCGATAGCCTTATCGATTATACTTTGTCTTTCTTTCTTTTCTTGGTGTGTACATTATATTTAGAAACATTTTGAGTTTGTCTGAAGACCAAATTTAGCAGAGTTTAAATTTAAAATGGATGTTAAATGCTTTCATCCCTGTTGTATTATTTCTGTAAGCGCACAGTAACTGTTGTTCACTTTAGGAAATGAGCACTTGACTGAAACTTTGCTGTATTAGCTGCTGTGTAGTGTTTTCCCCCCTGTTGTGTGGAGTCGATATGCAGAATGTAAAGGCTTCAAAGATGATAGGAGACTGGAAGAGATGCCACTAGCAGCTGATGCTAACACAGTGTTTAGCTTGTAGTAAGGTCAGCAGATTGGAGTTTGAGACATTCATAATGTTTCAATCACGAGGCAGAAACGAGGTAAATTAATCATTACAGGACCCAGTCGAGAAACTCTAGTTTTTGTTTTTCCAAATAAAATGGAATAAGTGGTGTCTAGCCACGAGCAAAATTAATCTTAATAACATAATTATGTGATTCTGAGTTTGTTTTTTAGTTGTTTTGGCTCTGAATTATGTGGTCTGGGCATGAATGTACCTTTTTTTTTTGTATTTGTCTCAGAATATTTAAAGTGTATAATTTGTCTTAAAAATTTTACATTCAAAACTCCATTTAAAAAAACCCTCAATTTTGAAATAAGCAAATCTCTGTGACTTCCGGATCATTTCCGCCTCCATCTGCCTCAAGGTGTTTTATAACTTAACAAAATTCCAATCTGCAGAACTAAATCTCGCAACTTCTTGAACAAACTTCCATTTTTGTTTTTTGTTTCATTTTCACATCAGTGTAATCAGAAGATCAGCATGTGTGGGTGTTGATTGTATACAAGGTGGTTTGCTACTGGAAGGCTGAAGGACTCTGGCTGTTAAGCTAACTGTGCCTTATTGTGCTATACTGACCATTAACAATGTTTTCTGTGAACACAGGAAAATGATTTTGTGTTGCTCAAACCTATGGGACGTTTAGGTTCAATTTCTATCTTTGCTCCTACTGTTTGTATGTTTACAAATCATTGCAGTCTTTCATTTCTTTTTTTCCTCGCGTAGCTTCTCATCAAAAATTCACGTCTGTCTTCGTCTTAACACGTATGAACAAATAAGCAGTAACACAAGACATTGTCTAAATATTTATACATGATTTTGTCTTTAACGATATTTGCTATATATTGTGTTTATGGGGCTTTGTACCCATATTGAAGGATGCAATATTTTGTGTATGAACACCTCTGAGGACGGTTGTGTTCACACATTTGGACCTCAGTACTGTAGTTTGTCTCAGCAGCGAACTCAGTCCATTATGTCCTTCCAGTAGCAGACGCACTGTGTGCTTTCTCATCAGGGTAAGCCTACTGTATGGCATTATGTTTCAGATTTTCAGTCTTTTCACTACCTCTGCAGACGTCATGTCAGAAGTGAGGAGGTACCACACGGGTATAGAAAACTGATTTATGTTTTTGTAACTCTAATGGAATGTTATCACCTCTCACAGTAGCAGAATAAAGTATATATCCAAATAAGCAACATGAGTCTGTATCATTTTATCCTTCCAGTGAGATGTGAGCCAACATGATAATTCTGTGCAAATATGTGTGAAATTAAATGAGTAAAATGCTCAAATGAAGTATGGTTGTTCCTACAATGATCTATGATCAAGGTGACATGATTACTATATAAATTATCTTCGATTAAAGGACAAAATGGGCCCATATATCAGTAATCCCATATTATCCAACACATCCTCATACCTAAACAACACTGCCATTGCAGTTTTCCAGCGACATATGTCATACGGTCGCAGTTTGGTTAGGTTTAGGCAAAATAAAGTAGTTTTTTTGGTTGACTGTAGGCAAGGAAACTACTTGGTTAGGTTTAGGCAATACAAATATTTGGTTAGGTTTAGGAAAACATTGTGGTTTGGATTAAAATCACGACATTACAACGTACCTGCGTTACCTAACTAACTTACATTATGTTACTTCACTACATTAGTAAGTTAAAAGAACTGACTCTTGGTTTTACACTGGTAACTAACTATCTAGCTATCTAATGTTACTTTTTACTGCTTATTTGTGCGTGACATTTTGACTGTCATGCATACTTTCCAGATGGCACATATATAACACTGGAAATTTAACTCAAGTCCAGCCACAAAGTCACTGCACTTGGTACAGCTCGTCTAATATCAGTGCACACTGGCAGTGTAGGAGCATGAGTTGTTAACCTATAAAGCATCTCCAGTGGCCAGGTGATGAAGCAGTGTTCTTTTTTATTTGATGACTACTGACGGTGTGAAATGGCATTAGGTAATACCACGATTGCCATAGTAACGCAAGAGAAATCACCACAGCTAAGGACGCCATGTTGGAAATGTCTGGTTGTGTCAGTTTCATAAGGGGAGATTTCAACCACTACCCCTTGTAACTCTTCTCAGGGGCACGGTGGCACTAAAAATGAGGGTTAGAGTAAAAATTGGAAATGGGATTGAGCCAAAGTCTTTGTGTTGTTTGGTGCTGATCTACAGTGGGTTAGTCAGAATGTTGTCGCTGAAAACAGCTGGCTACTGTGTCTGGAAATGGGACTGATGCTTAGATCTAAGAAGCACAGAGGTGGGTCACGGTTAAATGGTGGTAACTTACTGTGGGTTTGTCACAACAAGGAGACCCTTTATCATTAAACTTAGTCATTAGACTTGCTGCTGAGACAAACATTCAAATTTGTGCAGCTTTAAAGTAAGTTTATTTCATTACAATCAAGATTATCAAAGCCACAATATGTTAGAATTTGTAAGTTTTGGATTATTTGTTTTCCATTGTGTATTGCCGGTTGCCTTTTTCGTATACGACCACAGGGTGGCACCAAAGTTGGACATGTTCAGACTCTACACTCAGTGGCTTTAATTAAGTGTAAATTTAACGTTTACATTTTTAAGATAAGATAAGATAATCCTTTATTGCAATATTACAGCAGCAAAGGGGATAGCAAAAACAGAGAGCATCCATTAAAACAGTAGTAATAAATAAGTAAAAAAGCAGTAGAAACAATATAAACAATATAAATAATAAAAACTATTGCATCCCATAAATCCCAGAGACACTATGGCCACAGAAAAAAATGTAAAAGAGCAAATAAATACACTGTGTAATACACTATGGACTGTGTGTACAACCAGACATTGTTGCCCAGGTTAACTTCATCACCATGTCTCTGACATCCTGCTGACAGAGAGACAAACAAAGGTGAAAACACAACTTCCAAGGTGGATGTAATAATCCTTTAGCGAGTCAGCACAATGAATAATAAAATCTGTGTGTGTATTTCCATTAACAGTCCGCACACGAGATCACCTGGATGGACCCGGCAGCTCTCATTACACTCAAAGTGCAACTCCTCCTGCTCTCCTCCTGCATCAAACCCACTAATAATCAAGCCTGTCATTAATTCTGCCTGGTAACCAATCCCCACCCACATTTTAAAGATGCAAAACCCAGACCCCACCACCACCACCACCACTCCAATCCCCCCCTCGCCTCTGTCTCATTAGTATGCAGCGCTCTGGCAGAGCTGCGCGTGCCGATGATGGCTGGAGACCCTCAGGCAGAGTTTCGGGCTAGATTTTAATGGGGCGGTAAGGGTCAACAGGAGAGGAGAGAACAATAAGCCTCTCCAGTCTCCCTGTGATAGGTGTTTCAGCAGGACCCAGGGGGGGTGGACCTGTTGGGGTTTGAATGCAGAAGAAGTTGACCTTCAAAACAGTGTCAAACTCTATTCCCTGTAAAGCTGCCTGGTTTCAGGTCGACTGCCTTTGAGTTCTGGCGGTTGGCAATTAGCTGTCACACTGGCAAACAGGCCAACCGCACTTCACTAACAATGCTGTGATAATAGGTTAAATACTGAGGGGATGCAGGCGTCCCAGCGGAGATGTTACCATTCTTTTGATGTGGTGTTGAGCTGGTAATTGCCTCACATCTACCTGCTTCCAATCGCTCCCGTTCCTCTGATATCCTCTCCTCGCTCTTTCTCTTTTTACACAGGCTGCATAAACATGAACGTTCATTTGTTTTCATATTGGAGGTCTGGCAGCTTGAAATATTTCCGTACTTCATTTACTGTAGTGGTGTATTTGGGTGGGAGCAGCAACAAAATACAATTACTGATTGTATTTGATGTTTATACATTTTTATTGTCTTTCATGATTTATGTACGAATAGACTTGAATATGAACGCATGAACACTCACTCATTTACTGTGTACTTTTGAGGTACTGCAAATACATTAGTGGACATGTATTCCAGGAATTACACATGAAAATGAGTATTTTTTCTAATTCTGGGAAAGTATTACTTCAGGCAGAATACTGAAGTTTTCAATCTTTAATTAGCTGATTGGCATCAACTATTTCGTTCATGCTTCACAATCATCTCACTCACATCCAATCATATTCATACAGGTGTAGAGGCCTCAACTCAACCTCAGCTGTCTCCGTATGTGCTGTATTTTTGATACTGTTGATTTAACTACAATCTAATGTCCAAGTATTGTTGAGTTAAAGTCCTCAATTCGCTCCAGGTACGCGTCAGATCGTCTAACAGCATCTTTCCAACGTTGGAATGGAACAAGCATCGGACAGGCTTTGTAACTTGTCAGAATCCGATCTGACAAACATGCTCAACTCACACAGGAATTGGCTCGGCATGTGGAGGTGGGAAAGTCAGCAGGATCAAAACTTATTTCAGCTCTAGTTTTTAATAATGTGCAGAGCTACTCCCACCACTTTTGCTTCATACAAATGCGTGCAACACCTCGAAAGCCATCTAAGGGAGACTGTCTTAAAGGTACGAGTTGTAGAATATGGCCAGAATTCGAAGGTAGCTCCAAAAATACATGGGGCAGCGAGTGCAGACAACTGCTGTGCTTTGCTAGCTATCCTTGGCTGTAGCAAGCTACCATTAGAGCTCATGGCTCAGGAGGTCAGTTTGAAGACAGGGGATACAGTGTGGAGGCGATTTACAGCAGCTCTAATCAGGACTACTGTATAACTTCAGGTGTGACATGATGCAGCTGGTGTATTGTTGTATTTTTCTGCTTAGTGAGGGAAACAGATGTAAGAGTATTTAATGTATTGACATTTTTGAGTTAATTATGCAGTAGACATCTCTGCAACACAGTACATAGACGTCTTTGACATAACGTCAACACTGATGTTTCTTCACACTCTGTTGATAATGTTAGCTCATTTTCTGGAAGGCTCATCCTCGACCACAGCCATTCAGAACCGCTATAGATAAGTTTACATTTACACGTGGTTCGGATTAGTCAGTTTCAAACGTTGTCTGACTTGTATCTTGATGTATTTTTGACCTGCTACAAATTGAAATATATAAAACTTGAGTTTCTTTTGTCCTGTACATCCCAACTTTGTCCTCTCTCTTCGCATCGGATGAGAGTATTGGTACCAAAATAAGTGTTTTTGAATTCTTTGTGTCAGCCATAACTGAGGAGCATCCATCATATCAGAGGTTGATGATTAACTAGCATGTACAAAGCCAACATTTTCTGCCTCTATTCCTACAGAATATGTATTGAAGCTGTAACAGAGGGAAATCTAAAAGAAAAAAAATGCTCTCCAACATTAGTGTGAAGCCCTGTTGTCGCACTGCATGCAGCAACTGTGTGAATGAAACCAATAAACGGCCGCCCCAAGGCGTTCTGACCCGAACTGGACCTCAAACCGTCATGCCCAAAAGCTACAAGCTGCTCTGGTGTCTCAACAAGACACACATTAACCTTTCCTCCGTTATTTTTCTGTGGAGATCTCCCACTTTGAAGTGCTTCCATTTAACCTTCATTTAACTTTTGTGTCATGCACTCCCAGGCGCCCCACTTTGACAGCGGAAGCCTTTAGAAGTCAGAAAAGGCCTGCGGCTATAGATGGCATATCAGCACATCTGTCTGCTCCAGCGCCAGGTTGTGGAGTGAAGAACTGGCTGTTCGTTCTCCTGCGAGCGCTCTGCCACTTACTGACTGGATCTCACTGTAGCTCAGTGTCAGGAAGACACTTTGAAAAGACTTCATCCTCGTCTTTAAGAGACAATGAGTCTGAATCGTTTGAACGACAGGGTCAGGTGTTAATGATCTGTCATTTCATCACTATGAGAGATTCAGTAAATATTGATTAATGCAGCCTTAAGAATAGAGGAAACAACATTATCTTTCGGCAAAACAGAAGATTGAACCGTCAATAGATGTATTTGCTGGTAATGACAACATCACATGGTGCAAGAGAAGACACTATGATTACTTGGTCAGCAGTGAAGCTCAAAATCTCCACATGCACTGGTATTTAAAAGGCTGTGAAACCTATGTTCTCCATCATCTTCCTCTACAAATGCATTTTTTTTGATTTGGCAATGTTTTAATCAAAATCTGACGACAGTTGCTCATGCCAGTCCAGATTTGAAAACAAGTTTTCAGGGACAGTTCACCCCCAAATCAAACATACATACAACCTTTTTCTTACCATATCGCTGTACAGAAGGAAGCTGCATCTTCTGATGGATGAGAGGCTAGCTAACGAAGCTAACTAATGTTACAGCTCAGCCGAGGAGGATGCAATTAATGTTTACATCTAGCTCTGTCACGAGCATGAACCTCTAATCAACGAGTTGATGCACGCTGATGCCATTATACTGGAGAGAAGGCAGACATCTCTATAGCCGGTATCTCCCAAACTCGGCAACTCAGACCAAAGAAATCTAGGTGGATAAACAGCCCTTCAGGTAAGAGTAAAAATATGTATATTAGATTGTTGGTTGAACTATCCCTTTAAAGATGCTACAGCTCCACACAGGCATTTTAAACTGTTCAGTTATGATCAGCTATATATGTTTCTGTTGATGATGACACCTTGTTACAGGTTGTGACGTCTATGTTTGGCCGCTGTAGGCCACCGTCTGAAGTTCGTACAGTTTGGACTCACTCTGGCTCTGCAGATATGTCAACAAGATAATTGCTGCTTTATGTCTTCGAAGCGTTTAAACATGCAACCGTCTGATCCCACAGATCCTGTTCCATCCCAGCTACTCGTGTGAGGGTCAGTATTTATAGTTGAATGAGCTACATGACTGTTAATTGACTCAGTTGATCAGTATGAGTCAGTGCAGGTTTCAAACGCTGTCTCTGCATTGTCTTACTGGAGGAAACCAGCTGGGGATTTTGACACCGGCCCCAGATTTTCCATCTAATTGCGTTTTTTACAGCTCTGTAATAGACTTATTAGCCAAACAAGTCTTCAAACGGAGCGCTTTGATTTGGGTTGCACAAGCGTGACTGCCGTGTGTAGCATCATCCGGCGCTGGGGGGGGAATAATGAGTCCAGAAGGAAAATCGTTTTTGAGCATCTGAGGTTGTGACAGGGTTTCTCTGGCTTTAGCAGAGATGAAGTGAGACAGTGAAGATCTGCTTAACCGCTTTGATCCGGCCTGCCTTCCCACTTAACTTCTGATGACACTGCACTTAGAGAGGGCAGCGGGAACGTGAAGCTCTCCCTCTGACTTTCACCTGAGATGCTCTTTAATATTGAGCCCGTATGGAAATATGCAGCGTCTGAGAGGCAGGTGAAAGGGAAAATGTTTTAGCGATCAGAATTTGAGCCCACTCGTCCTGTGAAAAAGCAGCTGCAGCTCGATATCTGTGAGACATGCCTGATTCTTGAGCTTTTTTTGCATGACTGTATGCCACATTTTCAGGCACAAGGCTCCAGCCTGCACGTAGAGGGCACTCTTAGCTCGGTTTTCTCTGCAGTCCCACCATGTAATACCACTAGGAAGTTATTTATAGGGGCTGGCTTCAAAGGAGGAGAGAGAGCAAGTTTTATTGAGGTGATTTTGCTTTTGTGTGAGGCAGAAAGGACAGCTTGGCGTCTTTTGTCTTCAACTTTACAGACTGCCGTCACATTTCCTAATCTCTATCATTTCGGGAGAGAAAATTATAGCAAATTAAGGCCTGAAACGTGTCTGTTGCAGCGACAGCAGAGGTTTTTCAAAGCGAGAGTCCACCCCGAAGGAGGGTTCTTGTTCGATTTTGGACAGTTGGGTTTAGATGAAGAGACTCCAAAATGTGCTGTCATCGCACACAGACTTTCTCTGGCTTTATTGACAGTGAGTGGGAGGCCAAATTTGTGGACTCCTGTCAGTGCTGAGGGTGAGTTTTCTGGTTTATGTGCTGCACAACTGTCAGTCTGACTATGAAATAAGCCTCGGGTGTAAAAGCTCAAAAACAAGCAAATAAACTCTTTGGAATCAATCATCGTCAACCCCGGTGTCGCAGTGTCGGAGCAGCTTTTCTAATTATTTTTCAAGCTGATCGGGTTTATCAATTTAAGACCAAGTCAGCTGTCCACAGTTCCTGATGAAAGTCTGCGTCTATAAATAATCTCCTCATTCAGTTTTAGACACCAGCACAAAACCACAAACAAACAAGGCCATCGGCCAGAAGACTGGCAGGAAGCACCAAAATTTATGTCTCCCAAAAATTGCCTTTCCTTGGCAGAGTGTCCTTGTGTTGTCCTCAGTGTGTGCTGTATTTTTGCTTCACAAGGAAATATGGACTTTAATAACTCACAAACAGACTGTACATCAGAGTCTGACGCGTTTCTCTCCAACTCACTGGTTTCCTATGTTGGAGAAATAAAGGTCAGATATGAGTTTATCTCTGGTAATGAAGCTGCTTTCATTTCTTTGTTGTTTGATGAAATGTTTTTCATGTTTCATGTGCAGTTGAGGAACTAATTTTCGTCAGTATTTCCATGTTATAACACTTCATAACTCACTGTGTTTTGGAGGCAAATATTCTATTTCACAAACAACATCTTTGCATCACACTTGGCTGTAAAAGAGTATTTTTATTGTGTGGTATTGATGGAACATAACATTGACATGTTATCGCCTTGTAGTTTAAATTAATTGGAAACAAACCCAGCAGTCACGGAGCGACATGATTGTTCGTTTGGGGTCTTGTTTCTGAATATTTACTCTTCTTTTAGCTCTGTTTTTGGTCTCCACCAACTCCTGGGGGAAATATCTGGCTTTATAGCTGCTGAATGCTCCACTGTGTTCACCAGTTGTCTGCAACCAGTCCGTTCTCATTCATAGGTCATCAAATAAAGGCAATTTGTCACGCCCCCTGTGTGACTCACACAGATACACAAGGTAGGCTGCCCTTTAGCATCTGTATTAAGTCTTTCCAACATGTAGGTAACAGCAGTGATGGAGTGTAAAATGTCAAGTACAAGTGCAAGTACCTCAAAATTGTACTTGTGTATTTCCATTATACTTCCACGTCACTACATAGGCTACTATTGTACTTTTTATTCCACTACATTAATTTGATAACTTCAGTGACTTTTCTGATTGCATCAAAGCCAAATGAGTGCATTTTTAATTTCAACATATTTTACTGACCATCAGATTTTTAAAAAAAGGGTTGGTGATTCAGATAATCAGAAAAATGGTTAATATCAGATCTAATAATTGGCCAGGCTGATAATGGGTCCTGTTGTAAACAATATTTCCATACATGTATAATTTACGTTTACTTGTACTTTTGATACTTAAAGCAACAATATGTATCATTTTCAAATTCAGACATTTTTAGACTAACTACTCAAGTTCAATTTTTATAGTTGACTTCCAATTTTAGTCGCGGGGTCGTGAACAAATCTCTGCATTTAAACACCTGGGAATGAGAGCAGTTTGAGTTCACAGTGGGGTCTTTGAGCTTTTTCACTGAAAACAGCTGCCTGTGTTTAGACTATAAAAAAAGACATTCATGAGACCTGTGAGACTGAAACAAAACATTAAAGTTGCATCACAGAAAACCAAAGACAAAACACTGAAAGACACGAAAATCCCTCCGAGGCTTAGGGCAGCTGCATTGTTTGTTAAAACTCCTGTGAACAAGTGACCCCTTGTACATTACACATGTTCATTGATGTTTTGTGTATATAAAATTCTGATCATAGCAGCTTTAAGGAAATGATAAGAAAACTTTTTCCACCACTGATTTCAGCTCTTTATCTCAATACAACAGGAAGTAAGTGGCAGCTGGAAGCAAAACACAGAGTTAATTAGAGCTGTCCAAAATGTGCTTATTGTGATGAATTTAATTAATTGTTATTTGCAATGACGACGTGGCAATGGGCAAAATGTAACAAAAAAAACAACAAAAAAACCCCAAAACAAAACATTGAGACAAAACAACTTTCTGACAGTCTAATAAAACAATCATAATATTGAAGGAGACAGTAAAGTAGGACAGGCAGAAGCTGGTGGGACGCACACTGAGAGGTGTAGAGAGCAAACAGCATAACAAATAAGACCAGAAACAACAAGGATGCCACAAACACACCGTAAAGCATAAAGCTAGAGTACCTGCTGACATCAGAGCACCAGGAAACTGAACTGTTTCTGCAGATGTGGCAGCGGAAATTCATTCATCACTGCATCACAGAGGTTTTTTTAAAACATTTTTTTACATTTTATTTTACTTTATTTGATCTTTATTTAGTCTGGTAAGGAGGTTAAGTAAAGTTTCTTAATGTAATTCCAGCCAGGCAGGAGGAACAAAAGGATAACTGTGTTTGAAATCAAATAAAAACAAGGAAATTGAATAAAATAAAGCAAAAACTGAAATTCCCTGAAATTAATTTTAGTACATTGTGCTAAACACACACACAACTGGGAGATAACTCACAGTTAAGATGAGTGTTAGCAAACAAAAAAAAAAAACCCCGCCTCACACAGGAGAAGGAGGAGGAGGAGGAGGAGGAGGAGGAGGAGGAGGAGGAGGAGGAGGGAGTCGATCCAACAAACAAACAAAGACAATAGATGACACAGACTTGTACCTCTGTTTCACACGCCGATGTCATTAATCACGTCCTTCAACCCACTGCTGCTGAGATTATGTGCTCTGCTGCCAAAGTTAGCCAAAAGTAGGCCACCGGTTTGGTATTTAATTACAATCAAACTGCTGACATCCAAACTAATATGCTGCAAGTCACAGCAGTTTCTCTGACGCGCCTCATGCTCGTCTCTATCTGTATCTCACCGGCAGCACCCTGCACTGTCTGTTTCTGCTATAATTTATTACTAAACTCTTTTACATAACCTTAAAAAAAAAGGAAGACGCTGCAGAAGCTTGACTCAGATTGTGTCCCGTGCATGTGAATTAACGTAATTATTCAAGATATTAATTAGGGGTGGATGTACCAATATTGAAGATGAAAGCATGCAAACGTCAGAGTTGGATTCTGATCCATCCGTCATGTAATTACACTCGTCCGCCCTGCAGGAGTGTCACTACGGGGAAGTTTGAACGCGGCAGAAGAGTTCACTTCAGGCTCATGTGCCAGCACGTCTTCAGCCCTTTTCCATATCGCCCCTCTCCACCTCTCAGCTTGCTAAAAACCCATCCAGCTTCACTTAACGTCACATCAAATCATCATAAGGTGAGTCCTGACTTTACGCTCTTTGCACCCATTCAGGGTGAGTTTCCCTGACGGTTTCCCACGTGTCTTGTTGAAATGCAAACACAGGTTTGAGCAGCGCACGACGCAGGGTGCTTTAATCACAGGGTTCTTCTGACGAGCAGGCCGCCTCCTGACCCATCACACTGCAGGCAGCTATACTTAGGCATGTCCTGCCTATGGGGCAAGGTTACCCAGAATTCATACAGCAGCAGGTTGCATCTTTCATGCCATGACGTGAGGTAAAAAGGTCAGCTGTCTGGGCAGCATGTCAGACTGGGGATGAACAAACACATCCTCTCTCTCGCTCTGTGAAGTGAAACTGCACCAGATACTAACAGACCTCTGAAGCTGCAATTCATCTCACGCATTATATTGTTGCTTTGTCTTTTAGTTGTGCGAGGTATCAGCACACGTTAACTATATTTTGGCCACATTTAACAGCAGGAAGTACTGCGATGCAACTTGTTTTAAATTCTTCAGTATTTCTCTATAACCTTACATATATTACAGTATATTCAGAGTTTATACCCCTAAAACTTATCAGATTTGATTGATAGTTGCCTGCAAACATAAGAAAACATTCCCGCTACTGACGTCAATTAAGTCCGCCGGAAGAGCACATGTTAGAAACACTGAAACAGACAACCTCTCCGCAGAAAATGTGTCCCTGTAGGACTACATCGCTCATTGTAAGAAGCTGATTGAAAAATACGTTTCCATGGCCTTTTAAGTGCACAGAGATGAATGTTAAGTTGGAAATTCATACTGACCTTCCACCTCTACCTTGTACATAATGAAAACTTTCAGTAAAATGTGACTTCGAGCTTCAATATGAAACGATTTCTCACATTTAAAGCAACATTATGTAACTTTTTCACCTTATAATAACAGCTTCAAAATCATGTTGATGGTTCAGTGTCTTGTAACAGAGTGAATGGTGTCTCTGTCTCAGCCACTCTGCCTCCGATCACTGGTTTCTGCACTATGTAACTTCAGTGAGAGGGTAGGATCACAGCCTTACATACATGTTTACTTCAACATGCAAGTTTTCAACACATTGTTCTGACGTAATGAGTTTTGTTTGTAGTTAGCACCTACATTATGTCTGACAAATTGTTCCAGACCTGGGATTTGTATGTACAACAGTGGTGTTGCACTCAGTGACTGTGGGGGGCGCCAAATCACGCAAAGGGCCAATTTCTACATATATGTATATATATACATAAGTATTATGCATTACAAACAATGATGAGTTCATATTGAGACAGTCAACAGTCTTGCAATATCAAAGAGCGAATTGTTGGTTTCAGAAACAGGCAGGACAGATGCTCCCCCTGTCTACATCAGAGAGAATATTTGAGAAAAAACAACAACTCTATTCTTCAGGAAACTTTCATTCCATGACCCTGATGTTGTAAACTGACTGTTTTCACTGAAAACAGCTGCCTGGTTTGGCCTAAAAAGACGGTCACAAGAGCTGTGAGATGGAACCAAAACATTAAAGTGGCATCACAGAAAACCAAAAACAAGAAGCTGAAAGACACTAAAATCCCTCCGAGGCTTAGGGCAGCTGCATTGTTTGTTTAAAATCCTCTGTGAACAAGTGACCTTACCTTACATTACACATGTTCATTTGATGTATTGTGTATATAAAATTCTGATCATAGCAGCTTTAAGGAAATGATAAGAAAACTTTTTCCACCACTGATTTCAGCTCGTAATCTCAATACAACAGGAAGTGAGTGGCAGCTTCCTTTAGACACTAGGAAGCAAAACACAGAGTTAATTAGAGCAAAATGTGCTTATTATGATGACTTTAAGTAATTGTTATTTGAAATAATGACATGGCAATAGGCAAAATGTAAAAAAAAAAAAAGAAAAAAGAATAAAGACAACTTTCTGACAGTCTAATGAAAACAATCATAATATTGAAGGAAACACCTTAATGAAACTTTTGCTCTATGACTCTCATGTTGTAAAATGTCTGTTAAATGAACCTTTTTGAAGTAATCCATATTAGATTTACTTTTGTTTGCCCAAAATTGGCTTTTCAATCACTTTGCAACTTTTAAGGTAGCCAGTAGAATGTGGTCATCAATGTAGGACAACATTATTACCAAACAAGAACACTGCCATGGGGCATTTTTTTTCTTGTTCAATGATAATATTTCAAAAATTCAGTAAGGTTGTGGTTACGGTGAATATTTGGCATGGTTACAACAACAACACATGATAGATGTAATGTTAGGGAAGATCCTGGTTACCTTTTTTGAAAATGCAAACGTTAACTGAAGATGTTGTGCCTCACGCTTACTCTCTGCCTCTTTACATGGATGACACATTACCTCCTGTAATGTTGGCAACGGACGTAAATCATGAGGTACCCAATCACCCATTATGAGCATCATTTGTAAGGAGACTGGACTGGACTAGGTGTCCAGCTAGAAGTCCAGACAAAGAACAGCTAAGCTGAAGCTTTAGGGAAAAGTGGTTTAGCTGAGCCTCTGGGAAAAAAAGACATCAAGGACAAATGTTGTCACAGGACTCATACAGGGTTGAGTCCCATCGATACACTTCTCGTCTCAACGAGAACTGGATTTGCAATTTCAGCACACCTCTTTGCTAATCATCCACCCCTAATTGGCAAAAGTGGAAGCCATTTCCCTGTAATGAACACCTCGCTGCTCATTATATGAAGAACAATAGGGCATAAAAATGAATCACTTTCAATGTGTTCCCCAAATTAACTTACAGGCAGAGCGATGCCCTGAATCTATCCAGCTTCTGTAGCAACAGTTCCTAACAGCAGAGGGAGGGGAGTGCTGCTTCAAGAGGTCAGGAGGCGTCGATACCTTCCCCTCCTCGAGTTTACTCCCCAGGAAGAGAACCAACGCTTCCCTTGAACCCTTTTTGCCTTTTATGGATCTGATGACGCAACATGGCCTCCTTGTAGATCAGCTCTGTGGAGTTTAATGCAGCTCTCTGAACTTTATATTCACCCGCAGTGTGTTGAACCAGCAGGATGTGACAGATCGCAAGTGCATGGTGTAAAGTCAGAGCGAACAGAACAATTAAAAATAGTTTGACACCTGGGTTAAATCATTGCAGGTACAGTTTGTTAAAGTTAGCACTGGAAGTTAGTCTCGCCCTGGTTCCCTCGACAAAAAGCCTTTGGGGTTTTTGAATTATTGACAAAAATAAGCTCTGTGACAAACACATGATACTTTACATCACTGTATGATACACATTTTTGTTCAGCAAGATAATCTTCGCAGATAATCACCACTTCTGTGTGAAAAAATCAGGTGCACACAATAGTAATAAAGGAACGGGGGGGGGGGGGGGGGGGATGAAAGAGGAGAATGAGAAGAAGAGGGAGGAAGAAAGGGAAAAGATGGAAAATGAGGGGAAAGAAACCCCAACCTACCCTCTTCCTACCATGTACCCACAACCCCTTCTACCCTTACCCACTCCTTAACACAAACCTCCACCCCTAACCTATTTCCTCCACCCATCCCATCCCATAACAATGATATTACATAATAAAATGGTCAGCGACAGCAGGAGAGATCCTGTTCCTTGTGATGAACTCTCGATCTGTTTATTCACACTCACACACTAACAGCCGGTCTCTATGCTAGCAGTCCCTCACCCATATGGAAGTGTTTGTAACCGGTTCTCCAGAATCCGTCTGTGTGACTGCTTTTTAAAGCAAAGGTTGCCTAATTGGCTGGTGTGCTGTGGATAGTTAGATATAATTAAGTAAAAGCAAATGAACTTCACATTGAGAAGGTAACCCTGACGAAAATAAAACAAGTCAAAGCAAAATCGAGTCCTGAACATGGGTTTTACTTGACAGTAAAATGGAGAACTACAGTAATAGCTGAAGATTCACAGCATTTACTTTGGATATTCGCCATGGTAACTGGCTGGCTCTGCACATGGTAATGATGGTCTGTCAGCCGGTCTACCACTCTGCTGAAATATCTCAACAGCTATTGGATGGTGAGAACATTGGTGCAGACACTCATATCACTCTCAGGATTAACTTTCTTTTAGCGGTTCCCTGAATATTCAACCGAAATGTCCGACATATAACTAATCCCCATCCTTCGCTTGTATTTCATGCTTATTAGCAAATATTAGCAAGCTAGCACGCTAAACATGGTGAGCAGCTAAATCACCTTAATCAAACACACCAACAATGTCACACGGTGACTGCAAATTTTTTGAAAAGTATTTTCATTTGAGGAGTGAAATGGGACTGAGAGGTTGAGAGAACTGGTGATCTTATACACTGAGAATGAACGAGCAGAGAAAATGAAATGAGAAGATCTGGGGGGTGATGAAGATCAGAGGTGGAGCACAAAATTCTTGACCCTGAACATACTGCCGACCAGGATGCACAAACCTTTTTCCTTTTATTGCTAAAACTGAAACCACGGTCCAAAAGCAAAAGCACATTTTACAGTATTGTATTGTGTTGTGTTGTAATGCATTCTTCAGACATCTTGCCCAGCGTCACACTCTGTGCTCAGGTTTTGTAAAATAACTAACGTAGTGAGTAAATGGTAAATGTTTGCTTTTAACAACCCAATTCTTTGATGTGAAAAGAAAATATTTCCGACCATTCTCTCAGCTGATCACATCAAATAAAAACATTTTGAAAGTCTGGAGTTGATAAGGGCCAGTCAGGATGGAGACGTGTTGTGGTGCGTTTGGAAAAAACAAAAAAAAAGGAATCAAAATAATGCTGATCGTGATGAAAATAATCTGATATTATTCTACACAGGTGAAAAACCTTCACTTTTCAGTGAAAATCTGAACATCTTTTCATGATAAAGAAATGCTCACTGGGTACTTATTAGCTACACCTGTACAGTTTTGTGACCATCTTGCACAGTTGTGATGCTCTCATGGGGACAAAAATCTGTCCACAGACAGGTAATACTCCATACTACATTTGCATTTCAAGGTCACAAAATTCAAAGGTATCAAGGGTAAAATGTTTCCAAAGTAAAAGTCATTGCTACATTATTACATGAGTACTCAGTAGTCATGGGTCCACATCCATGTTCGAGCTCGGCCTTCATTCTGATCTCAACTACACACCTGTAAACTTTTGATACTTACTGACTGTATGTTGCAGGGTAGACACTATTATGTTGACAAAATCTGTGCAGAGACAAACCTCTTTTAAGCTAGTACCAGGCCCGCTGTCAAGGGGGGAACACCCGTACAGTTGTCCCGGTCCCTGGAGGGGGACTCATTATTACAGCACAGGTGTATATTAGCGCTACAACTGCTGTTTCACTGGAGACTACCAAGGGACGGCTGCACCCTGCAGACCAGGATGAGACGAGCTACACTGGGAGCATGTTTACTGCTGGCTGACCCGTGTTGTCTATGAAGGTTTTAGACCACACTGGCTGTGGGTGTAGAGCAATTGTGAAGTAAGATGCTTAGTGGACGTTTAAGTCATGCAGCCGCAATGTAGTGTGTTTATAGCCAACTTCTAGTGACGCAGCCTTACCCTGTAAAAGTGGGGTTCATCTGTTATTATCTTGCTGAACAAAACGTGTAAGTATCATAAACTTGTGTTTGTCACAGAGCTTATTTTGGGCGATATTCCAAAATCCAATGGAAAAACCCCATTAGATTTTTGACGAGGGAACCAGGACAATGCTAACTTCCAGGTTAGCCTCCAAAAATACGTCATCCCTGCACTATTCTATCGGGTCCTAGTGTATCACATGGTGTTGTTGTTTCAAGCTTCTGCCTCTTTGTCAATTTGGCTTCAAAGCCCTGTGCTCTTCCTTTGAGAGCCTCCCTCTTTACTAGGACGAAGGGGGAGGATAGTCATGGATTTCAATCAACTGCTGGATGTCACTACTGCTGTGCTGAGAAGGTATGACTGAAGCTCAGGCTGGATGTTATGATGTGCTGCTGTTGTAACGAGTGTATTTACACTCTGCTGCAGTGACAGTGTGCTAAATACGGTGTGACCGGAGACCATAGCAGGGAGCCTTGTTAGCGCCGTAGCCCGCGGACGTGACACAAACTCAAAGGACAGGCAAAGCAGAAGGTGAAGGCAGCAAAAGAAGACATTTAATATATGCTGTTTGAAAGCCGTCTCTCTCCTCCCCTTCGAATGAGTCGCCTTTTGTTGTGGCAGAACTCGATGTGTCCACGGGGCCAGAACAACATTACACAGCAAACAGGTTCCTTAAAGCGAGCCAAAGCAGAGGTCTCAGAACATCTCCCTCCCTTCTGGAAGGCTTCGGCTCTGAGTTAAACATGGAAACGTACTTTCCGTACTCTTTAACTGCCAATTTCCATTTCAGTGAGGAATGTTCACTTTGCACAATAGATTTCCCTCTTCTCAGCTCACTCTTCCCCGAGTCCTGTCCTCAACGACAAACACTCTGTATAGCAACTATCCTCTTATTATATCTCATGAATAATTTAGGGGCAAGTGCTTTGTTTCCAACACACAACTGTTGTTGTGCAGCTGTGCAATAAATCATCTTTCAGAGTTGATTCATGCTAATGTTATGCTGGTGTTGTTCAGGCGAGATTTGTGTCGGGACAAAGTTAAGGCGTCCACACTTCTGTAAGTCTGATCTGATGGATTACTTTATCCAACAAACAAATCACATTTAATGTATTCTTTTCATGTTTTTTTCATGTGATTGAAGGTTACACAGTATAATTAATTTTAAAGAGTAAAGACACGTAACTGCATGTTACCTCAATCACATGTTCCAACGAATGCTTCCGTGATATTTTCTGCTTCTTCACTTACAACAATTCCAGGAAATATGTATAACAAGACCAAGACTGCCATGCCTGTTGACCTCTATGAGGCTATACTTTAGCAAAGCGGTACTATACCCTGCGCTTCATGCTAACATGCTCACAATGAAAATAGTATCATGCTGATGTTTGGCAGGATATATTTACCATGTCCATCTTGGTTAAAGCAGCTACAAGGATCTTAATTTTTTGTCGATTCTTGCGCCCCCGTGTGGACAAAAGGGGTATGAGCACTGCTAGCGACAAAGACAAAATTATAATGAAAATGAGCTCTGTGGCAAACACAAGTTTTTGATACTTACACGTTTACTTCAGCAAGGTAATCTTCAAAGATGAACAACACTTTTAAGATTTTCGAAGAGTAAATGAAATCGCTAGCAGTAAAAAGCTAATGTAAGGCTATAAACAGATGACATTGTGGTAGAATGACTTAAAAAAATGTTTTCTATGAACTAATAGAGTTAGAATAGTTTGTAACTAAAGCCCAGCAGTAAAGATGATGGCATGATGACGTTTAATTTCCGTGACAACTTCTGTAGTCTCACTGAGCAACTTTTTGGCAACTGCCATTTTGTGATACGTAAGCGCTTAATATTACACTGTGGGACATTAAATTATGTATTGTATGTGTATGTTGTAGAACAAAACGTGTAAATATCTCATTAACTTTGAGACAAGGGAAACAGCAGGGGGGAACATGGATGCCTGTACCACATTTCATTTCATCTTTGCTGCTAAAGTAATGAGGCTACACTGTCAATATTTCATGCCAATCTATCTACCGTCGTAAACAAGCTCACAATTGAGTTTCCGAGGCAAAATCAAATCTGTGCCTGTCGACACCATACGTTTCAGCCATCTTTTTTCAGTCGTCCATCTCAGAAAAGATCCTTGATCGGTCCAGCTGTCTACACACGGCTTGCACCCCATTAGCATAATGCACATGTAAACTCGACCCAAAGGGAATTTTTATGCTTCAAGTCTATCTTCTTCCATTTATGTACATTTGAGTTTTGCTCAACTTGGGGTTTGTCCACAACCTGTACGAACTCTACCCGACTGAGCCGTAGCTTTAGAAGAGAGAAGCAGTCAGTCCCCGCTGACTGAGATCGTGTAGAGTTAGGAATCAGATTCATTTGTCAGCTCCCTTCACACCAAGAGATTGATCTAATCTCACTGAAAACCAAAGCGTGTCTGATACAGCACTGTATTTCCATTCAGAGAAGCCGGATTCACTCATTGTTAGATACCGACTTGACCTATTAGTATATCACCTGATAGTATATATCTTCTTTCTAACACAAAGCTCTTGCAGCTTTACAGTAAAAGTCCCAGATGCCACGCCAAGATCCTTATAACTGAACATGTCAGACAGCATGGGTTTGCACAGACACAATCACACACAGTTGCAGATATTCGTGTGCGAACACACACTTTCATACAGCGACGTCCTTTAATTACCGCAGGCGGAACTTCATTTCACATTTTGCTTTGTCCTCTCAAGTCGACAGTTTTCATGCAGCATTAGCAGCCTCGCTACAGTTTTCCCTCTGGTGATCACTAAATCAGACATCAGTCAATGCTTTTCAACGGGACCTGATACACGCCGAACCTCTCTTAATTAAGGAATTCAATTTAAACCGTGAACATTGATTTTACTGAAGGGCCTGCAAAGCAATCGGATAAACAAGGTGACATATTCATGTAATCATTGTAATTACTTTTGTTCTGAGAGCTTGTAATAAAAATTGACCTCATCACGGAAAATATTTCAGCCCTGCACTCGGGTTGTTTTAGTGCTTTTTGAGGGCTCGGGGTTGAGTTTGTTGCAGAGTGGCAGCTGTGCTTCTTCTTTATTTATGAAGCAAAGATACATTTATGTTGCTGGTAAAGTCTTTATTTGTGACAAGTGTATGACAAGTAAGGCATAAAGAGGAAAGTGGAGCTGTGTAATGCCCTTGAGGAGATTCAGACGACAGATTTCCTCACAACTGGAATGGGGCACCGAGGGCAGCACTGTCACAGGGGGGCTGAACGCCTGATGCAAGGGGACAGCTGGCAGTAATACTGCATGCATATATCAGACAGGTGGGTATTTGCAACCTGACAAGCAATTAGAAATAGAAAAAAAAACATGTTGATTTTAACTTCTTGTGTGTGTTTACGTTTTCAAAAATAGCAACTATTCCTAAAAAGATGAAAACAATCCCATTGGATGTTTGTACCTAAAACACAGCCATGCTAGTGGATCTGTAAGACCATGCATTAGCACAGCTTTAAGCTAAATGCTAATGTTTGCATGCTTACAAGCATTTGAGAAATTTCTTAATCACTTTTTAAACAAAATAGTGGAGATCCGGCAGCATTTTAACAATGATTCCAGAGACTTGGTAGTTGACTCCTGCCCACTTTCAACGTTAACCCACTTCAGTGAAATCTCTCTGTCTACCCTGGAACGTACTATTGCACTTTCAAAATCATCCACCTGCCTTTCAGACTGCATTCCCACTTGGTTTTTAAAAGCTGTATTTCAGACGGTTGGTCCAGACATCTTGGCCATTATTAACAGCTCATTGTCTACTGGTACTTTCCCCTCCTATTTTAAACATGCCACTGTTTACCCTCTTTTAAAGAAACCCTCTCTAGATCCCTCTATTTTAAGTAATTTTAGACCAATTTCAAAGCTGCCTTATTTATCCAAGATTTTAGAAAAAATTGTCTCTACTCAACTGATTTCTTTTATGAACAACAATCATATCTTTGAAAAATTTCAATCTGGTTTCCGCTCCCTTCACAGCACTGAGACTGCACTGGTCAAGGTTGCCAATGACTTACTGCTTGCAGCAGACACAGGCCTGTATTCAATATTAATTCTCCTTGACCTGAGCTCAGCTTTTGATACAGTGGACCATAATGTCCTAATCAGCCGTCTGAAGAATTATGTTGGTATCAGTGATGTGGCTCTGGATTGGTTCATCTCCTATTTGTCCAACAGGTCTTTCTCTGTAATGTGTGGAGAAGCCTCCTCTTCTTGTGCTCCTCTCTTCTGTGGGGTCCCTCAGGGGTCTATTTTGGGTCCCCTCCTTTTCACTGTTTACATGTTACCCCTGGGGCAAATCATGCGTAGACATAATATTGATTTTCATTGCTATGCAGATGATACGCAGTTGTATGTCCCACTACAGCCTGGTAAAACTGATGTTTCTTGTATTTTGTCCTGCCTTGCTGAGATAAAAAATTGGATGTCGGCAAATTTTCTGCAGTTGAATGACTCCAAATCAGACATTGTTATAATAAGCCCCTCTGGCCCCAACACTAGTAGCATTACCAATCTCTCCTCTAGTCTGGGTGCCTTATCTAACAATGTTCGAAAAGAGGCCCGCAATCTCGGTGTCATCTTTGACTCAGAGTTATCTTTTGATACTCAGGTGACTAAAGTGGTGCAGTCCTGCTTTGCCCAACTGAGACAGCTAACGAAGATCAGGTCATTCTTGTCCTCTGCAGACTTAGAAAAGGTTATCCATGCTTTTATCTCCTCCAGACTGGACTACTGCAACGCACTTTATTCTGGTATCAGCAGGCGAAACATCCAACGACTGCAGCTGATACAAAATGCTGCTGCTAGGTTTTTAACACGTACTAAGAGATGTGACCACATTACACCAATCCTTGCTGCCCTTCACTGGTTACCTGTGAGTTTTAGAATTGATTTTAAGATTTTACTGCTTGTTTTTAAAGCCTTGAATGGTCAAGGTCCTGCCTATATTTATGATCTGCTGACTCCTTATGAGCCTGATCGCCGCCTGAGATCCTCCAGCAGGGCCCTCCTAATGGTTCCAAAATCTCGACTTGTCACTAAAGGTGACCGGGCCTTTGCTGTTCGGGCCCCTCGGCTATGGAACTCCCTGCCTGGAGATCTCAGGCAGGCAAACTCAGTATCCTCTTTTAAATCTCTTCTTAAAACTCACTTTTATATTATGCCTTTTTCTTAATTGATGGTAATTGCTGTAACTATTTAAATTGTTTTAAATATTATATCTCTGTTTGGATTTTAACTAATTATTTTATCTGTTTTATTGTAAAGCACTTTGTAACTTGTTTTTGAAAAGTGCTATATAAATAAAGTTATTATTATTATTATTATTATAAGCTCATAGTGACACTGCTGTCGTTCAGCAGGTGATGTTTAGCTAAAGAGAGATCCACTTACTAAAAGCTCCTGTAGCAAACCTCACAGTCAGTTTACATATTTACATAGCCTTTAGAGAATACAGATTGTGATAAATACACAGAAATACTCCATATATATTGTATATTAAATATACAATATAAATACCCTTAATGGTTTTACTCCAAAAAAGGACTCAAATCAAATCAATTTTATTTATACAGCCCAAAATCACAATCACATTGCCTCAGTGGGCTTAACAATCTGTACAGTGAACAACATGTTCCTTCCTCCTCGATTCGAGTGAGGAAAAACATATTGAGAAAAAAACCTTTTAACAGGGAAAAAAAAAGATGGAACAAACCTCAGGAAGAGCCACAGAGGAGGGATCCCTCTCCCAGGATAGACAGAGATGCAATAGATGTTGCATGTACAGAACAGAACAACAAAATCCCAATTTACAAATTGCATTGACAGAATATCTGATACAATTTATATAATATATGTAACGTGTGTAGATCCAGGAGGATGACTGAGCAGGCCGAGGCATCGCCAAGTGGTGCCCAGGCCTCACGACCTCCTCTCCACCGTGATGACCTGGAGGAGGGCAGGACACACAAGATGATTAGCAGGTAAAAGAAAACATCAAGACTCAGGCTAGACAGCAATCATATATGCTAACAATTAGCTGCCCTTTTTTGTTTATGTATTTATGTTTGACAAAGGGCAGAGTGTAACACCACATATTGCTACTACTTTACTGACAGTATGTGTACATATTATGCTATCTCACATGGATTTGGGTACACAGTATAAGATCGCAACTCCTTGAGCATCAGAAGCAGTCGCACCCATCCCATTCGGTAGTCGAACGTTTTCATCTTTTTTAATTTTTTCATTAGCAAATCTTAACCATGTTAATCACCTTAATTTAGATTGTTCGCATACTAATGTTTGCTCATTTGTACAAAAATACAAAGTCCAACAAATGCGATCCTGAGCTGACAGGCATTTGGTCATAAACAAAACTAATCTGCAAATTTGAAATTTTGACTTGATGACGGTGCTACATTAAAAGTCAGAGGATCATTAAAGTCAGTACGATTTATCCTCTGGGGGAGTATATGTATAGATTTAATAAAAAACATCTGATAGTTGGTACAAAAATCAGTACCGAAATTCAGTGTGGACCAAAGTGGTGGACTGACCAGATGTCAGTTAGCATCAGTGGCTCAGTGGTTGGTGCACATGCCTCCTGACCTGGACAATATACTGTAGACTCAACACCCAGTTGTGACAGATAGTATTGAGGTCTTGTCTGCGTGGGATATTGTTATTTAACAACACAAAAAACTAAAGTAATTTAATACCCTACGTGTGTAAAGCATTTCATAAGAATATCTTGAAATTAGCCTGAGAGTTAGCCGAACATGCTAACTTTTAAGAAATCTTATCAATGACCAAATCTTGATTAATTTAAATTTGATACATTTTTACAATCCGGGACGTTTCCAGCTGTCTATTTAAAGACAGAAGCCCTCATGACTGAAGACTACAGCATGTGGAGCGTGAGATTGGGTGATTCCTCAGCAAACTCTCAACTGATGCTTGATTGAAATCTGCCAACGATCTTGTCAGTGAGTCGCTGCAAGGTCACAGGCTGCCGTTGGTAACTAAATCTGGTGCGTAGAAAGACAAACGCTCGGCTCGTCCATTAACGGCGCTGCGTCTCGTAATCTGATCGAGTCACAACTTAACATGTCAAGACAAATCGGCGTCTCACTCATCCTCGGCCTGCTGCCATACGTCTCTGTGATGTACAGGTAGCACTGTCGCAGGAACCCGAGAAGATAATCAGAAGAAACTAGGGCCGCTTTGATTTCCTCAGCGGCCGGGTTTGTGTTCATACAGTATGTTTTTCCTCCACATTCACTTTGTGTGTGCAGCTGGTTTGGTTCTGTGTCTTTTTGACTGAACTGTTTTAGTTAGGATTTTGCTCACACAATCTGTCGGCTGAAAAATAGCAAGTAAAACTTTCTAAATGGTCTCAGAGAATGTTTGTGAAGAAAAGGGCGCAGCTTTGATGGAGTGAGTGATTCATTTTGCTCTGATGATTAAGTCAACAAAACAACACTGAGACACTGGCAATCACAGTCTTATTGGTTGACAAAGAGCCGCTTTCAGCTTCAAGACTTCTTTGAGAAAATACTGAAGCAGGGCTGAAGGACTCTGAAACAGGCTTCTTGTCTGTCTTTACTGTCTTAAACATGATTTAATGCCACATGACATGACATTGCCAGTTTCTGTTCCTTATATATACCTGATCCGTGAAAAATGGTTTGTGAAAGTTCCTTGTTACGTTTTAATGAAATAGTCCAGCAGAAAGTTTGACTATGCTGTGTAACTACAGACACTTTGAATGTCTTTGTTATGGTCAGTTCATATTGTCAATCTGTTGAGTGCAGTGGCGGACTCAGGATGTTTGAGGGGCAGGGGCGAAAATAAATAAGAAGGGAACCAGCTGTATGCAGTGGGGCACCCTAGAGGGCACTTCACCATATCTTGTCCATTGGAAGAGCACCCAAGAGGGCACTTGATCACGTTTTGTCTACGATAGGAGCATCGAAGAGGGCACTTGGGCTGCGTTTTTTTTCGAACATGGAGGCCTCAGGGTTGGTCGATTGCTCCCCCTGCAGCGCCCCTGTAATTTCATCGTGGTGAGCCTTCCCTGGCGACATTCAGCTGAATACAATGACGCATAAATAGTCAGAGGAAAGGATGTCTCATTACTCTTGAGACACTTGACCTTGTTAGGCATTATTTCCTTGTCTTTCCATATTAACACACGTGTTAGCAAGCTAAGACAAAAAAAAGGTTATTTATACAGAAACAGAACTACTTTCCCCATGTTCTGTAGGAAACGGATCACTGAAGCTGTCTTTTTATCTGTCCTGGATTATAGTGATGTTATCTATAGACAGGCCTCTGTCTCCACTCTTACTCCACTAGACTCGGTTTATCACTCCATCCTCAGATTCATTACTGATGGCTGTTATTCCACTTATCATTGTCTTCTATATGAAAAAGTTAGATGGACACCTTTAACAGTAAGACGTGACAGCCATTGGTTTCTGTTTCTTTTTAAAGCCTTGAAGGGCAACATGCCACCATATACCAGCTCTTTATCAAACTAGTCACAGAGTCACTATTCAACACACTCTAGTGATTGTATAATGCTCAAAGTTCATTTGCTTGCAGTTTATCATTTTCAGCACTTTTTTCTGTTTCATTTGTATTCTGTCATATTGCTTCTTATCTGTTATCATTTTTATCTACCCATTCTGTTTATTTGCTCTGTGATTATGTTTGTTGTTCCTGTTTGTTATCACATGTTTGCACCTATTCTGTTTTTTATTTGTGCTCTCGATGTCATTGAAAATGAAGGCTTGCGCTCAATGATTTTTTCGAGATTTTAATAAAGGTTGAATGAATGAATGAATTCCTACTTGTAAGCTTGGGGCCATCCATCTACCTCAACTTAATGAGGGAGCAGTTGTCTGACGTCACACAACAGCCCCAGGGGGAGGGGTTAGGATGTATTTGTATTACAATGAAGAGAATATTTTAGTCAGTTTCCAGGTATGAAAGTGCCGTCAAATAAAATGCATAATCCCACCTGCTACCTCATGATTCATATCCCTTCTCTATTTCACTTATAATGCCAGGAGGCTGCACTGCTGAGGGTTCAGTTGTGTGTACACTCGCCAAATAGACATCATTTTGTTAAGGTCAGCCAAGCTTTATGTTGACTTCTGGTGTGGTGCACTTAGAAAGCTTGGGGGTCATAAGTCTGGAATCTAAACTAGGAAATTCAGACCGCAAGTAAGGGAAAAATGGATGCAATGTAAGAGACTTTAGATGTAGCCCATCCTTTGTTTTGCTAATTTAAAAAATGTCAGATCACTTAATGGACATGCAGATGATCACACATCAGACATGTGCTTTGCCTACACCCGTCCTCCTCTGGAACAAGCTGATGGACACCCGGAGGCTGTCAGAGTCTTAGCTGTGGTGCAGCACAGACTGTAGAGTGGGCCATCCACTAATAACACTGATTGGTGGCTCCTCCTGTCCATGTGTATTAGCTGTTACCAATGATTAGTCCAGCACCTTGCGTGTTAGTTAGCTGCCATTGATGTATGTGATTTCTATATTTTCTATTTTTCCTGTTTTAAAAAGTAAAACTTAACAACTAGTGCTTTGAACCTTGACCATTATTTCAACTCTCAGGTTTGACCCAGGTGTTGCCAGCTGTAGATCATGACTTCCAGCTACACCCTGAAAAGAGTCCAGTCGAGTATTTTCGAAAAATCCTTTTTTTTCCCCAATAGCTCAGGGTCGCATCCTTCGTCCACTGTTGGCCTTGAAGGAAGCTCACCACTGTGACCGATTCAACTGAACCAAACACTGTGGGCAGTTTGCACTAAACCTGTGTCCTTGGTGGTAGATTCCAGCGAGCCTGAAAAATGAATCTCAAGACACAACCTTCCCAAGAAGAAAAGATTTACAATCAGAGTTTAGCCATGACCCTGCAAAGGATAAGCGGTTACAGATAATGAATGAATGGATGTTGTACATTTCACTCCACTACATTTATCTGACAACTTTAGTTGTTAGTTTAAAAAAATTAGATTTTTGATTATGAACATATGAAGAGCTTGTAAATTTAAAACGTTGTGATGGTGTCACTTCAGCCCGTCCTCATCAGGAAAACAAGCACATGCTGTAAGCTGACTGTGACGGCAGCTTATTACCACCCATATTCATGTTTCTTGGTGGTGCGGCAGCAAAGGAGGAAGTCAGGAGAAGAAGTATGAAGAGTGGAAAAGAATTCATGGGGAGGAGGCTGGGGTAAGTTAAACAAGCACAGGACTTTCACCCAGGAGACCGTCGTCCCTGTCCAGTGTGTAAGCAAAAGTTAACAGTGTGTTATTTTAACTTGCTAACATAGCGACATTACATAAAATAGCTGCACTTACATACACAAGTTTTAGTCCTTTATAAATCTCCACCCCAACCGACAGCAACTGTAAAATGCTGATTGTACATTGATGCCTAAGTAATGATATCTATTGATATAACAGAATAACAGTTTACATTCAGTATTTCTTTTAATACTTTAAGAACATTTTCCTGATCATACTATTACTTGAATAAGATTTTCAATATAGGACTTTTACTTGTAATTAGTATTTTTACAGTGACATATTAGTATTCAACCCAACCGCTAGAATAAATGTTGGCCAAGTACATTTCTGCAAAAAAAACTTCAGAATGTTGCAACTTTACATTTCTTTAGGTTCAAATTTTATCATTTTTCTCTTGTCACAATGCTGTGCTTGTGCTCTGGTTAGGTTTAGGGTTAGGGGTTAGGGTTAGGGGTAACCCCTTGGTTAGGGGGTTGGGGTTATGTTTTGGCTTAAAATACCTGTTTTGGTAGCCACAAACAAGGCTGCAGTTGACCCAACTTCCTGTCAAAAATATCCTGTTTTTGTAGCCAGAAACGTGTCTGGACTCCTTAGAAATATCCCATCTACAAATGTTAAACACCATGCTCCCTTCTCAAATATTCCACCCTCGACTCTATCACTGAAAAACATGAAAAATGCTCAAAATAAAGTCTTTAAACACCCCCGCACTGAGCAGTAAACCCTTTTTCACCGATATGTAAAACCTGCTGAGAGAAAAACAGGTACCCTTTTTACTGCAGACATTTTCGACCTGTCAAACACAGCTGCAACTGATTACCTTATTAATGACTGCACTGCGATAATAACAGGAGCAGAGCTAGTGCTAATGCTGTTAGCTCCAGCTGTGCTGCTCCTACAAAGCCGAGTCAATAGACAAGATGAAAAAGGTCACATGAATCCAATACACTTGGATATGATTTTTTAAAAGGTTTGGGAGATTTATTTAAATAGCAAAACAATTTAAAGTGCAAATAGGACGGACCTTTTTTTGGGGGGGGTCATGTTGATTCTCATCTCACAAATCAGTGTTTTGTGTGTAAATATTATGTGTCAGTGTGGGCAAAGTGTTACAGAAACCAGCAAGAAACACGCATGAAGACAAACAAACAGTTCATGTTTACATTTGCCCAAACAATTCATCGTGGCTCCTTTTATGATGTGTTTGCCCGTCACAAACAAACAGCTGTAGGATATAGCCTGTGTGAGTCACGCAGAGCAGCTAAACAAATGCGTTGATATAAAAATGCCAGTGATTATTACTTTGAGATGAAAGCGGCACACGCTCTCTCTGTGATATTATTTGTAATATTAGAGCAGAGGAAGTTGTCCCCTGCAGTGTGGCTGAAGAATGAGAACAGCGTTGCCGAGTAATCTGCCATCCTCCCCCAGTATCTGCTGTCCACTTCACACAATAACCTCTCTCTTGGGTGGGTGGTGGTGGTGGTGGGGGGGTTTAGAGCTTCATTATCTCTGTGTCACATGAAAGCTCATACACCAGAGCCTCAGCAGGGCCCCTGGGGTGACCTGGGCTGTGTGGATTCACCTGCAACAGATATGAGAAGGCACAGGTCCAGAAAAACACAAGTTACCACCCTCCTAAATGTAAATGCACACCTACACACACACACCCGACATAAATTGCACACATGCTCAAGTTGTTACCTGTCCTGTTTGTCCTCTCTCGTTTCTCCTCTTCACATACTGTACTATCACTCTCTCTCTTTCACACACACACACACACACACACACACACACACACACACACACACACACACACACACACACAAAAGCAGAGCGCCACTCTCCCCGCCACTGACAAGATACATGATGAACGCATCCACAGTGATTTATAATAACTCACTTCAGAGCGATGCCATTGCCGAGGAGGAAATTGAACAAACAGGCCATGTTATCTGTCACCAGATGACCCAGTTCAAGTTCAAGAAGCTGCCTGTCAAGTACAATTGACTGCACAACTGATATATTAGACCTTAATGGCAGCAGAAAAAAAGAAGCTCTTAACGATTGCCTTTGCTGGGCATGTGAAGGTCCTGCGGAGGGGTGGATTGCAAAAAGGAAACAAATGATTTCCTGAAGCAGCATCTTCCTTCCAAAAAATTCCATTTGATACAGATGCTAGTGTGGCACTTTGTGAGGTAGCTTTTAGTGGATTAAAGGACATCTCTTGTTGAGAGGTGGGAGATGGTTTGTCACCATCAGACAGACACAGGGCAACAATAGGGATCATTTTTCTGGTCATCCTACTAATATATATCCGATATTCACTCTCCTTTTAGCTCTGTTTCGGTCGATGATTAGTCCAGCACCTTGCATGGTCATTAGCTGCCATTGATGTATGTGATTTCTATATTTTCTATTTTTCCTGTTTTAAAAAGTAAAACTTAACAACTAGTGCTTTGAACCTTGACCATTATTTCAGCTCTCAGGTTTGACCCAGGTGTTGCCAGCTGTAGATCATGACTTCCAGCTACACCCTGAAAAGAGCCCAGTGGAGTATTTTCGAAAAAGTCCTATTTTCCCCAAAAGCTCAGGGTCGCATCCTTCGCCCACTGTTGGCCTTGAAGGAAGCTCACCACTGTGACCGATTCAACTGAACCAAACACTGTCGACAGTTTGCACTAAGCCTGTGTCCTTGGTGGTAGATTCCAGTGAGCCTGAAAAATGAATCTCAAGACACAACCATGATGTTGTCCAATTGTAAGATAGTTTTGGACTGTTAATGTTGGGAAACAGTTGCAGGTTGGTTAGGTTGAAGCACAAAAACTGATTGGGTTGGTCGATGGCCCGACCTACCAACCCAAAGCATCAGTATTTGACAGGTCACATATTGGACCTTTAACCTAGCCAAATAGTTTTGCTGCTTCAACCTAACCAACCTGCGACTGTTTCACAACAGTCCAAAACTCATAATATGTCAAATGTTTTATTTCAAAAGTTTTATTTTGAAAGTCTAACTGGACGTTGCTTATTTTTTTAATGGCTTGCACTTGCAAAACTGATGCTAGGGGTGTACGTAGTGCATCTTTCATTGGACAGCCTGGTCAGTCGCCGTACTCTATTAAATGTGTTACCCCTCTGGCATCACTTCTCTAATTGCCCCTCTAGTGCAGCAGTATAAAGAGTAAGAAAAGCCTGTGTCAGGTGTCGTTGGGTGGGTCATACACTGGACTTCCCCCCTGGAGCTTGGGGTTTGCATCCTGTTTGTGACCAGGTGTCAAGAATGACTCTTTTTAAAGTTATGTCAGTAAGTTAAACAGTGTAATGTGACATGGCTTACAGTTTGTCACGTAGATACCTTTCGTAAGGTGCCTGAACGTAGTAATTTTACCCAAAGTCTGATCTTTTCCTGAACCTTACCAACCAACCTGCAACGTTTTCACAACATTAATACCAGTCCTAAAGTCATAATATGACATATGAGAACTGTTTGTCAGCAAGCTTTATTAAAAAAGCTTAACTGGATGGTGCATTTGTATAATTGCTAACTTGATGTACATTTGTAACTACAGCCTTAGTTATGTTTTACTTGTGAGCCATTATGCTGAGTTGAGTTTTTTTACACTCAGTGGTAATTACAGGACATGTGAGTCACATCATGCTTCCTTCGGTACTTTCTGACTTTCTAACCTCTCTGGATACAAAGACCACAGTTCATTTATGCATTTCTGAGGGACATGAAATTATTTTATGTCCCATCGCTCTGCACAAAGTGTTTGAATCACCACATTTTAGCCTCACAAATCAAATGTAGAGGTGATTCCAACAGACAAAATGCTGTGTTTTCAAGAAAACACAGCATTTTTCTCTGTTTTGGATGCATTCGATCCAGAACAGAGAAGAATTTTGATATGCAACACATTTGTCACAATTCCTCACGCCACTGACTGAGAATCAAAAGCTGGCTGTAAAGATGACAGCAGCGAAACAAAACACAAAGCATTGGCGTTACCTAGAAGCCAGCGAAACATATGTTGCAGCATATGGTTCAGAGAGCAGATCGGGATCTGATTTGCCGTCAGACAGTTTAACACACTGTAAAAAAGTTTGAAAAGCATCCCTGCACACGGCTGCTTTTGGGAAAACATATTAACCTTTTCGCAGGGTGAAAAAAGAGCTGAAGGCACAGCTGTGGGGGCCAAGTGGAAGCGGTGGAGGTGCATTCAGATTTGTGGTGTTGCACCTCGCCCCTCCGCTGATGTGACTTCAGCAGGCCTTTTGCTTTTTTTGAAATTTCTTTTTAGTCCGACTGAACCTCATCATACACAAGTGTATCCACAGTGGGGGCAGTCTACAGTAGGCTACAACTGCAGGGGAGATAAAATTGCAATCAATCGGTGTGGCAGGCGATCCCCAGGGGTCAGTTTACAGTTTCATTAGAGGAGCAGCAGAAACGCTTCATTGGGACCTGGTGGACTGTGAATCTCACACCACTAAATTATCTCCTGTTTAGCTGACAAGACATGACTCTCACTCATAGGTCTGAGCCTCAGATACAGCTCGGTGTCAGTCACGTTACAACAAAACACCACGACTAACAATTTGAGCATGAGAATTCATTCTTGATCTTGCCAAAAGTCATTTTAAAGAATATTGTTTAAGGTCCAGTGTGTAGGAGTATAATACTGGCAGCAATTATGTTTTCATTTGTGGAAAATCACCTGAAATTAAGAACTGATGTGTTTCCCCCGAGAACTTCCCCGTCTCTCTCTCGGTTTCCTACAGTACATGAGCCCGTGGATGATTTGTTTAAGTTTTATGATGCTGGACGGTGGATTTCTCTGTGAAGGATTCTGGATCGGATTTTCTGCAACAATCCATAATATGTGACTTTAAGCATGTTCTGGAGGGCTTCAAGAAATGGAGTCTGCCACCATAAACCTAACACAGAGGTTCCACACAGCCCCTTTGATGTAAAAGTATTTATAAATCAGGTTGAACTAAAATGAAGTTATTAAAACTAAAGTTTCTTTAGCAGAAAATACCAGCAAATATCGTCTGTTGGTTTATTGGGTTCATCCACTCTGAGAGGTTTGCTCTAGTATACATGCCAAAAGCAGACAGCCATATTCTCAAAGATATATTTTCAGGTATATTATGACATCAGTATTTTTAAACACCGGTTTTCACATTGGAGGAGTTGGCTGATTAACACCTCACTTGTCACCTGATACTTCAGCATGGAGATATAATGTCAAGCTTTTAAGATAAATCCCTGTAATTAATAATAACTGCACTAACATTAGCGAACAACTCTCCCAAAGCAGGGACTCGGTGTTAATCGAGCCTTTTGTGGATGTGTGAACACGAGAGTCAACGAGGCCGCGTCTCTACACTCTCCGACTAAAAATAAAGCGGCGATGTTAAGCCTATTTTTTACATTTAAGACTTTCCAAAGTGGGATCAATAATACGCTTAAAAATGAGAAGAGCTCTCCGCAGTCGGCTGTCATCTCGTCTGTCGCACTTTATTCTGTAAGCTGCTGAGAAAATAAACACACAAGACTGATGCTGGTGTCTGTCAGGGTGTTGGATACACATGCTGCAGGCAAATGATATCCCACTTACATTGTTTTACAGTAACACTGCTATTATTGCAGTCATTAGTCTAAATTATTGACTCATAACGCAGCATTTCTGTGCAGCCATCGCCGGGTTTAGGGTTTAATTTATATGTAAATGCATTTGTACCCCGTGTATTATTTTGTCAGCGCATCATTTGTTGAAATGAGATGTGGGATGTTTGGTCTGGAGCGATGTTGATTACAACTCAGATGGTTAAACTCCAGAGAATAAGTCCAATTTTCTTTAAGTTGGAACAAGATTTTATGTGGAGTAAAGGGGAGATTTCTTCGTCGATTTCCAGCCTTGACTTGAAACAGAATGGGTTTGTGTGTATTTGCACAGCGTTAACCCGCGGAGACAGCCTGGAAATAGGAAAATGGTTTTAGTCTCTGTGCGGAGAACAGAATGACAAATGTAAAAGCTTTCCTAAACATTGTATATTACCACCACTGAACAGCACAAGTCAGCGGATAAATTAACATTTATTTAAACAGAACTGTAATGAATCTTCCAGCTCTGAGAGTGAGAAAAAGATATTTACGTACAGTTTGAATACTCAATTATAGACCTCATTAAGCTATTTCATATGGCATTATTCCTGGTTTGCAACATAAAGAGTCCCAAGAGGCCGTGATTAAACCGAGCCAATTGTTAGCACTCTGAAATGTAACTTGTGACAGCCCTGTTGCTGTAACCAATTAAGGATTTTGTGAGAACGTGAGTTTTTACAGAACTCGGTGTAGAAGAGGGTTTAGACTTCCAAGACAAAGAAAACAAAGCTGTAAAAGCCGCAACTTCTCGATAAAAGATAAAAATGACTGAAGGTCGTGAGCAGCCGTGTCTTCATCCAGACTCATTAGGTTATTAAATTCACAAAACCGCCCACAATGAAGCCAGAATTAGCTGCCACTTCCACTGAAAGTTTAATTTCTTATCAGACACAAGTACACAGTGAGGATTACAATGTTCTGAGTGTGACCTTTGATCAAACTTGAGTTATCATGTTCATTTTATGATAATCTCTTCTTACCTTTTGGGGTAGAGTTAAGAGACAACTAGAATAGCATCCAGTGCACATAGTGTACCTCTGCCAAGACCAAACAGGCAGGTTCTGTACTCACTCATAGATACCAACCATCTTAATAAGTCTGACTTCTTAAAATCTAGATCTATGCTTTATTCCCTGGATAATTAACAACACGTCAAAACACCCTGTCTTGCAATGTTAAAGAAAGTGACAACAAATTCCTGGATCTGTCTTTTAATCCTGATCAGCACCAAAAGTTAAGTGGGTCTATTCTGGGTCGAGACTCATCCTCTATCCAAGTTTCATGAAAATCTGTTCAGTAGTTTTTGTGTTATCCTGTTTACAAACCAACCATTCAACCAACAAATGGACACGTGTGAAAACAAAACCTCCCTGATGGATGTAATCAAGACTACTTTTGGTAGATATGACAAATCTTTGATATTTTATACCTTTATCAACTGTATGAGAAAACCATACAGCATACGTTATATAACATTTTAAAGCACTAAAGCACATTAACTTTCCCAAAAAACTTGTGATGCGCTTCCCATTTTGGGCTTCATTTAATTGGTAGAAATGGTTTTGCCAGCCTTCTTTCATTGCCAAATAGCAAAAGTCTGGGTGACTTGGCGATCTTATGCCAGACTTTTTAAAGATATGTAATGTAATTGTGGAGCACTTTAATAATGTGAACGTGTATGAAATTCTCTATATTCACACTTGTATGTTCCATCCAAAAAAGACTGCAGGAAAAAATGATATAAAAAAAATCCTAAAAAAAGGATTGCAGAGAACAAAGGGACTTGAATTATTCCATTCTTAAATAGTGGTGGTTATGGTCTCTGTTCTTGCATAAACAGGCAGTGCCAAGTGTTTGTTCATGACTCAGAGTCTGGTATGAATAGTCAAAAGCAGGCACAGTATGTGTGCTCATTGTTCGGCTTGTGTGTGTGTGACAGAGCCAGAACTGAAAGAAAAAGACAACATTCAGGTGGAGGGAAAGCTGGTTGACAAAAAGCCTAATTCAACCTCTTTATCACTAAACCACAGCCATCAATGACATCTAAGCCCCTTTCAGATATAAGCTGAATGTGGTGGTAGTTTTACATGTTGGACTTTTGGCTGCAGAAGCACCCGAGTCACATGAATATTAAAGTTGTGATGGATTTCTTGGCCCTAGTAACAATTCTGTGACCAGTGTCGAGCAATAATGATTATTATTTATTTATTATTATTATTATTTAGCATGTTACACTTATGTGATTACTTTTTATAGTAATAGACAATAGAAGACATGGCAGTTAATAATCTTGGTAATCCTCCTGATTTTTACAATTGAGGAGTTAGCCTGTTAGCTGTCTTACCGAGAGTCTTTCAGTAATGTCACGTGTTAGCTTAACACGGGTGCTAAAGGTGTCAGGAGGTTAGCTGCTATAAAAAGAAGAAATGCTGCTCCCAGTTAATCCAAAATTTGTTATGTTCACACTCTGTGTGACAAAGAATGAAAGTTGAAGCCAGCTTAACCATTTCTAGCACATCATGGCCGCCACGCAGCAACAAGCTTTGGGTGTCATTTTCAAGCTTCATGTCACCGGCTGCCATTTAAAATGACTTGTAGCCAGTTGCTCTGACACCGCTAGTCTGAACACCATCATGTATGTGTTGTGGCCTTTTAGCTGGCTTGCTAACTTTAGCCGTAAGTGAGCCTACAATCAAAATCACCTGTTCAGAGGTTGCAGACTGTGAGGATGGGACTTCTAAAGGCTTGTTTGCAGCTGCCAGCTACCTGACAAAACTTATTAAAGTTATTCATTCACAATCATAATATTTTTTTATAAGAAAAAGAGATGTACTGCAGCTTTCTACAACCTCTGTAGATTCATAAAAAAAAGAAAAGATTTGTCTACATTAAATGTTATTAAATTGACCTTTAAATAGAGAACATGGAGGCTTTGGAGTTGACTCATGTAGCCTCAATAATAATTTTAGAGTAATGTACAGTAACCACAGTTTAAAAGAGGAATTTTGACTGGCCCAACACTGATCATTAAACCTCTGTAGCATCAAACACTAGTAATGAAGGATTTTCTCTCTGTAACTCACAGTGGACCTCACTGCTGCAGCAGAAGGTGCACATGTGCAGTGAAGGGTGCACACGCAGAATAATTGAAGGGCTGCACGGAAGTTTTTTTCCCCAAAATGTGACGGGTGATTATTGATATGGACTGTCAGTGATTCACCATTAAGAAAAGCCCTCTTGCAGCAAGCTACCGCTGCACGGCTGCTCCAAAGTAGCCCGCTGGCAGCAGACCAACCCTGGCAGTCGGCTGTAATCTGCACTGACTCTGCGGCTGCACCTTCACTCCACTTTGATCTCAGACTCGAGCAAACACTCCGGAGAGCACCTAATGCAAAAGTTGTGCATGTTAGAGTTCAGCTAATGTGTTCTTAAAGACCTTTTCAGACGAACCGTGGTGTGTAGAATAGCTCATATGATGCCCTTCGAGTGTCAGTACAATAAACACAAACAGTGGTTCAAAAGAACTTCAGTTACATAAAGATAAAAAATGGGAATCATATCAACGAGACTATGAGCAAACTGACGTGATAAATACAAAGCAATAAGTGTTAACTCCATTAAATAATAAAAAAATCTGAGACAATAAAAGGAGGAAAGACAAAAAAGCAAAAGAAGAAATCCAATATCTTTAAATTTGGCCATTTTACGGCTAAAAGTTGGAGTAATAAGCAGAAGTAAACATCCAAACCTCTGAAACAACAGTAATTATCATGGGACGCTCAAACTAAATTACTGCCCTTTAAATGAATCATTACTTTCCCAAAGAAAAAGTAATCATTCAATGAAACAATAACACACAACCGCAGAGTTTTCAGCCTGCTCTAATTGAACCAGAGGAGTCGAGTGCACGATATTTAACGCACACATACTTTCAGTGTGATAGAAAAGCATGACATTCTCACCCAGACAAGTAAACATGAAGGGGAGCCTTTCCCGCCGGCAGGCTCGCTTCCCCGTCCTCCTCCCAACCTTGCTGCCCTGCTTTTTCTCCGTGTCTGCGAGGCTCAATATGCAGCGCTCAAATGTAACCTTTTAGATGTCGATAAATGTTGAGGGCATAACGCGGCCGGATCAGGACGGAGAGCGTGGAGGGATAGAAGAGCTGACCTGCACTTGCCCCAAAAGTTGTGAGCCACCTTCTGTTCTGTGAGCGGCTGCACCTTCAACCCTCAACAAAACTTAATGAACCTTTGGCTTCACACGCTGCGGCCGACCGGTCGCCACAAACTAGCCTGTAACCATATAAAGAATAAGATTAGCTGAACTTAAAAAGGTCTAAGGCTTTTATGATCAATTCCTTATTGTTTTCTCCCTGACATAAAATCGATGGATGGCCCATCATGAAAGCTGTGCTACTGTAATGTCGGGGCACGACATCGAGAACATTCGATTATCGGCCACCGGGGTGAAGGACCTTCAGGATGCTTCTTGAAGGATGGAGGTGTTTTTAAAGCCTTCCACAGTCTGAAAGGATGAGAACGCAAATCAGTGTATGAACCATGCGGCCAGGCTGCGTTCACTGACAGCATGATCTAAGAGGTTAACCTGAACATAAAGTGAATATTCTAAAAGATGCATTTGAGTCCCGAGCGACTGTAGGAAAACAAAGAGCATAACGGTGAGAACACTACAATCTGAATTCTGCTGATGATGACACTGCTGCTCAGTGGTTTTGCTGTTGTGTGCCCAGATATGTTTTTTCTGATATGAAGTTTGAATAAAATGTTTCTTTGTGGTGTTCGCAGCATTGAAAAATGACATTTAACTTGTTCTTATTCCTGGAGATTTATGTGAACTATTCTAAAAGGCCTATCTCAGTCGAGCCCAAAGTAACAAACTATCTGCAGTATGGTTCTGGGCTCTTTTGAAAGGTTATAAGCTGAATTTTCTTTCCCAAGCTTTCAGAAAGTCTGCTGTCTGTAAGTGCTTCTGGCATTAATCTATAGGAGTCTGAACACGCTGAATTATGCAAAAGCAAGCCTGCAGATGACCTGTAACTCCCCTATTAGCTGGAAAATACAATGGGTCCACATCATGTAGTCTTACATGGTCCAAGTTCAAATTAGATGACACTATCACTGAAAATGGACACTTAACACATATTTTTCTATAGATATATTCAGACGCAACCTCAAAATACCCCTGTCTGAGAATAACAGGGGCAAAAACTCATTATATGTTTTTATTTCCTTATTTACACTAACTTTATGGATATAAAATAGTCAAAAAACAAGGTGCTTCGATGGATAAACAGCCTATTCAAAGATCTAAACGCATAAAACTACATAAACTTGCATAATTTCCAACTTCGGGGCTTTAAAAATTGATATGAACTATATAATGCTGGATTTTAAATCTCATTGGCTACACGATGCATCAATCATCTGGAGGCTGGCGTGTTAGTGGCTCAAGAGAGAGGAGAATGAAGAGAGAGTGGGTCGCTTGTCTACACGATCACTCATTGGCTGTTGTAGGCTATGGGGCAGGCATATCTACCCAAATGAGCTGTCAATCAAACAGCTGCCATCGCAGGACCTCCGGTGTAGAGGGATAATGATGTCTGCTGTGACATCACAAGTCTTTTTGTTGTTGTTGTCATTTTGTCACTATTGTATCATGCAATACTGTGTGTTGGACTGAATATGTTACTGAAATGGATCTAGTGGACATTTGGGAATAAACTACACACCTACATTTAGGCATTAGCCTATTTGCTCACCTGTGTTTGTATTGTTTGGCAAACTAGCCCGCTGATGGTTCAGAAGAGTTAGGTAGCCACGAGAGTTCAAGTACTTTATACTGAAGAAAAAGTCCTAATGAAACCCCAAATAGTTCTGTGGTTTGTCCTATGTAACCTCCGTGGGAAGAGGAGCTTGACTGTTTGCCCACATTTCTGGTGTGCACCAGATTTTAACTGTTCACAGCAGGTAGTTCCTGAGTGTTTGTTTACTTATATTAGTATTATGATATTATTATCATCTCTATTATGTGAGGTTGCTGGCAGAAATCTCAGAGAGAGATCGGAGAGTGCAACACCTCAGATGATAATCCTCAATAAATAAAAAAAATAGCATGCTGCTTGTGATCAGTGTCCCCAGGCTGGACTTCCCAGGTGCATGACATTTGCAGACCGACCCAGAGTTCAACAAAACCAACTTTTCCACACTGGCTCAGACAGAAGTTACCCGACTGTGCAGGGAGTGTGACTGCACCTTAAATTGCTCTTTCCACACTCGTGCAGGCCTGTTCCTGAAAACCACTGGCCCAGTTTATTCTGCACCTCGGCAATCACACTGTAATAGCTGATGGAGTCTGAGCTTGAAAGGTGCAGGTCCGCTTTGTTCAGGCTGGTTTGGATTTCCTTAAACACAAAAACAAAAGCCTCTAACAGCTTTTATCGTCCTCCATGGCTGCCGTCGCTGCCAGACGGTCCCTGACTGTCCCTGACCTGCACAGGGCTCTTGTCACATCTCTCTTTCAGCCCGGAGAAATGGAGTTTGACTCAGGCTGTTCTTGCCCTGAATCCTCCGGGGGCTGTATTAAAAAGGCATCGCAGCAATGTTGACAGGAATACATTTATCGGGATTGTGTCTCCTTTCAAGAGGCGGCTGGGGGTGGCGCTGGCTGCCACAGGTCGCCTTGGCTGGCTGGCTGGCAGGCCATTTGATCTCCATATCACCTGCACTGGATGGGACCCGCACCAGGCTGGCGCTTCAGACGGAGCCTCACATCACGGAGGATGCTGGAGATCAGATGGGTGCTGCTTTTTATTATTTTTAATCATCGAGCACAAAGCTGCTTTTTGGCAGATAAATCCGCGAGCAGCAGTTAGTGTTTCTCCTCTTGCTTTTTGTCAAGCTTGGCAGTAATTGCCCGGCTGTGAGGCATTTGGAATATGAATGTAGAAGCTAATGACATCAGTAGCTTCATACCTCCTGTGCTCAAACGCTGCACTGTGTTTTTAAAGCGCTGAAAAACAGCTACAGGTTTTCATTTTAGCGTTCTGCATCAATTCAAATCAGTCAGCAGCGGGACATTCCACTCCTCTGTGTGTCTCGTCACGGTTTACAGCACCTGCTATACCTCATAAACTGTGAGAAGCGTTATTGTGACAGTGGAACTATCAATCTTTATTTTTACTGCAAATGAACACCTAGAAAATGGGGATCATACGTAACATATTCGTTTGAGTGTACGTAACATAGATGATTTAAAACTTTTCCAGTGGAAGAAACTACGGTTAACGTCTTTGACCCTGTTGTACTTACCCCAGTATCGATCTGACAGCATCATATCCTATGCATCTAGGTAACAACATAAACCCACCGCCCTCAGTCCTACACATTACATAAGTAGAAACTGTAAGACACGAGTGTGCGAAGCATCGCTCCTAAAAAATCGCTCCCGTCAGCAAACACCCACGGCCGGCATACGTCTGGCAACATTTCGTTGTGTGATGATGGGAAACCTTCCACGGTGCTGATGGTGAGGAGTCCCTGAGCTGCTGTGAATAAACAAGTGTTTGCGTGACTGAGCACAGGAGTCAGGAATTGACTGTGTGTGTGTGTTTGAAGGTTTTCAAGAGGCCTAAAGGTGCAGTGTGAGTCAGGCAAACTGAACAGCAATTTCAGTTTCATTTCTGACTTCCAGTCGATATCCAGTAAAATAGCATGAGTGGATGGAAATGCTGCTTTAACCTGCTGCTTTAATTAAACAGTATTGTTCTGTGTATTTATATGTATGTATGTAGATACAGACAGGTGACCAAATAAAGGAAGAACCTGAATAAATAAACATAGAAAAACCGTACTGATTTGTGTGAAAACTATGTGAATATATATACATATATATATATGTATATATATATATATATATATATATATATATATATACAACCTCTATATTGCTTCCTGAGTTATGTCTTATATCAACCTAATGAGGAAAAATTGTTATTTGGAAAGAGTTCATTTGTTTTCCGACAATAAACTGTCAATTTGACTTTAAAAAGTCAGAAAACCTCCAAATCACCAAGTAGACTATTAGTTGTATGAGTGAAAAAGTATTAAGAGTCAGAGGATCAATGTCTCTATTTAGTTTTGAATGAATCCATCTAGTAGCTGTTGAGATATTACAGTCTGAGGAAAGTGGTAGACAGCCCAACCAACCACAGCCGTCGTCTGGATGAAATGTTTGCAGTTAACATCTCTGCAGACCACAAATACTTGTGCTCATGTATCTGTATCTGTATTACAGGTGTCATTCGTAGCCTACCATATTGACATTTCTGTAAAACATGTCATATCACCTTTACATTACATGTTTATTACCAGACTTTCATACCTGGCAGTGGAGATAATGGTGGTGGAGTTCCAGGTGACAAGGCTGCCAAGCCAATGACCTCAGTTCAAGGCTACGTTTCAACATTTGTACTGTACAATGTGTGAAACTGCTGGATATTTTTGAGGAGACCATGGTACAAGTGAAACCACACATATTTATCTTTGACGGGAAGTCAGGACAAATCCTGCCATGTTATCGCAATAAAATTTGGTGTTTTTAATGAGTCCTGGGGACAATTTCCAGCCGTGTTTGTGGCGACCAAAACCGATATTTTAAGCCAAAACAAGATCTTTTCCTGAACCTAACTAAGTGGTTTATGTGCTTAAATCTAGCAAGACATAAGCACAGCATTGCAAGAAAACTATACAAAAACTGGCAATTGGGTTGCTGGCCGACAGACATTGAGATCTCTCAGAGATAGCACTGCTGCTAAAAACTTGTATTAGGTTAATCCTGAGATATCTAAAAAAAGATTTTGACCACCAAGGAGTCATATTACCAGGGTGATGTTAAACATTCTTGTATAATGGAGGCTGTTTTGGATAATAAATCAGCAAAACTCTGTGTTTTGGGTAAATGTTTGAGGTGAACGGGAGGCGACACGAGAGGCCATAATTCCTGCTTTTCTTCAGCCGTCTTTGCTGCTGCCACTTGAGTTCGACTGTCAACTGGTGTCATCCACACAAACACAACTAAAGGAAACACAGCAGGATTCAAGTAAACAGCTTAGGACCTGCTGGTTAAGATGCAGCATGTGTGGCATTGCTTAAATAATGCGATTTCAGAGTGGATTTTGCCATTAGGAGCGTGATGGCTCTGTATGGGTTTTTGTCATTGCAGTTTACCTTAAAGGCCCAGCAGCATTATGCAAACAAGGTTAGGATGAAATCTGACTCCGACACCTCTTCTGACAGCAAAGTCATTACTAGGAGATTATGAATCAAACATTTAGTCCACAGTCAGGTTTATGAGATGGATTGGTAAGGGCTCCTGGGCTCTTTTGCATTTAAATAACCTCTCGTGGCCCACTCAAACACTCCGCTTTATTAACGCTAATGATGTAGAACGGCCTATTAATTGCTGAAAATGCCAGCTCCTGATCCCCGTGTCGCTCTCCCTTCCAACCTTTGCCTTTCGCGAGTGAGAGATATATCTGTTGACATCGTGATCAAAGCCGAGCGCCCAAATCACGACTTCAGTGTGAGTCAACGCGGAAGGTTCAGCTCTGAAGGATCAAGGGTCTTTATGGGAGAGGAAGCAGCTGAATCTAAAGAGGTGAATGCGCCGCAACCTGAGTTTCCTCTCTCATGTTCTGCTCAGTGTTTGGTTTTGAATGAAATATCCAAACAACAATATGAGATCCTATAAAAATGTATTGATCCCTGTGGGGGAATTAGGCTGCTACAGTGGCAGAAGTGATGGTATATTCAGCACGAAGAAAGACTACTGGAATATAAACACGTATATACACAATAAATGTAAGACTAAGTAATAAAACAACACCAGCAGTTTGGTTATAAACATAATCATTTTATATTTCCGCCCAGCAGTCATTTATTCTCTCTGTGTGTGTCTAACAGAAGCAGAAACTATGTATGGAGCCTAAAAAAGGTCAAAATTAGATACATTAAACAAAAGAAAATACAGGTATGGATACATTTTGAAAATATGATGAAATTATGTATAAATAAATACATACTAATTCATTATAAGAATTATTTTTATTAAAATTGTTATTTTAAAAAAATGTAATGTCAGCATTCGTACAGTATTTTTTTCATGATGTAAAATGTATTTTAAATGCTGTTTTACATGTATATTTTTGTACATTGGCATTTTCCCCAGTGTATTTTGTATTTTCAGTCACCTCCACCTCACATTTCAGCCAATCACTGCCTCTAATAGGCAAGCAACTGCTAACAACTTTAGCCTGTTAGCTCCACAACAGCGCAACAACAATACTTAAGTAATATTGAATCAACCAACAAGAGACTACTGTTGTTCAATAAACACAAAGTACACAAATATAGTATCAAACCTCTCTTTAGCTTTATTAAGCTGCGCTATGCTACACATGCTAACCAATTTGCTAGGCAGGATTGTAGTCTGGGATTATTACTCCATCAAACTGAAGGGCCAGTGATAAACGCAGCAGCTTGCTGGTTGATTCAGAGTTCATTTTAATTTAATTTTAGATTATTTTTTTGGAGAAAAATACAACTTTCTCTGTGGTCACGCTAGCCAGTCAGCTAACTAGCTTGAAGCTAGCTATCTGGCAGTTAGTGAGTCTACAAGATAGCAGGCAGTATGTGATAGGCATGATGAAATTAAAAGTGTCATGAAATAAATAAAAAACTCATTTCTAAAGTATGTTTTTTTTATTATTATTGTTATATTTAGTTTTCATCATAAAGACATAAGAAACTACAAACCAGCTAACAAGCATACATAACCCATAAAAAAATGGTAACATAAAAATGAACCCAAATGAAAAATTAATGAAATAACAGTTAGTTGAGTTTAAATGTTCTATTTTCATGTGTTCATACACACATTTTACACAACTTAATAATAATTTTAGCTATTCACAATATCTTATTTAATCTATCTAATGTCGTCCACTTTGCACCTCCGTACAACTAAAGCTAAAACTGTCCTAAACCAAATCAGATACTATTTGAAGCTGTGACCTGGTCGAATATTTGAAATCAATAGGGAGGAAAAGATGTTACCGAGGTGCCGTATGATCTCATGCTGCATCCTAATCAATATAACATCCTCGTTAGCCAGACAAATTATCCCTGCTCTCAGTGTACAGCTCGCTGTGTCCTCCTCCTCCTGGATTGCTCTGCCTCTCTCCTCAGCCAAGCTCGTTTCTAATCACACCTAAAGGGGGAATTCTGATCGAGATTAATTGCATCCCATGAAACCCTGGCTCCCACCTGCCAGTTTGGGCCCTCGCCACCCAGCCGGCCCCTGAGAGTATCAGTTTAACCCGGGTAAAACACCGAGATGGCTGCCAGGGAGGCGGAAGCGAGCTCTGGAATCGAGCACAGACTGGTGTGACAGTAATGCAGCGTGGGGAGTAACACTGATGGATTTTGGAATTTGAGTGAACTAGTGTGTGTGTGTGTGTCTGTGTGTGTGTGTGTGTTGCTCTTTTCCCTCGGTTCTTCATACACTACGCCTGAGTGGCTGCCGGATCCGACAGGCCGGCTTCCCAGGATTCCCTTGCGGCCGACCTCTTGAGGTTGGAGGGTCTTGTTGCCATGTGAACCGCACAGAGCAGGATGCACCACAACAGGTGCCGTCTCCCATCAGAGCAGCGAGGGTGCAGTCACACCTGCTGTTCATTTACTTAAGTCCGGACCATGAAAGTTCACTTTGGTGTGTTTGTGCTTCCTGTTTCATCTGGTGTGACACTGATCAATTAAGAAGCCAAGAGGAGCTCCTAAACCACACGACTCCAGCTCGTTTGCTGGACACTTTTGGTCACAGATGGGCCGTGTTTTAATTAAATAAACTTCACATTTATTCTGAGATTTGCATATTGTGTCATTTCAGAATGAAGACGCTGAGAGGCTTGAGAAGTAGGACTTTTTTTTTTACGACTGATCCGATTTCTGATTCAGATATTGTATTGCTTTCTTCTGGCCACTGCTGAGTGATGATTCGCTGCCAAGACACGAATCCTGACAGAGATGAGCTAATTAACTCTTGAAGTGAAAGGAAACTCGATTCAGCGATTCAAGATTTGCTGCGCTTTTATGAAGCCTTACTTGAGTTTGTGTCTTTGTGGTTGGCACTTCTTCTTTTGAACATCTCTCTTTTCATTTGAGTTCATTGCTTTTTATTTATTTATTTACCATGTGTTTTATTTGTGTGCGTGTTTCATTTGGATGTATTTTTTTCTCTTCCTCTTGTTTAACCCACTCACTTTCATGCTGCAGGATCTCTTGCGAATTGAATCACAGGCCTCGGGGCTGCCATGTGACTCCAGAGTGAGGAATCTTAACCACAGTTGTGTCTCTGGGCACTGCGGATTGATTAATCTGTAACAAATTAAAAATGCAAATGCTGTTTTTCTGTTCCAAACACTCATTTACTCTGCAGCATATAATCAGAGCGATACATACCTCTGCAGGATTCCATGTGTCCAATTACACTTTACTGGATCCGGTCCATTTATGTTGTTAGTATCCGTAGTTCTGTTTGTTGTCCCTTGTTTGGTTATTATGTTTCCCAGTCGTAAGCAGTTTCCCAGGTAGCTCAGTGAGGTCCTGAGTCACAGTTTGAGCTGCTTACAACTACTCACCCATGTACTTCCCCCCGCTTCCTGTCCATCTTTATTGACCTGTCACAAAAAGCACAAAGGTCACAAATTTAACCTTATGGGCACAAAGATCCATCGTGTTCATCCATCCTCATGAGGAAGGATAGAAATGATGGAGTATGTTTCAAAGTTCTCAACCATTTTACTTATCTACATCAGGTGATTTATGGCACTGCATTCGCTGGCGGACTCGTGAAGTGCCCTCTCTTCACTATAAATACTGTATATCACGACTTTCTGTGCCCTGGTGCTCCCCCTATGCATACATGCGGTGCCCTTTTTATTTTTTTTCGGCCCTGCCACTCAAACATCCTGAGTCCGCCACTGCTGCGTTCTGAATTTAATCACAAAAAGAGACGGACAGCAACACTCCTGCTCCTGTCTGTTCAGTGACAGATGTTACACTACAAATCAAAAGGTGTAATAACTGACTTATTTTTGGTCCAATCGCAGGAAGTAAAACAAGCTGAAAACACAGCATTTATTTTGAAGTAGTTGTAGTGAAAAACGTTTACAGACCTGTTTCTTGTTTGGTGATGGGCATGTAGCACGCAATGGGTCGTTCTTTTTTGTCGAGAACAGAAACCTCAGACAGCATGAAACAGGGCTTCAGGTTGGAAATGGTGCGACTGTTCACAATAGTAAAGTTTCGGGCTATAAACCAAAATGATGAACTGAAACATGCTAAAACGCTCTAAAGAGCTCAGGGCTGCAGAAGCCTTAAACTGTCATGGGTCAAACATATTTTCTATTAATATGTATATCTCGAATCTCAAAATTTAGCAGTAGTTAGTAGTTAGTGACAGTTAGTAGTCCTGGTGGCTACACTACACTATCACTTCATTGCTGTGTGTGTGTTTTTTGTCCTTTTATCCTTATATTCTGTCCATACTCTTAAATTCTTGTTTACATTGTCCATCCATCCATTCATCCATCCATCCATCCATCCACATCCATCCATTATTTCCTCTGTTATTCCTCTTTTATTTGTTTTCTCAAGATCACAAGTTATTTACTTCATTATCACGGAAGAAGAAATGTTGTTTTCCTGGGATTAGATTCATGAAAGTGGACTGTACCGCGGACATACACACTCTTCTCTGGGGTTTTGGGAGGCGAAAGCAAAGCAAACCATATGAACCTTTTATGATTTTTTGCCATTAATAATGGGTACTCCTTAATCTGACATTTTCATCTTAAATCAGTTGCTACACTTGTTAAGACACCATGCATGCTGATATGGCACTGCTGATCTAATAAACATTATCTTGGGATGCAACCAGTTTCTTTCTTTCTATTTAACTGCGGGATATTTTCACAAAACCAGGCAGTAATTTCCTGAGATTTAGCAGTTAGAAATTCTGTGCCTCACCAAGACTGGGTTAACCCAATACTCCTTTTCCATTTGATAAGAGGCATTAAAAAGCAAACAAATGGAGTCTCCATTGTTGATCAATAGTGTAAAAAGTAAATGGAATAGACACAAATAAATATACCTGTGAATACCAAATGTTTGCTTCTTTGGGCCAGTGTTTGGTCTCAAACATACAACCTACCAAAATGTAGAGCTCTGTTGATCAAATATCCATGAAACAACATCAGGTAAAAACTCATCTGATTTCTTTTCTTCCTGCCTGTAATTCATTGCATTTTGGGGCTATTTGATGTGGTTGGTTGGATGAACGGCCTTCCCCCTAATAAACAAAAGCTCTCTTCGAACAGAACTAAAACTAAACTAAAGTAGGAAACACTGCATAGTTCAGACAACATCCTGGCTCTGAAGCGAGTTGCTAAAACACACACCAACCAAAATAGACTGGCTGAACCCTGACTGACGCTTACAAACATGTTCTCCCACGGGAATGAGATAAGGGGACGCGGCGGGAAACTAATATGAGATATATCCCCGCTCAGATTGTTGTTCGTGTCTCAGTTACTTGTCACAGTCTTTGTAACCTCTGACCGGCATAATCTTTTAATATCTGAAGATGTGTCTGCTGTGGCGAAGCTGGGGGTCAGTCCCCACCGTGATGGGAGAATGTGAGACAGCGGAGGCACAATTCCTTCCCGCCGTCTTATCGTCGGCCTCATTTCACCCACGGAAAATGAAACCCAAGCGAGGAAGATGGCACACAGCTGTACATGAAATGGTGCACGAAATCCTCCAGCAGTCCAGCTAAAAAAATAGATATCTTAATTCTGCTATTTTCTTTCATTAAACTACAAAAGTGCTCCAGAAAGTATGAAGTCATTTGCATTTAAAGTGTCCTGACTTCCAAACCCCCACTGGGCTTTTATTTTGGTGGCAGAGTAGGTAGACAATATCTCTTTCTCTCTCTCTCCGTCTCACACAGAGATGAATGAAGTCGCCCATCCGGAAATCCAGACTGCTTCTCAGAATGTGCACATGTTTCTGTCAAAGCTCTGGTGTGGGGCGGCGAGGAGATGGCCAGGTGTCTCTTAGCAGGAGGCTTTTTAGGGGCTCCTTCTAAGCTTTCATTCACACTGTTCATATCTACCATGGGAGGAAACCAGCCTGCCAGTGTGTCCTGAACAATGAGAGAGAGATTCATTGAGACATCACAGCAAAATGTGTCGCATTCAAGCAGTCAAGGACCTACCTTGTTGACTGCTGTCCCATTTTCTCCTAGGATACCCTTCTTCTGTTTCAATACAACTTGGATTTTTTTCATTTTTGCTGTCGCCAGTTGTCTGTTATCATCGCTGCAATTTGGGGAATGCCCTAAAACCAATAAATTCAATCAAATGAGCAAGAACAAGCAAAAAGTTCAACCAGTTGATCTCTGTTTTTCCTTAATTTGAGGTGTCCTGTATCAACTGTAGTCACTGCTGTTTCCACCTGTCTCTTACCACCAGAGACGGCAGTCACATCAACTTTCACATTCCTGCCTGCCGAGCATCCGACACACATCCCTTTGCTGGGTTTAACCCCCAGTTTCCATCGGGCCGAGCTAAAAAAGTGCGAAAACGCTCTGCTGAGCTGAGGGAAACTGCACAGTCGGGAGATAATTCTGTGTTTTTGTTTGATTGTCAGTATAGAATATAGAAAAGTGCAGCTTTATTTTGAGCTCTTTCATGTTATTACGACTATGACAACCATCTGAGTTGACCTGAGACAGAGGTGGCAGCAGCCAGAGCCGACACTGCTGTTGTTCTTTTTTCTCCTGCACACTCGTCTGCTGATGCAGATGAAAAAGAAAAATTATTCAAGGAGCAGAGGCTCACAGCAGGGCAGTGTGAGGATTTGAGCCGAGCCACAGTGGGAGAGGAGGAACGCTTTTCATTCTTTAGCATCAGAATGCATCAGTCGAGTGCAGTTTTACATGAACGAACGGCATTGAACAATGTTTGTGATGTGCTGTTGTCTGCTGTTTGATCTTCTTCAATTTATAGTACGAAGATTTAAAGTTCAGAGTAAGAATGTTCTCATCACTCCCTGACCTTCTCTTCAATACAGACGGGTCAAATCCAAATCACTGACGGTAGTCGCAGCCTGAACTCGAAACCAGAAACCAGAAACAGATTTATTTTTACATTCCCAATGGATAGAAAGTCCAAGGCCCGAGGTCATGTTGACTGAGATGGAAATTTGTTTACGACAAGCGTAACGCCGTCCCATTGAACTGACTGAGATTTGTTATTAAGACGATATTCACACTTCTTCCCCTCCCCTCCATCGGTTATTTAGATTTAAGCCTCCCTTGTGCCTTCTCTCCACCTCGCATGGCTGACCCAGGCATCAGCAAAAAAAGCACATTTTATTAGTTGCCAGGAAATCATTCACCTATATAATTACGTATCGACAAAAGGCAATTTGTACAGTATCTGATTGCAGGTGAAAGACGCATAGGAATCAATATCCCCTATCCATCTTCTCTTGTGGAGTTAAGGTCTGCGGGGTGTTCGTTGTCTCGCCTCAGACACCCATCTGTTCACTCATCACACATTTTTTCACTCTATATTTGGTTATTTTTTGTCCTGTTTTCAATTTATTCCTCTTGTTCATCTGATTCTAAGTCTGGCCTCCACTCTATATTACATTCCCTCAACGCAACCAATCAGATTTCTCAGCCACAGACTTTTGGACGGCTAACTGAAGGAAATATGGTCCGATATGATTAAAGAAAATATAGAACTGGCAGCGGCTTCTTTTTTTTCTTTGCATAATCACAGACGTACGTGATGCTGGAAGTGCAGCAGACTTTTTGTGTTTGCAATTCAATAACATTTACTTGAGTTACTTTCTTCACTGTGTCATGGTCCACTTGTTAGCTTTTTCCAGAGCTTTAACAACCTCAGTTGTCATGAGTATGGATCTGTTGATATGGATGCTCACTGACCATTATGACTTCTTCCATAATACCTCCAGGACCTCTCGAGAGGCCACTGCATCCTCCAAAGTGATGGTCATGTGACAAAGACATCAAAGGGGTGTTGGTAGGCTCCTTTTTTTGTAGCTTTCTTGCTAGCTGAGCTACACAAAACTTACACTGTTTCAGAACCACAAGCCGCTATGGGTCTAAAAACACTTAAAAAGGCAGAGTTTGACGATGTAAGTATATGACATAGGTCTGTGCCTAAACCTAACCAAACCACGACCATTTGACAAAATTAATAACAGTCCAGGAGTCAAGATATGTAATAACATGTGAACTGTTTGGCAGCCAGCTTTACTTTGAAAGTCTAACCAGGCTAACAGGAAGCTGGTGATATGATAAAAAGCCCACACACAATTAAAATGACTGGGGTGCACTCACAGTGGACAAAACGTGAGAAAGTGCCCTCTAATCATGACTTTTTGCACACTGGTGCCCGTATTATTTTTTTCGCCCCTGCCCCTCAAACATCCCGAGGCCGCCACTGGGGGTTAGGTAACATTGCTGTCATTTGCTGACAGCGTGTCTCTCATTGTGAAGAAGAGATGTGGCATTTTGATGAAGAGCATGTCTGAAACTGTACATAATGTCATGGAGGGGAGTAACATGCTGCGTGTGTGTTCAGTCCCACAGGGCCGAGGGGATATTGCTGCTACTGAACTTGGCAACCTTGTACAGTATGTGTGATTGTGTTGAATTGTATTGTTGTTTATGTGAATTGTGACTCTTAAAAAAGCTCTTTTGAAACAATGGACACATCTATAAAGAAAAGAAAAAGGAAATTGCACTTTGATCTTGTATTAAAGGAGGAAATAGCGTCGTCCATGCCGTGAGTTACACTCTCATTTGTTATAAAAACTTTGTATTAATGTGAGACTTTTTGAGACACTAGTTACCGAGTGCTTTAGAGAAAGAGAAGCAGGATGCTTTAAATAAACAAATTATAGGAAATAAACTACTGTATGGTTTACATTACCCCAGGCAGTGTGCAGGATATGCAATCAGATTTCAAAGCTTGCTTAAAATTACTTTCTTCTTCATGTGGGCGTCAGGTGATTGATACCAAGCAGAGAGAAACATTATGCAGCGCTGATATGAAAACACTGGAGCGAAATAAGGATAAAACAAACTTTCTACTTGTTTACCGTGATGGATCATCTCATTCTGTTGGAGCTGAATAACTATGTGAACAGCAGCAAATGGCTTCTTCTAAAGGGGGAAACAAGCGCTCGTACAGACGCGTATATTAACCTGGATCATTGGACGCAACTACTTTGTCTTAGCTGATTATTTATTGATCTGATCCCATAATCCAAATGATTATAGTCACGTTTTCCTTCCAAACACCAGAGCCATATTATCCTCATAACAGAAACATGTGAACACTCCGGATGATTCGCTGCTTCCTCGTGTTTTCGCTTGTTTGCGCTCTCGCTTTTGCAAGTTTAATAAAGCCGAATGTTGTTTTTTGCTAATTTGCTGACAGGAAATGAGTCCGCAGCTGCTGCTAATCACTCAGTCACTCGTCACGGAGGAACAGAGGAACAGAGCAACGGAAACAGTGGCAGCGTTTGGTTTCTTTGAGAAACTCAGAAGCATCAAAGATTAAAGATGCTACAGGAGGAAAACAGCCGGCCACTGCCAACGCTTTTCAACAAGTCGGAGCAGAACGCAAAGCTCTGATTTTTTCTGGGTTTTTTTGAGTTTAATTACGTGGGCGTGCACACACACCAGGGTCATCCACCTTTCGCACACACACAGCACGAGAAGAGTTTGATCTTAACCCGAGTGGAGGACCGCATCTCAAATGTTTTTCTTTCTCATCTGGAATCTAAAACAGCTCTGAGAAAATAACTGACACTTGAAAATACACGACTCACGAACACATCGTGTGCGTACTCCTACGGTTTCACAAAATAAGCTGTCGCTCATCCACATATGCTTTATTTCATCATTTAATTTTTTTTGCCCGTCAAAGTGTTAATTGGTGTTTATTCTTAACAAGAGAGAACATGGAACACATACAGTAGATATCTATATTGCGGTGAACAGTAAACATAATTTAATCTGTCTGCCCACAAAAGTTTAAAGCAACAGTTGAACCATCTGAGAAACTTTTTATGGCTTTCTTGCCAAGAGCTAAGAAGAGACAGTTGATATGATGCTGTCATATGAAATATAAAAAGAGAACAGAGTGTGAATGTGTTGCTGTTTTCAACAAAGCAAAGGACAGTTTAGATTTTGCTTTTTGTTCTTCAATATTTTGGTACGTGCACAGAGGTGTGGGGTTAAAACTATACTTTGTATGTATTACAGAAGGTTGTTTTTATCCGTGAGGTGGAGGTATGTATGTTTTGGGGTAAAGGCAGGAATCTGAGGTGGAAATCTCAAAACCTGTGCAAATCTAACAGATATCTATGCATTAATACACCTGATGGAAGGTGAGGAAATATGCTGTTTTGTAGGCCAAACCTTTGAATGAATATGAAATGTGCATTATAAAGCCAAACCTCACATTCAGTCTATAAACAAGCATTTCTTTTAGCTATTAGCTTCACATTCCTGTTACAAAGATATCATTTACGTCATGTGTGCGGCATCCCTCAGCACACAAACTATGTAAATACATGGACTGAATCTGTGTTTTTATTGGAGCTGTGCCGATGATAAGAGCTGCAGCTCTACCTGTTGCCTCCTGTCACAGCTCGGCGCCGATATCGGCTGGGATGAAGGTGACTGAGGATGACAGGCGGCCAAATGCCTTTTCACCTGCAGCTGATTTCCGAACGCAGACGACCCGGTTTAGACAAATGAGATGGGCACGCAGCAATTACGTCGTGGCTGACCTTCAGCTGGAGCGTGCGACGGCGCTCCGTGATGGAGCTGTCACACGCTTCATGCTCGGCCCCTCTCGTGTTATCACTGTCACACTGTTTCCATGTTTATAACTGAGGAGTCCAGAGACATAATATTTGGTTTGATTCTTAGTTAAATGATTAGATTCACAGGCACCCTCATCTAGTGGATAGATTTTTTTTCCCCCTCACAAAATGGGTACTTTATGACACTCTCTGCCTAATGACTTTTTCAGTTGTGTTCATCTATTACAGGGAGACGGGCTCTTCATCACTCTGCTTCCTGGGAAAATTACTGGGAAAATTTCCTCGACAGACAAGGGAAAATGCAGCTAATAAATTCTGCATGTAATGATTAAATTTAAATACAGAGGTCAAGAGCTCTCATTATTTGCTCTAAAATATTAAAATACTGTTAATATTTTATGCGGCCATATATGCGGCACTGAATTAATTTCAAAAGAAAAATGTTTGCACAGAACGAAGTGCTTTCGGGGGCCAAGCATGTAAGTGACAAACTTTTATCCCAGAGCAGAATTTTTAATTTGTCCGTTGCGTCCCCCTCGTTGCTCCCATGTGGCCCCGTGTCAGTGTGATTCATTGAATCATGGGGAAAAAAACAAGCGGTGGTGCCGCATTATTCTCACCTGAATAGCCCAACATAGACTGATTTTTATATCATTCTCTGCACTGGGTTTAGATTGGGTGTTTATACAGAGCACTTAAAATTCAGTCACATCGATGCATTGAAAAATGATCCGATTGAGTTGCCGAGGTGATATGATGCCAGTAAACAAAAAAAACAACAACATTTTACATCTACAGAGAACAATAGTATGGTTGTGGCTCAATAATTCTGCTGTTTGTCGGGTCCAAAATGATGGTTTTGTTTATGTGAGAGAATTCTGACAGCTGGTTTCAGCTTTTACCTGAGGTTTGTGAGCCAATAGTAAAACACCATTGGCATCATGTGGTACCGTCAGCGATCAGGAAAAAAACAAACAAACAAACAAACAAACAATCAAACAAACATAAGAATGGCTCTATAGTATGCGCCCAGCATATTGTACTGCCCTAATGTTAGCTAGCTGGTGTTAGCAATGTCACATTAGCTGTGTGTTGCAGTGTTTGCAGCTGTAGTTTGCATTAAAAAATGCTTTCCTAGCTAGCATTAGCAGCGTTAACAACTGTTCTGCTGGCGACATCTCAGTTTGATCGGACACATCATCCACCAAAACTTCCTCCCTATGTGGACTGTTGCTCTTTATACTCGACCTCTGACCTCCTAACTACTATCTGCCAGTCATCTGTCTGTCAGAACAACAAGTGCTAGCCAATCACAGCACAGTGTTAATGGCAAATCCCAGCAAAGTGGGGGAGTACTGGGCTGGGGAAAAAAAATTCAAAGATTTTCCTGCTGTTCCCATTTCGCCAACAATGTGTGCGCACAGTGAGGTCTTTTTATTCACAATATTTTAACACCTGCTGTCAATGGTCCAGTGGTTGCAAAGACTAATGACCAGCAACAGGTGACCTCAGCACTCTCAAGTCATTACACAGACTAACTCACATGCCCCCAGTCAGTTACCCTTGTGTGGCTGTGATATTTTAAAGTATTTTAAGTGCACACAGATATTGCAGCAGTCTAATTACCAGTACAGAAGAGACATTGTCAGCTGGTACCAAAATGCAAAAGACCTGGGGAGCACTAATGTAGGAGATGCTGTACAGCAGGAAAGGGAATGAACTAAATCTCCTCTTTTTGGTAATTGCAAGTTTGAGCAAATAAATATAGAAGTGAGAACAAACAAAGGATCATAAAAGGATTTTTATTTCAGTTTCATTCACAGAAAATCAAAGGAAGGAGTCCAGACTGATTTCCCCATCGTATCAGACAACACGACTGGCAGTATATGACAGTCAGTATCTAATAGACTAATATCAGTCCAAACCTGTTAATTGCTACATAATTACCTCTTGATACACTCAATCACTCTTGCTGATCAATTACACAGAAGACAGATGAACTCCGCGCGTCTCTAACGGCGCAACAGATCGGCTTCCCGTCAGCACACCGGAGAGCTTCTGGAAATAAAATCCAATTCTGCCGTGCTTCTGTTCGCCCCGTGCATACATTGCTAAGACAAGTCACGCATGGATAGCAGTGGGACAAGTCTCTTCTCCAGCCTGATTAGTTCTGCTCCAGAAATGTGGAGAGTGACAAGCTAATCGCAGCTGTGGCGGCGATGAATGGAGGAATCTGAAGGACTGGAGGGACAGATCGATGATCCGCGGGCTCGGCGACAGCAGGAGATGTGCGGATTCCGCCAATACTATGTCAACATGAAGCATGTCCAACATGCTGCATGGAGGACAGACGCCAGTTGGCGGACAATGACATGATTAACACGAAAAAGTTTGACTTTTATAAACTTAAACCACTTTATTCTTATATATGCGTGCAGTCCAGGTGTGTTGTGGAACATGGCAGGAAAAAGGTCAATACTGCTGTTGATATTTGTGCCACTGGTCCACACAGTCCCACATATTGAGAAAATGGTCCAAATGTTCCAGCATATGTGGAAAATAGAAACATCTGGGTAAAGTCAACCGTGCCTCACAGGATTTTCCACCAGCAAACACTTTCACACCTGAGACATTTGCATTTTACACGTTTATGGTCTCGAGACCCAAACTCTGACTGGCTGCGTTTGAACACTTGAACTGCTTATTGGACCGTTTCATGCACAGTAGGGTCCATAAGTCTGAGACCACAATGAAAATCTTTAACAATGTCACGTAAACCTGGAAATATTCTTAATAATAATAAATAATAATATATTATGTTTTAGGTCCTTCCTTCTGTCAATTATATTTTGTTGGACAGCTTCACTGCTGAGATCAGAAATAGAAATAACAATTAATTCATTTAATTTGGTATTTGTAACTTCAACAGGCTGATAGTTTTCTCTTTCTGGTGTCCTACATGCTCATACAAATGACTACAGCAGTACAGTGCAGACTGTGCACAAAGGGACACTGTTAATAAACAGCAGAGGAAGATGACAAAGGCATCACATGATGTAAGTCCTATCCAGCCTTAATTAAAACAAGTCTGTAAAAGCAACGATTAGATAAGAGAAGGCAGGTGTATTCAGCTATGATGTTATTAACCTGTATATCATGATTAGGTTACTGTCAACTACCTTTGAGTATTCATATGAATTATTCTTACTAACTTACTCTTTAATCGACTTCATATTTCTTTTGCGACTGAATACTTTCAATAAATAAACAAAAATCTACCATCGAGCATGTGTCTATTATGAGAGCAGCAGCAAGAAGAGAATTAAAGTGGAGATTAAAGTCTTTACCTCAACATATGAAACTAATAATTTGTCATTTTGGGGAATAAACTCAGGAGGAAAGAGCGATACGACTTTCGTTTCTGTCTTTTCAATGTGAAGCTACAGACTGGAGACAGTTTGCCAAGCAAATTATTAGCATGAAGAGTGGAACAGCAAGAAATGTAACCTGCCTCTGTCCAAAGCTAAAAAATACACCTTGCCTCTGTTGCTCACTGGTTAATATTTATGAGCCCGATCAATTCTTAAAGGCCCAGTAACTACCTGGAGTTTCTCCTTGTTGCCAAGTGGTCCTGACCAAGAAATTTCAATTGTTAGTTTGGTGGTGTGTAAAAACTGAGTATGTATCACAAATCAGCATGGGATGTTAACGGCCCAGGACAGGAAGGTTCTGCAGCAGATGATTAAAACCGGCCAGGACATCATTGGTAGTCTGACCCATCTACTGAGCATTAGTGATATTGGTGAGGTGAGGTGCCGGAGCCCAAAAGACACTTAAAGACATCACCCTGCAGCCATCCGGCCAAAGATACAGGAGTATCCCCACCAGAATCGATACCCGAGTGTGCTGCTGTTTGTAATCCCACAGACTCCACTTTTGCCCAGCTCGAAAGCAAGACGCAGGAACTTCTTGGGGAGGTTCTGCAGTGTTTATTCATGTGCAAACTGTAACCTACACTGTACATTAGGTGCGGGTTTAGGTGTGACGACCAGAGAGAGAAGCAAGTGTTCGTTTGAAAATCAAACAATGGCTGCTCCTTGAGAGGTTGGCATAGATACTACTATAGGATTGGTTATATAAGAGATGGAGCGTGTATTTCATTCAAAGAAGAAGAAGAGAACAGCACTGAAGGTGTTTCTGGATAGAAAAGATGTCTTCACTCTCTCTTTACTGGCTTCGGTAAGCGTTTGATTAACCATCTGGCTCTGGTAGAGCTTTCCTACTGTTGTTCTGATTGGTTGAAGTTGGTATGTAATAGACGGTGATAGAGAAACGGTATTGTTTGAAAGTGCATGCCCTTTTCCAACAGTTCCTGGAGGCGCCTTCCCAGATGGTACAAACCATCTGGCATGTCAGATTACAAAAAGTTTGACTTGGTACACGCCACTTGTAAAAGTATTGGTGGGAAAAATAAGTTGTCGTTTTCTAGCCAGCATGATCTGATATAACCCTGCTTAAAAGTCTGGGCAGGCTACCTCGCCAACATGACGACTCAGACAATGCATGACAGTGTATAAGACTGATGAGATCTGCTGGACTCTGTGCTCGTGGACGTGTTCTGTATCAACTCCTCACTCCTGTCCAAGACGTGGTCCTGATCTAAAGCAGAGCCACAGTTTATGTAAGGTGCTACTTTGTCCTTCCTTCTCGTCCTGCCTCGGATGAATTTACACGCTCCGAGTGATTTCCACACTAAACACTTTCTCGTCTCTTGTCAGGACGGATTTAGACAATGTTCCTCTACTATATTCATTTCTTTCTAATCGTCTTTCCTCACCTGTCCTTGTATTACCTGTCCCCTGCCCATCCCTCCCTCTTTCCCCCACCCTCCCTCCCTCCCTCTCTCGGCTGAGTGACTCGTTGAGATGGACGTAATGAGACAGGTCCATGCAGGGAGGGAGATGGAGGCAGTGGCATGAAGGAGTGCAGCCGTAAACAAGGTGAAAAATAATCAGGTGAGGGTGGACTGCGGCTCTCTGAGGGCCCGCTGCAACCACGGGCGCAGCAGCCGGCACAGCCACGCAACAATACATCACTTTCTCCTTTTAGAAATGACTTTTTTACCTTCTGTCAGCTCTCATTAGCTGCCTCACAGTTCAGCTGCTTTTTGTTTATTTGTTCTTATGCCTGTCTTGATTTAGCACTGACTCGCCTTATTACTCGTTCACTCTCGGCCGATTTGATTATTCCTATAAATCATTTCTTACATCTCAGTCTGTGACCTTTGCAAGTACAAGTGTAAATTTCAGGTTCAGCGTTTACAATGGCAAAGTATCATTCCCATCTGTTTGTTTGTTTTCTTTCTTCTGTATGGTTCTACTGGAAATGCACGAGAATGTAATAAGATGGATGGATTTATCTGTATCTGAAATTAATCATAGTTGAACATTTATGATGATATGAATCTCAGATTCATCTTCCTTGTTAAAACAAACACAATCAAATGTTTTTTTATAACCATAAGTGCTCAAAAGAGTTTGGTTTAAGACTTGTTATGAGACCTGGAAAACGTCCTTGTAACGGTGAACTAATGGGTTTTTAAAATCTTAAATTATTTTGAAAACCTCAAACAAAACGACAGATTTAACCAATTTTAAATATTTTAATCGCTAGATCGCATAAACAAGACAATTCAGTCAAGAACACACTTGGCATTCAGACTGAACGATTACAAAGTGACGATCGCAGGGACTGATCCAATGTGACTTCAGAAAAACAAACAAACGGATACGCGGACAGTCTTCGGCAGCTGGTTGCACTTGTGTGTGCTAACTTTTTGCATTGAAAAACAACCTGGATGGAGTCATGGGTTTCTGTAAGCTGTATCAGCTGGAGAGCTGCTATCGCTACCTTGAGCTGACACAAATACAACACGTCTTCATCCTAAACGACAATACGCTGACAGTTGGTGACTTCCAAAAGACATATATGACGTGAAAACTATGACATATAACAAACAACACGCCAATGGGACTGGACCTTTCTTAATCAAGTGTTAACCTTGTGAAACAGTTGCAGTTTGGTCTGGTTCAGCTAGAAAAGAAAAACTTATTGGTTAGTTAGTTAACAAACTACTTTGTTAAAGAGGACTTGCAGTGTATTTAAATCGTGCCCTTATTGTTCCATGTTTTGGTGTGTAAATTATGTGTACTTTCCAAAAGTTTCTAAATCAGTCAAGTAGATTGCCGCAGCCACAACACAGCTGCAGCAGCTTCAATGTGATCCTTTGGGGCGATAACGCCCATTAAAAGTGTTTGTTTCTGCCACTGGCAGGCTGAGGTTATGTTAGTGTCCAAGCAGATTGCGGTGATATGAGATTGACTTCATCACTATTCAGGCATGAATGGTCGCTTCTTCCCTCCCTTCTAGATCCATTTTGTTTCCATTTTTTGAGCAAAAAGCTAAAGATGCTGGGCAAAACCTTAACAAAAGCCAGAAATTCATCTACTCAAGACTAGCACTCCACCGGTTTCAGACACACCTTCAGCAGGATGCGTTGTTGTAATTAAGATGCAAATCCCAGCTGCTCTGGGCTGATGAGCCGAGTCAAACCTGGTCAAGCCGAAATTGGCGCATGCGTTTGAAAATAGGGCTCGTAGTCTGACCAGGCCGTGCTTCACATACAACAGTGTGGCCTCCCCAAAAGGCAATTAAAACTGGCTGGTGGTCCATTTAACTGATTAACACACAGACACTTTCAAAACTTCAGAAAATGTCTCCCAGAGGTGCTGTTTCCTCCACACTGTGGCAGACTGAGAAGGTGGGGAGCTGTGTACAAAGAGGCCGAGGAGCCTCTGATGAGCCGCAAAGTTGAACTTCAGAGTATGTGCCTGCTTTAGATTATCATCGGTTTTATTCAAGTCATCTGGAAAAAGAAAAAAAGAAAAAGATCCAAGAGGGCTTTCATGTAAAACTAATAGGAACAAAGTTTTATTGCCAAATTAATGGGATAAAACTATCTCGTTAGACTCTTCCATTAGACTTTGTTTAATGAGATCCACAGTGCGATGGGGATGGCTGCTCAAAAGTTGCATCGGTCACTCGTCTGACCAGGTTAAAGTTATTTTAAGGTCAGGGTAGGGTTTGTTAAAAAGGGTTGTTTAAACAGTGGGAGGTGATTATGTCGTAATAGTAACACTGCCCAACAAGAGAAGAACGGACATTTAACTTGCTTGGTTCAAGAGTAACCTGTTGATTTTAATTGCATTGCTTCTCTGCATTGCTACATTTAGATAGCTTCAAATCTATTCTGGAAATCCCCCAAAAAGTAAATTATGCATAACTTTTTCGATTTTCCAATCAAGCTAATAAAAGTCTCTTTCTATTAGCATGTGTATGTTGAAAATCTGTCTTCGTGCTACTTTTTTGATTAGTTATAGTTCCATTCTTTCAGTATCATTACGCTCATAAATCATTTGTTTATTCAAGCTGTGGCTGCTTTTTGCATTAACTACATTTTAGTTGTTCAGCTAACTCAGGCGCATTTATGTTGTTTTGGAAAATGTCAGATTTGATTAATGTTCTCTGGCCCTTTAAACAAATAAACAACAAAATATAAAACTTGCACTTAATTTGACAGGTAAGGTCTTTGTGTTGCTCATGTTACACTTTGATCACACTTAATCTAATATGTGTTTAAACCGTGTGAGGAGCTCTGCAGAAGTATCCCGTGGGAATGCAACGTTTATTGTATTAAAGCATTACATCTCTTGAGAAACTCCAAGTCATCAGATGTTTGTTTCACCGAACAGCATTCAGGACAACACTGCTTTGAAATTTTGCATAAATTATCAGCACAGTAATAAAGTGAACTCAAAACATGCACCTGCATTCATCTTAGTTAAATTAATCTTCTCCCACTGAAGTTCAGTATCTTATGTCGAGATCAGACGACACATTATATTGGTTGGTGAAGATGATTGCTGTCGGATTAAGATAAAATAGAGTCATGAATTATTGCCGTGACTTGGCTGCGAGACTTGGACCCATCACAGTTTGCTATTCCTCCTGATAGCACCAACAACAAATGGATTCCTATCTGAATACAGTTTTATGAATCAAAGTGAACCTGTAACCGCCAATTGTCAGTCAGGGATGAAGATGGGCTTTGTCTTTTTCCCTGAGATGCATCTCATGTCAGTTGAATCACAGCTCTCATTTCACGCTGTGCCATTGACTATCAGGCGACACAGGACTCGGCTATAAACTTTTACAACATTTTAAACTGAGTAATATACTGCTTCAAAACTGACTATGATAGAATCAGACTGCAGAGCGATGCAGGCACATTTGTGTTTGCTGCTCCAACCCCCTACGATCCAGTGTAGACAAGTGAAGGTACACTACTTTTGAACCTGTAGAAAGTCAGGTGATATGTTACAGTATAATGCCTGTTTTCACTGCTAGTTGTGCTGGATGAATGGCTCTTACGTATGACTTTCATGCAGGCAACCAGAGTTGGTGTCCTCGCTGTGGTCAGACATTTTTTATTTTTGCTTTTAGACTAAGTGAATTGATTGTTTTTAGGTATATGAAAGAACACTTTTCAGTTTTGTATCACAGTTTGGTTAGGTTTAGGCAACAAAACGACTCTGTTAGGTTTAGGCAACAAAACTACTGTTAGGTTTAGGGCAACAAAACTTCTCTGTTAGGTTTAGACAATAAAACTTCTCTGATAGGTTTAGACAATAAAACTTCTCTGTTAGGTTTAGGCAACACAACTACTCTGTTAGGTTTAGGCAACAAAACTTCTCTGTTAGGTTTAGGGCAACAAAACTTCTCTGATAGGTTTAGACAACAAAACTTCTCTGTTAGGTTTAGGCAACAAAACTACTGTTAGGTTTAGGCAACAAAACTACTCTGTTAGGTTTAGGCAACAAAACTTCTCTGTTAGGTTTAGGCAACAAAACTTCTCTGTTAGGTTTAGACAACAAAACTTCTCTGTTAGGTTTAGGCAACAAAACTACTCTGTTAGGTTTAGGCAACAAAACTACTCTGTTAGGTTTAGACAACAAAACTACTCTGTTAGGTTTAGGCAACAAAATGTCTCTGTTAGGTTTAGGCAAAGATTATGATTTGGTTTCAAATAATTAGTCAACATTCACTTTTGGTTGCACATGCCATGGCCATGATCACAAAAAATATTACTGATCTCTGAGGTTCCCAGTTATGAGACATCAGAAACAGCAGGAACCACCATCATATGAAAAAATACAATACAGTGGCTGAGTTGAACACCAACACAAAAAGTTGAAATATGCAGTGTTGACTTGAAAATATGGAAAAACAGCCCTACACAATTTGTCGCACCCAGAGCTCATTTCCTTTCCCCACACCTGACATCATCATCAGGCTGACATCGTGTCGTCTGAATTTGGGATTAAAATGACTGTAGTTGGTATGCTGCATCGTCATCTGTTTTGTAAATGCATTAGTCTAAAGTTTGGCAGGCTGAGTTATTAGTCTAATCGATGCACCACAATCTAGTAACACTCCTCCAATCCTAACTAAAATCTAGTTGTTATATGATTAAGAAATAGAGTAATATAAATTCATGACACAATGTTTTATTTCAATCTCAGAGATTAAACCACAGAGGATTTTGGAGGTCTGAGGGAAGTGAAAATGGAATCTACACTTAAAAAAAGTTAAAAGTTTAAAATCAGTGACGGTGACTCAGCTTTCCAAGTGTCAGAAAGTGTTGTATCCATCAAGTTAGATGTCACGTGTAGGTGACTCTTTTGAGACTGATTCAACATTCATATTTATTTTTACATTTTACCGCATTTTCTGCAGTGTTACAGGATCTACGGTAAGCGTCTGGTCTCAGTTTCCTTCCTGTAAGAGGAAATTGAGTAATGTGGTCAGCTTTGATCTTTACCACGCTGCTGTGCAACACTCCAGTGTAAATAATAAAGGTAGGTCCAACCAATCGCATCGCATGGCTCGTCCCGCTGCTACACTGCTGTTTCTCCCCCAACTCGTGCTATAATCAAGGTTGCAGAGGCTGAATCGATCCGGTCATCCAGTTCTGCTGTTAAACCATTTATTAAAACATCAAATACTTCGCCCTGGTGGATGTGTGCCCAGTGATTACCTTTGCAAATCAATTAAGCCACTGAGTAATTGATTGGATACGAGTCCACGGTTCCAGGATCTTGTGTTTTTGGAGCGGGTGAAGGTCAGCGCGTTTGTACCAGCCTTTCTTGGGATTCCTCTCATTCTGTTGAACAAAGTACAGTTAACATGAAGGCTGAATCGATAGAGAAGGGATTGGATTTATGTTTTGGGGTCTCTGTGGGTAAAGAAATAGATTTTGAGGTTGTAATCAGTAATCGTACTTTAACAGAACATGTCTACACAGCAAGATTAGATCTCAGTTTTCTGACTGTAAGAAACATGTTTTTCACAATCAGAGTGAAATATTCACCAAGATTAAGGCATGATATGATAATATATGATAAAAAAAAATACACTTTTAGTTGAAAAAAATAATAATAATAAAAATTTTTTTAAATATTAATCTTGTGCAGCTCTGAAAGTTTCCTCTGCAATATGTGACAGAATCTGATTTCTCTGTCTGTAAAAAAAACTCATGCACAGGAAAGAATTCATCTTAATGAGCTACAGTAATACGTGTGCTAAGCTTTATTTTCCAAATACTAATGGGAGTTTGTGGTCGCTGGCCTCTCTCAAGCTGGGAACAAATTAAGGTAGACGGTCAATGAGTCTCCTTCATCCACTATTGGAGAATAAAAGCACCAGAGTTCCCAGACAACCTGTTTTACAATTGCTGAATTCCCCGCAGCATGAAGATGTGGACGTCAATGCAATTAAAGCCACTTCATCCTCACAACGCCGTCACAAGTTTCATTAAAAACAGGTAGCAGTTGGTAGCTCCGGTTGAACTGGGCCCCACATTAGTAGCCGTATCCTCCGAGGCCTTTGCCATTATACTCGAAGAGGCAAGTTTTCCAAGAAGGTAATTATTCATTAAATTAGTGTGGAAATGAGGTTCTGGTGGTTGTGTACTGATGAATTACAGTGGCCAGTAATTTGCACGGTAATTAAAGATTTGAGCTCCTCGCCGCGCCGTAAGCATAAATCACATTTGCAAAGATGTCGGCCAGAATCTGTGAAGCGCTCCACCTCGTTACAACCGAACTCTGTGAGCTGTAACAGGGTCTGAACTTCAGCCTGCATCACAAAGACTTTTCTACACGCCAACAAGATTTTTACAGCTGGAGTTTTCTACCTGCAGGGCAATTCAAGGGAAAGTTGACACCAAATGGAAACTAGACTGGCACTCAGCAGAGCACATATCTCCGCCAAGGCCCAACAGTCCCCTTTAATTCAGCAAGCCACGTACAATATCAACCTATCTACCTACCTACATCTGCTAGATCCAGATTTTTATTTGCATCCGCATCCAATTGTTCTCACTCATAAATACCAGCTGCCTTAATACGCCTGATTTTCATTAGGATGCTTAAGTTAATCACTGGGAAATTAACGAAAATGTTGAATAATGCTCGCAATGTAAAAGAAAGTTAGAAAAAAAATCTGGATTTGTCCCTTTATCTGGATCCACACCAAAAGTTAATTGGGTCTATTCTGGTCTGTGACCCATCCTCCAACCAAGTTTTGTGGAAATCCATTCAGTAGTTTTTCTGTAATCCTGCTCACAAACCAACCATGTAATGGACACGCGCAAAAACATAACTTCCTTGGAGGAGGTGAGACGGAAAAGAGACACAGAATATGTTTTCTACACTAATAATTGACTGATTCTTTATTTTAAGAAAGCTCATCACTGAGATAGTCAGGTCAATATAGAAGGATAATGACGAGAAGGCCAGTCAAGCCAATCTCCACACATTCAAAACAGAATTGTCAAAATATTTTATTTTAGCATTTGTTTCGAATGTAATGCTATTTTTCATTACTAATTGTAATATAAACTTAACAAATTGAGGTTAAATCTTTGAAAAATGTGCATGAATCTCAGAATATCTTACTTATTTATAGTACTGAGTGTTTCCTTTCACCTTCATGACAGCATGCACTCGACCTGGCATGGACTCTACAAGTTTGTGCAAAACCTGATGACCCAGACTTTTTGACCCAACTGTAAGTTGTGTCTGTTTTGTTATAATACTTTTTCTGTATATCTTTAAGAGTTATTACAACATACAACAAACCGAACCACCTGCCAGAATAAATGTTGGCAATGCACATTTCTGCAAACCACGGATGTGTTGGAAGGTTCGATTTTCTATTTTATGTTAAGACAATGCTGTGCTAATGGTCCGGTTAGGTTTAGGCACAAAAACTACTTGGTTAGGTTCAGGAAAAAAACAAACAGCTGTCTCAATGTCTTTTCAAAAACATCCAGTGGTTTGACACTTGACACACTTTGACACAACACAGTCCTGAACTGCAGTCAGTGGCTTAGCAACCTTCTTGTAGCTCCACCAGAGATATGAAGGTTAAGTCATAAACATGTAATGTGAACATAATATGACACGTATTGCGCATATTTCAGTATGGTGCATGAGTGTCTTTAGCTTCTATAGTCAGTTGCACTTCCATAATTAGTGCAATTAATGAACTAATAATAATTGATTTACTTCCACCTGCCAGAAAGGAATATACAAGTCTGTATTTGCAATATTTTTTCCTTGTTAACACTTTTTTTTTTACATCAGGACATTTATTCATGACGATATGATGTGCAGAGGTCTGCTCTTTTTAATGCCCTCTACTTTTCCTCCATCTCTCCTTCTTCCATTTTCCTGCACTGTCCAATTTTTCTCCTCACTGCTCGGCCTCATGCACACACTGAACCAAACGCTGTTTTTTTCCCTTTGATTCTCCCTATTCATTTTGCATTCTGGCCTGACACACTGGGCCAATCAGCCAGCCAGGCCACAGGGAACTCTCCTGCTGTTCCTGACCATCCGGGCCTGAGGACTAAAAGTCTTAAATTGGTGGTTCCTGGGCAGTCAGAGCTGATATCTGAACTACATTTATTTAACATTGGCATTGAGGTCCAAAGTTAAAAAATACACTTCGTCTCATTTGATTCATCGACTCACAAACCGAAATATAAAACTGTCTAATTGTGGTTGTACCTCTGTGAAGGTAACTTTTCTGGGTGGCCAGGCACACCGACTTCCCAGAGGTCTTATTGCCTCTCTTAGGTTGCCAGGCAACCAATGGAGACTCCAACCATGCAAGTCTCTGCACTTAAATATACAGCACACACTTCATTTTCACATGCAGCCGAAAACCTTAAGTGTTGCCTTTGCACAGGTTGCCAACTACCTGTGCACATATATCGAGATAACTCTCAACACTCTAGTGTCCTTCTGAAGTGGTAGTCATGTTGTTTTTCTTGTACGCAGCCCATCACGGCTCTAGATCTCACACAGAGTGATTCTCACCACCTCTGGGGAGCAACACTTAAAAAGCATATGCCAGAAAAAGTTTGCAAAAAATTGGGCTTCGTTAGATATTACAGTCCAATTAAAATAATGCGTTCAAAGAGTACTAATGGTAGTATCTAAGTATCCATGTCAATTAAATCATGTCAATCAGTTATCAGTTAAAGTTAGATTTCTACTCATTCTTTCCAATCTTTCTACAATGAATGCCTTGGCTCACTTTCCCAAGCGGAGTGTCATCACGAGACAAAGCAATCTGGGTGATTAATTTACAAGCTAACCACATGGCACCAACCACTCTGTGCTAGAACGACGATTACATCATCTCACTAATAAATGGTTCATTTATTCATTTGGAAAATCACATTACTTTGAACTGTGCAGTCTTCAAACACTGTAAACAAATCATCGCCTTAAGCAGATTACAGCTGCCAATCAGTATATACAGTATCTGTGCATGTAGATGTACTGAGTGTTGGGCCGAAGAAATGCACAGCGAAACTGAACCTGATAATTCTGATTATTTGTCTTTTCTAAAGAAGATTCTTACTGGAATGGTACAGTTGTCTGCGTGTGGTACGTATAGACAAAAGGATCCTGGGTACACAGGCGCTAATGCAACGACACCATGATCAAATGAAATGATGTCCAGTACTCACATTAAATATAGTTAAAGCAATACTCAAACCAACAAGAGGCGACGATGAGCTACGTCCAACTTTTCTCGCCTAATGCAAAACTTTGCAGATTTTTAACCAGCTTTGTATCATTACAATACGGGTGGTATCTGCCGCTGAACAGTGTTTAAATTCCCTCCATGTTGCCTGCACTCAGAGCTTCTAACTCATTTGCGTCACTCTGCAAATTTTAGCTGTGGTTCCAACTATAGACCGTACATCTTTTGTATACCCTCCTCCCCGTGAGCTGGGTGGTCAGCAGAACTCTGATCGGACTGTGAAACTAGGCAGTGTTGATCAAATATGAATGATGATTCTATGACTGCATTGCTTATTTCTTGCCTCAAATGTTTTCAGAAACGTTTTTCACTATAGTATTAAGCTGTAATTTATTTGTTCGTAACTTTGTGACCAGGCTGACAGACAATTCAAAACTAAGCATGGCTCAACACGCTGTACGTCACCAAAGTCCTTATAGACAAGTCTCGCCACTCAGCAGCCATCTTGGTAACATCCAAGGGCAGTTATTTTGGGCTAACAAGGCCATGCCCCTGTCTGAATGAACCTTCAGTGGTCACTGGGTCACAAAAACTGCTTGTAGAGAATCACCAGTCAAACTTGATGAAAAACACTTAAAAAGTTTGGTGACATATACACAGATTCGCGACACCAACTTCCTTTACGGGTCAATACAGAGTGACAGCATCAGCTCATCCCGCCAAAACAATGAAACCTTTCTTGGTAATGCTGTGCATTAGCGTGATCTCCTCCTCTTCCATGCTTATCATAAGTCCGTCTGCAGCTGCACCACATCGGTTGAAACTGTCGTGAATCTCAACTGTGCGCTTGTGTCGGTGCAACAACACGATTGGCTGATATCTCTCCTGGTTCAGCTGTGATTTAGCGCACGATTGGCTTTCTGGGGGAAGGGAACAGGATATGTGTCAAACAAACGCCATCTCTCATGTTATGGACTTTTCTATTCAAAGTGCTTGTATGTTTCTCTATAATGTCTCTTATGTCACCCACTGGCATGCAACCCCATGAGCGGTTAGTGGCCCGGTGCATTCTGGTTGTTGTAGGTTTCCTACTGTTTGAGGAAAAGAATATATTTTCTGTGTCTTCTCTGGTCATGTAGCACCACATAAATATCTTAAAGATATTGTCTCTCTGCTGCATAGACAGCTCAGTTCTATGAATAGATCTTTCCATTGGTGAACTACCCCTTTAACGAACAGACATCCTGTGAGATTAGTCGACTTTCTTTCTTTCCTTCTCACCAAGTTAATTTCCACACTTTCTGTCAAACAACGTTTTCAATGCCTGTCATTGTTTAATTAAGAGGAGGTGTGCAACACGAGAGCACGCACACTCGGGCTGGATGAAGGAACTCCTCCGCTGGGACTCGGTTTGAGAGACTGGCGTGGGCGGAAAAGAGGAGATACGCTTGCCAGAGAAACGTACAGTACTCCACCAACACACTGAGCGCCCCGAGGGAGTTAAGGCAAAGAATTCCTCCTGGATTTTTCTCTTCAGTCTCTCGCTCTCTCGCTTTCTTGCTCTCCCCCCTGTCTCTCTCCTTCTCATTTGGTTGTGGTAATTCATCATGGAATATCAAAACCATTCAAAGCTCGGGCACAGAAATGAAGGCTTCGGAGCCCGTGTATAATTGCTTTGCACGAGGTGCCACCATCCCTATTGAACCTTCTTGACTCCCTGTCCCTAGCAGTGGCAGTGTATATGATAAAGAGACAAGGAAAATCCCCCCGAGACACAGAGATCATGACGACAGCGAGAGGACGGAAAAGCCGTCGCTGCCTCCAGAACATTCATGAAATTACAAGCGTTTGATTTGCTTTCGTCCTTTTCATCTGTTTTGGGAACATGCAATCACGTGGCATCCTTTTGAACACACACCAGAGGAGCTTGTAGAGTCAGAGGGCTCAGAAAAATCCATCAGGGGCCTTTTCTCACTGACTTTCGTTATATTTTCTTATTTTAAATAAAATAGGTGATTATGCATAATGATACTAATAACAGAAGCAAGATAGGAAATTCAAATCATGGACATCTGGATCATAGAGACTCTTCATTAGAATAAAAGACAGCGTCACTTGTTTCAGCAGAGCCCTCGAGCAGTCGCGGGAATTTATAAGTCTTGTCTTCACAAAGGAGGAAGTAGTGAGACGTTATTAAAGAGGTGGAGTTTAATACACGAGACTGCTTTTCATCAGTCAGTGTTGGTTTCTTTCCCAAGTTTTTTATCATTGTAACCATGACAACAAAGGTCCCCTAGCCTCAGTGAGGTAGTGATTCAAATCAAACCATGATGTTTCCCTGAACCTAACCAAGTTGTGTTTGTGTCGACCTATTTATGGATTTGCATTTCCACAGACTAGAAGCACTTCAGTCCACTGATGCATTCTGTACCAAACTGCAACTATTAGCTAGCAGTGCACTAGCAAGCCATATATTTAAAGAACCAATCACAGTGTTTGTTTCCAATATATTCCAGGTAGTAAACCCCTGCTTTATATACTGTAGCTTCCACACAATTTAATTTCCTTTTTTCATGATGTTATTTCAAAACGTTTGATGGTGTAGTATCTTATTAATAACAACATTTTCACCAATGTTCTAATTTACCTGTTGGGCCACAGACTAAAGAAAATGACTGGAGTTTCCCCCCAAACCATCAGTTTATTCGACTGGCGATGTGATGTCGCTACTGGGTAGATTTGGTTTACGAAACACTCTAACTATTTATCTTTATCGGCTGAAAATTACCACAAAAATAAAAAATGTTGGCGTGACTCCACAATGCAAATCAATCGGCAGTTGTCTAAAGTTATTGTTGTTGTATGTGCGACGGTATTGTGATTTGTTCAATAAGCCAAAAAGAGTTAGAATCAGCCTCGCACTTTATTTAGGGCCAGTATTTGAATGTTTATCCCGTTAATTGTAATGAGCCATAGCTTAATAAATGGAGTGCCGCAGGAATAAGTCCTACCCGAAAATAAGTTAGCATATTAGCGACTGTGGTTCCCTTGTCTTTAAGTCAATGGATATCAGCTTTTGTTCGACAACATACATTACACAGCCTTTACATGTCGCTAAAAAAGTGGTTGCTAACAAGTGGCTAAATGAGACTACAGAGGTTGTCAGGGACATTAAACGTCATCATGCCAAACACGGAGACTCATCTACTCACTAGTCCGTCTTCACAGGCTGACTTTAGTTGCAAACTATTCTAACTCTAACTTTACAACGGAAAGATTGATCAATTACAATTGATTGCCTACAATTTATAGTGTAGTAGTAAGTTTAGTGGTGGTGACGTTGAATCACGCACTGTTCAACCGCTAGTCACTGACTTTGTCTGTGATTTGGTGCTGGGCAGGCAGCATATGATCAGCTTTAGTATTTTAGCATAAAACAGCTGCTAGTTGAAAATGAGATTGATGACAGTGGAAAGACAAACACAAACGCTCTGTTTCCGGGAAGTAAAAGCAAAACTATGAACTGAGAGATGATAAAACATACGCTCAGTAGAGCTGAGAGGAACTGCAGTCTGGTGATAATGCTTCATGACACCCTTCATCACATATAATCAAAAAATAAAAAATAAAATCTGCTCGCCTGTTAACAAAAACAACATAAAAACAAACATCTAGCATTTGATATGATTCAACCTTTATGTGATGTCAGGTTAGTTCCACTGAGGTTTGGATGGTAAACCTGGCCAAGATGGCGGCATAAAAATTCAGAAGAAAACAAACTAACTTTAAAGGCAGCTTTGAAGTACCTGGCCCTTGATGTATGGTGTGTTACACTGCTGCTGTCTGCTTCTACTTTTAACCACAATAAAGACAGCAATGGAGCTGAGAGCTTCCTGAGCCTCTGCGACTGCCGAGCGCCAACGGCTCCGAGCGCCATCTGTGACTTTGGCCAGACAGTTCCTGTTGCCTGGCGCAATCACACAGATCACATACTCAGCACCGCTGCACTGACACTTCCAGCCGTGATCCGACAGTCATCTCCAGCCAGCAGCGGGCTCCGTTCCTTCCTCCCTCCAAAGTGCTGAGGAGGGGAAGACCGAGCATGCCTTCTGGTTTTCACTGAGAGCGCTGCTGAGATGAGAGAGGCTCTCAATTTACCGTGGCATCTGCTCCCTCAGACGCCATCATCCAGCTTCAGCCTGCGAGCCAATACAGCAATCCTTCCTTTTCATTCTTGTGGAAAGGTCCAGGAAGTTTGGATAGCCCAGCACAAATCATCAGGAACTAAACTGGTGATGACTAAATAAAGGTCTGGGTCATTGTTCACAGAGTGGACGCTGAAGTTATACAATCATGCAGCCAGTAACTTACTGCAAATTGATGAATAAATAGCAAATAGTTCCTGAATATTTCTAAATCAGTAGATAGTGAGAGACTAACAGGCTGCTCGATATGATAACGAGCCCATGACTAATGATTAGACATCTGTGAATCTGCATACTGACCACTTCCTCAAGAACACTCTCTGACAGACTACAACGTCAAATGGCATATAACCAATAACTAATCATGACTTTACTTCTTACGTACGTATCAGGGATGCGCAACATTATCGGCACGTCATTGGTATTGGCCGATAAAGGCTTTAAATAGAAATGAGATGACGAGATGGCAATCTTTCATGGTTTGAGTTCTTGGTTTTGTTATTTCCTGTTTTATATAAAGTTTTGTCCTGATGTGTCATGTTTTACCTCATTTCCTCCCTTTGTCTGTTTTCCCGCCCTTTTCACCTTTGTTTTATTATTTAATCACTCCTTGTGTATTCGTGTCCTTGTCTTCCCCTCACTCTCTCTCTGTCAGTTCATCTGTTATGTTTTGCCCCTGTGTTCCTGCGTCTCCCTTCCCCATCTTCCTGTTGTGTGTTTCCAGCTTTTGGTTCCTGATTCTTCGTGTCATTTCTGGTTTGTACTTTGTTGTGCTTTTGTTTCTTGGATTTCTCCTGCTTTGTTTTCTGCCTTTGTATTTGTATTTTCAGGTTTATTCATAAAGGTGCAATAAAGGCTATTGCTGCTTATAGTTAACTCTGTAAGGGGCTACAGCCATGCTAGCAGCTCTGTGAAATTTTTTTGGCATGGGTTAGTTGTAGTTTGAGCTAAATGCTAACATCAGCATGCTAACATGCTTACATTGACTCAATGTTTTGTTTACCATTTTCCCCATCTTGGTTAATGGTGTTAGCATGCTAATATTTCCATATCAGTACAAAATTCAATATAACTGAGGCTGACGGGAATGTTATTGGTTTCTTGTATGTATTTGGTCATAAAGTATCAGATAAATTAAATTTGGATGATCGCTCTAAAGAAGGCATCACTACAGCTGTTATAATTGGTCCTGGAGGGAGTATGAATGTCTTCACTAAATTTCATGGCAATCCAGCCTGTAGTTGTAAAAATGTAGAATTTTGAAATGTAGATTGATGATTGATGATTGATGACTGATGACGGTCCCTTGAGCCATGCTGCTAGTGAGGTTGAAAACCAGTCAGGGACAAACATACAGAGCAGACCAAACTACAGGTTATAGAACAGAATTTGAGTTTAAAAGTAGAATATGTCTTAATTCTGCATTGACATTTCTAGAAAGGACTAGACCTTTGTTTAATTTTTGTTGAGTTGTGTATACATTATCCCAAATGTTTCCAACAATGATAAAATCCAGAGAACTCCGGAAGTTCACTCAAGCTAACAGTGCTTTTCAGTAGGCTGCCGCTGCTACATCCAGGATAGGGAAGTCGGCGAACCAGACTAAATTTAAGGGGAATAAACTTTAAAGCATCACCTCATCAATGAACGTTGGTGCCTGAGTGACATCAGATAGATGTCACTCTGTGCTAGAAGTTGTGAAGAAGTCATGAACGGAAGCTACAACTTGTCACATTTGTTCTTATTACCACCAATATGGGGAAAGTATTTTATCCTTTATTAGTCCCCCAATGGGGAAATAGCAAACATAAAGAGCATCAATTTAAAAACAGTAATAATAAATAAGTAGAAAATATCCAAAATATAAGTAAAAAAAAGGCAGTAAGAACAATATAAACAGTATATATACCAAACAAGAACGATAGTTACGCAATATCACAGTATAGAAAGCTAATACCCTCATTAGTGTAACATGTGGAGGTCACTTGGGTCAGCCTTGCTACAACCGTTTACATATAATTTGACCAACAGTCGCTCGGCTGTCCCAAACATAAGCAGGTTTGTCATTGCATGTCCTCTGGTCAGGGATCTGAACACTGCTTCCCAGACTGCATGCAGCGCAGATCCAAAACATGTAGAGGAGTAGCTGGAGAATTCTTGCATTTTCCATGGGTTCGGTCATTATTATGATAGACAGGACACATCCTGGCGAGCTTGGCTTTGGCAATGTGGAGAGGGTTAACCATGTGGGGCAGTTTCAGCGGCTGAATGTGGTTTTCTGCCTTCGGCCGTGCTGCTGCTGTGTCTGCCGGTGTTTGCGTAGATGAGGGGATATCCTGTCATTCTGTTGATGCCTACAGGTGCTTACCATGCAGAGCTCTCAGTAAGGGAGCCGGCGCTCCACGGAAATGAGCGGTCATTAATGCATCACAGTAGCAGCCCGGTGTCCACTTCAGCTTCGTTGCTCGCCAAGGTCTGCAAAACAAACAGGCTTTCTGCTGGAGAGAGCCGAATCCGTGCTGGAGAGCTGAGCCTCTAATAAAGCTTCACACACTCATGAATAGACCGCGAACAAAGGGTTAGTCTGGGGGGGATGTGAGATTTACTGTCATTCCCCCATATGTTGATTCGAGCAGCAGGGGACATTTTCATTAGCAACCCTGTTATCCAACTCGTCAAAGGCTGTTAATGAGGTGCTGCCATGTTATGCAGTATAACTAATAGCAAACATGGTTTCACTGGAGAGCATATTCAGGCTGACATCAGTGCAGCTCTTCAAATTAATTGTGTCTAATTCATGAAAGCGATGTATGTAGTTACATGTTCTTTGGCAGAATCCCATGAGTACATGTGGTGGACAGAGTTTTAAAATCCTTAATTTTTCATTGGAATTAAGTCTGATGTGAGCCTCACTCACTGATGGAATATAACTAAGTACATATCAAGTACTGTACTGAGGTACAGTTTTGGGGTACTTGTACTTTACTTGATTATTCCCATTTTCTGCTACTTTATTCTTCTACTCCACTACATTATGATGGGAAATATTGTACTTTTTACTCCACTACATTGATTTGATGACATTAGTTACTAGTTACTTTAAAACTTGCATGCTGCATCAGAGCCAAAGTAACACATTTTTAAACTATTTTATTGATCGGTATTGGATTAAAAAAACACAGATTCTGATGATCAGAAAAAAAGCTGAACATGGAAATTGGTCATCAGCCAAGTTAATAATCAGTCCATCCATAGTATACTGTAATACATACGTTTTATTTGTAATTTTGAGAATAAAGTACTTTTAATATCAGATACTTTAAGACTTTTATTCAAGTACTATTAGTATGGGTGACTTTCAACATGCTATCTTTACTTTAAGTAAGACTTTTCTTTGGCTATTTTGCTTTCAAGGCTCAGCAGAAATTTACTATTTAAGATACAACCATAACTTTTAATTTATAGGTTAATGTCTCAGTGAAAAAGTTATCAATTGACCTTTTTTTTGCCTAATATGATTCTCAATTGATGTCTGTTGACAAACACTGAGCTGGACCTACATTTGGTGTGAGGCTACTTCAGCAAAAAGCTATTTCTGGCTCAAGGTTTTACGCAACGATCATGAAATATTAAATATTAACAGTGTTCATGTTAACATTCATGGATGGGCACCTCAGATTTTTTATATAAGTGACTCAGTGCTTTCTAATACAGAGGTGCCACACATAACCCTCACATGACCAGCTCTGCATTCACGCAACTGTTATGAGTTGTCTGATGACATGAACGCTTGCAAATCACAATCACCCATCCCATATGATGTCAATGTGGCATTAAAGCAACATTATGTAACTTTTTTCTACCTCAGAATAACAGCTTCAAAATCATGTTGATGGTTCAGTGTCTTGTAATTGGCTGAATGGTGTCTCTATCTCAGCCCCCCGCCCCCCTGTCACTTGTTTCTGCACTATGTAACTTCAGTGAGAGGGTAGGATCACAGTGCATGACGCCTTGATTTACCGAGTGTTCCTGAAAGCATCCTGTAGTTGACAAGTAAGTAATATTAGTTGGCTTGCTTCGTCATACAAGTATGTATGACTTGTTTTGTTGAACTTGTTGATGTTTTGCTGTGTTGGCAAAGTTGGCAACTCACACGTTTTTGGCTCAATAGGCACGTCAGCCCATTTTGACAGAGGTTTAGTTGGTAGCATGTTACAGCCAGGTGTTATTGTCTCTGGTTCAGGCTACGTTAGCTTGGCGTGCTGTTACTGAGCTCAGCTGTGTGAAGCAAAATTTCACTAAACACAAGTTTCTACATAAAGTTGCCTTAACTCAAGCAGTGACATTATTGTGCTGGGTCCGCTCGTGACACCTCTCAGCCATGAAATAAAGCCAGTTATGAGACGAAACATGCCACAGTTTAGACTCTAGGATCACCTCAAGAATACACGTTCATAACACTTTCCAATAAAACAACATGCTGTTAATAAAATGTTTCAAAACTGAAAAGTGAGTTGGTGACCATTTCTTGTTATTAATGCACCACCAGAGCCTTGCTGCTTTCCTGTTCTGCCTCTGCAGGTAGTTGATTGCATTCAGCTTGTAACACAGGTGTAAAATATTTCCTGATTAGCCAGCTAGAATGAAAAGCAGCAAGACAGAGAACCACTAAATGACCACTTGTTGAGAATTATATATTTAATAACACCATCTGAAGATAAACGTTACTGTACTTTTTCTTCTTACATGTGTCGAGTGACAATATCTGATCAAAAACCCAGTCATTCACATGGGTCAGCAGGTCAACACACAGGAGTCTGTCCTGTAGAGGATGTTGAACTCTGCTGCCTCCACCTCCGCTACGCTCCCGTGCTTCCTGCAGCAGCATCCTCTCCCCTCCCCTCGGCAGGGACCAGCCCTGCGTCCAAATAGAGTTGTTGCAACAAGAGAATCCGGGGCTTAAAGAACAAAAGAAGAGGCCAAGTTCGAGCGAGACGGAGAGAGTCGGCGAGATTAGAGCCGTCAATCCCGGCATCTTTAGCACCTAGCGAGGCCTCCTTGTGGGATCAACCACAAAGTTGTAATCGAGGCGAAGGAACTTTTCTAGTCCACCGCCGCCCCGCTTCCCTCCCATCTCTCAGCAGCAGCACCAGGGCTGGGGTTGAGAGAGGTTTAGACAGGGTGAGTGGGTGGGTAGGTGGGGCAGTGAAGAACTTTCCCTGAACTCTCGCCGGCTTTGTGTCTCTTTCTTTCATCTCAGGTCACTGTCAGTAGAGGGTTTATCTCGTTAAAAGCAGCCCGAAGATGAATCAGGGACCACTGCTGCTGAACACTAAGGCCCGGGCTTGCGGTGCTGCTTTTTTCTTCTTCTTCAGATACATCAGGGTGAGGTTTCTTTGTGCTAAATGTGGGTCATTTAAGCTCGAGATGCGGTAACCCCAGCGTCTCTACCTGATTAATTAACTTGTGACTGGAAAATTCCACAAAGCGTGAAATTGTGAGGAATAAAATGGATTGTGCAGAGAGGAAAAAGAGCCCTGAAAATATCTAATCCCATATTTCATTCTTCATAATTGAATGAGTAAAATAAGAAAAGTCACAGTGAGGGAATAGAGAGAGAAACTCTATTATGATTCTGTAGCTTGGCATATATAGCAGCTAGTCACACTGGGAGAAAATATCTCAGCCGGGCCTTGATGAATACAAAGGCAAACCTAGACGACATGTTTGGATCAGTCAGATAAAGACACTGTCAGGAAACAAAGACACTGACAGAACTGACAAAAGACACATTCGTTCAGTTCTGATGTGCCACCAGAAATCTGTCAGTTACTGAAATGACTTGCTTTCATGAAAAGCCTGTGTTTTCTCACTCGCCTTATTTGGTTATTGTCAATCTCCTCGCGCCATTGTTGTTGCAGACCTGGTTTTATGATAGCAAATTCATCCCAGGGCTGCCCAGATAATAAAATTGTAGCACTGATGGTCGACACAATGGAAAACGCGAATGACAATCAGAGCCTGTGCTTTATCTAGTAGCTGTCTTGCCTTCCCGTGCTGCACGCAGGTAAGTTTGACGACACTGACGGCTCACTCAAATCATCATTTCCTTCCGTTTGTCTGCTTTGTTGTAGTAGATGTAATGCTCAGCAACATCTCATTTGCCCCTGCTTTTACAATATTTCAACCAATTTTTAGCTCAACAATAGAATCAGGAATTTGTGTCAGCGTGCAGACAATGAAGAGACAGTTTTGAGGAAAATGATTTCTACAGACATTATGCAGCGCCAGATGCCTTGGTGTTCATTGTATCCATGACTCTTTAATTTGGTTGCTAATCCTCACTGGAGCATAATGCAAAGCCGCTCACTTTTCTGAGAGCAAAGCTTTGACACCTTTTTTTCTTCATAAAACCGGTTCAGATAAGAATCAGTGTGGTATAAAATTAACATTAATGGTGCCACATCCTCGGAGTTTCTGCCCTCATGTCTGTTACACAGTATTACACAGTATGATGTACTGAACAGTAGTGTTACTTGTACAGTATGGTCAGGGAACCTCCAAGCTGAACTGTTCAAATCCACTAAAAAGTCTTGCATGCACAAAAGACACACAGCAGGTCAGAGGTCAGGTATGGCTAAGAAGTGGTACGAGTTACAATCTTTGAGAGTTCAGCTCTGTTGGTTTGGCAACTCCTGCTGTTCTTGGTGGAAACACTGAACATCTTTTATGGAACACTGGGGGAGAAAATGCTCTTTGAGCAGGTACAAATACAGCAGATCTCTTCAATGCTCCAAAATCCTGCTGAAAGCAAATATGAATTAGGCTCCTGATGATATACCTGGCCGTGTACTAAAGACATGTCCCTTCAGCTAGCTGATGTTATTTATTAGTGACATTTTTAACATCTCACTCTCGCAAGAGACTGTTTCTACCTGCCTCGACACAGCCACCATCACCCCTGTACCTAAGATGTGACCTGATGAAGTGCTTTGAGAAACTGGTTCTCCAGCACATTAAAGACAACATCCCTGCCAGCCAAGATGCATTCAGAATAAACAGATTCACAGAGGAGGCCATATCCACTGCCCTCCACTCAGTCTTCACACGCCTGGAGAATAAGAACAGCTACATCAGAGTGATGTTTGTTGACTTCAGCTCAGCATTCAACACAATCTAACCCATGAAGCTGATTGAAAAACTCAACTTGGGATTGAGTGCAACACTCTGCAAGTGGATATTGGACTTCCTCACAAACAGACCCCAGAAAGTACAGACTGGCAGTCACACCTCCTATATGTCAGTGCTCTACACCGGAGCCCCGCCTCCCAGACATCAAGAGAGCTCTATTTTGAAGTATGCAGATGACATCACTGTGATTGGCGGCATTATAGACAACGATTAGAGTTCATACTGGGAGGAAATCAACAATCTTGCAGAGTGGTGCACAGAGAACAATCTTTTGCTCAACGTCAGCAAAACCATGGAGGCAAAGAGTCACAGTGGAGTAAATGTCAGGCCTAAATAGTATCAAAAACTAGGATTGAAATGATGAACATGATAAGGATTATGACTTTGATGTGCTTTAAAACATTACTGCTGCTGAAGATGCACAAATAGACCTCAACCAGACAGTACAGGTTGCTAATATCCACCGACTCATCTCATCATTTATTTTAAAAAGGGCTGTAGCTTAAAAGGAAGGGAATGGTTTGCAATATGATATGATTTCATATAGCAAGTGTAACACATATAAAAACATTGTTGATTGGCCCATTTTCTCACTGATTTCTTTGTATTTAAAGACAGTATAATTAACTTCTCAAATGTTTTTCTCAGTGTGGTTCTCACAGTTGCCATGGTCATGGAATGGAAGAGTGGAAATTAGCAGCCCACTTACATGAATGCAGCATTTTTATTTTGAGGTCACACTTCAGACATTGTAGCTTAATGGAGGCTGTTGTTGTGTGATTTACTCTATGCCCTCTTGGACCCTGTGTTTGTAGCCATGATGGCGGTCATAACCAATTGGAGTGATATGAACCATGTTGTAATCTTTAACTGTTTAATGCTAATCCCTGGGGTTGGTGAGGTCAGAGGTTGTCATCATTAGATGTTTTGCAGGGTGGTGGATGTACTTACACTGACACAGACGCACAGGAAGAAGAGTGTTATATGTAGAACCAGGATGAATCCCTCCTGCTTCCTTTGTCTTATCCACATGTAATCCAACACTGTGAGCTATGGTTCACACAGCTCAGGGGAAAACAGGCGTGATCCATCTTGGTGCTAATTAGAGACGTCTCACTTTTATTGGCGTGAGAAGGACCGGATACCGTTCATAACGTCAGCTCTGGCCGGCGTACGTGCTTAGGGATCTATTCCTCATCAAATTTCCAATAACTAAATATAGCGATAACACCCCTGAGGGCAGTCTTTAGGACATGAATGGGTACAACTGTGATGCATCACTGTAGCACCAATAATAACGGGAAAGAATGTCCTCGAGTGGGGCTTCAGCGTTTATGCAGCAGTTACCAATGCATGTGGTCTGAATAAAGTTTCTTTTCAACGTTGTACGAGGCAATCACCAGTATGGCGAACACGTCTCGAGCCAATTACATTGCTTGAATGAAACTACAGCACCTGTTGATTAAATAGAGTAATGCCTCATATTTATTCTGAACATTTTATTTTCCATTCCAGCTTCTCACAGCTGCGGCGTGGCTCTACTCGCTGCTACACTGTGGATTACAGATTCATTTAAAGTGTTGATTTAGCTTTTTCCATTTCCTGTTCTGTCTGAACGTTATTCTTTTTTCAACCAAATATTTACAGGAATTCTAACTCGATTAACCATAAAAAATGGAAGCCATCTCAGGCTGACAAAGGGAATCTTAGGACATGGGTGCATAACACAGAAAATGGAAATGGACCGAAATTAATATCATGAATCGATGTGAAGAGATCGAAGTTAAAAGCTCTATTCACTTAGTCTTAGAAAAACTCAAAGAGTTAAAAATCCTGCTGAGGCCCACATGAATCCACTGCATGTGTCAGAAGTAATTACAATGTACAAAGTAAATGCACTAATTTTGAAGTAATTTGCAAGATGAATGGCAAATTATATAAGCAATTCATTAGCAAAGCTGCAAGGTAATATAACAATTTCATTATATGTAAAATACACAATGGAAGCAGATATATTCATTCACACTGCTCAGATACAAAGTGTTACAGGAATGAGAAGATTCAAGACAGTGTTTCCAAAAGTGGGGAACCTAGGCAGGGGGGGGCGCAGTAAACCTGATGAGTGAGGCATGATTCTGCACCGCTAGAAAATCATGGACAAGTTTGTGTCAGGACTCCCAGGTAAACACAAAGCAGAAAACCACAACTACCAAAATAAAGTAATAAAGACATGACGAGGCATATCTCACCCAGGGGTTTATATTTGCAGCAGCATCACGTCTAGTTGTCTGGCAGATTAAAATTAACACTGAAAATGTCAGGTGAGGAATATGCCAAATAAATAAATGAATCAACAGCATGTTAAAGAGGCAATATGTAAGATTTTTAGTTGAAATTAACTACAATTATCTACATGATGTGAATAAATGGCTCGTGTTGCAGTTGTATCTACTGAATGCATGTTAATCTGCAAGGGCTCATCCCAGTCTAAAGGTCTAACACTTACGCTCCCCAGGTCCCTGAGCTCCCAGTCAGAACTGCTAGCTGCACTGCTAAAAGGTAGCTACAGTTAGCAGCAGTTAGCAGTTACTTAAGTGAGACTAAACTTACTTAAGTAAGTAACTGAGAAAGACAGTGTTAAAAATGTAAAACAAAAACGTTACATTTAAGCTAAAACAGATAGGGCTTGGGAACCACTGATTCAACATATTATGGAACAGTCTGGGATCTTGTGTTTAAATCAAACTTGTGTTCTGAACAATAACGTTATGTTGAATGATAAATCAAAAGATGAAGTTAGTTTGAGTTGCAACAACAGTGTTAGGCTGAAGTCTAACAGATCACTTACGTGATAAGAGATGCATGTCACATGTCAAGTGAATGTAAGAGAAATACTTAAAATATACTTTCTCTTATTCACATTTATTATTGTGAGTCTCACACCACATGTCCTTTGGATTGGTATTACTGAGCCAAGAGAAACAGTGTTTTTTTGTCTCACTCAACCAATCAAATGTTTCTCTCTGCCAGTATCAAACTTCTACTGCAAGTAAAACTTAAACCTGCACATACAGACACATGTGTCACGCCACTTTTGATCCTTGATGACTGCTACACAGACGCAAACAATGTTACATATGTTCAAAATTAGACGGACAGACAGAATAAATACTTCAGACATAAGTTTTCATAGGCTGCTGTCTGTTTGCATTCTGGTCACGATGGGGAAGATGTAGCTTTCACAGCTGAGACAAAGCAAAGTTTCACACTGGAGTTCCCAGGCTCGACTTAAAAGAGTTTCAACACACAGCAGTAAGAAGGCTACTGTGAATCAGCACTTCTAACAAGAATAGCCTTTCGTATACCTGCAGAAACGTATAAATAATTCCACTCAAGCGAGTGTCTCATTTGTCATTTGATGACTTGATGAATGCATCAGAGGATTTCCTGTTTATGGATGCGAGGTGCATCCATAGTAACAGCATTCATTAGGTGTGTATCATGCATATATTGAAATGTCATACAGACTACTGCGTCGCACGGAGAAAACAAATTATGTGATCAGATGAAAGCTCTCCTATATGTTGGTACCCTTCCACTTTTCAACATCCCTCCCCCAGTCTGGAAAGTTTCAGCCCAGCCGGCAGAATAAAATGTTGGCATTGTATGTTTCTGAAAACCACAGATTTGTTAAAATTGTACATTATATTAAGTATCATATCAACATTTCTACATCATGTGTCATACCATGTTTAGATTACATGTATTTGAGCAGATATGGAGGAAATTTGTAATTGTGAAACTGCTGGATATCTTAAGTGAGACCGCTGTTTGAGAAGGCGTTTAACATTTGTAAGTGTGAAACCACCGGATATTTTTAATGAACAAATTGGGTATTTTTAAACCTAACCAGACCACGAGCACAGTGTTGTCACTACATAAAAACTAAATGTGAATGTGAGGAAATGTTGCAACATGTTCATGGTTTGCAGAAAAACGTACATTGCCAACATTTTTGCTGGGGATTTGAAGTTGTGAAGACTCCATATTATTGTGATTTACATTCACATCTAATCCTTTCTGTATCATGCAATTTTGACAAGTGGTTTTGTCATGTAAAATAATTAAATTACACTCAAAGTACAAAGCTGTTGATAGCATCAATGGTTTACAGTGGGTCTGTGTAATGAAATTTCTTTTCCCAGAGAATCGATGAGTTCCATTCCCTTGGTGGACTGTGTAATTACAAAACCCTCATTAGATTATGAAACTATACAGCATATGGTGAGAGGAGGAGATTCCTTTGATGTGCTCTTGTAATGACTGCAGCAAAAAGAAGAAAAAAAACAGAAGAGAGTGAGAGAAATGCCTGCCTTAACTTCATTTGAATCCCTTGAAAGAAATCAAAGCTTTGAAAGCGAGATTTTCTCTATTTTTCAGCAGCCCCCACCCCCGGACACTCCTCCAACTCCTCTGAACCGACTCACATACCAACCAGGAGTCTAGCATTGACCCTGGAAATGTCAAACTGTTTTGACACGCAGAGGCCGGCGGTGTCACGGCCTTTTGATTCATGGAGAATGTTTGTCGTTTTGCCAAAGGACGCCTTCAGTAAAGAAGAATGAATTTTGATGTTTGAAGGAAGCGCTCGCTCCCCGTGAAACATGAGAAAGACGCTTCAGGCAGCACTTGGCTTCTGTTCTCGATGCAACACATTTCTCAGACTCGCTGTTTGGAAAAGGATAGCGGGCTGGGAAACAGAGTCATTCAGTGTAACTATGTTTGACAGGCGCAGACAAGCAACAGTGTCTACAGCAAGCGTGGAGGGTATGTTTCAAAAGAAAAACCGAGGTCCATTTAAAAACCTGAGGAAACAAAAGCAATATCCCTTTTTCAAATCCTCTCATTTCTCTGTGTCTGTCAAGCATCTGCAACAGAAAGCCTCCTGATTACACTATTGCTTTTATTGTGGAAACATATTTCCTTGTTATTTCCCAAAAGAGACAAAGCATTTAAGAATTGAGAGGTGTCAGCAATGCAACAAAAAAGCATGGAAAATCCAACTCCAACAGTGATCTGGAGCAACGCTTCTTAGAGATTCAAATTGAGTCTTGATGCTGGTGGGTCCCTTTATGACGAGGATATGAAATTTTTTAATAAGCCTGTCTCCCAGAGCAAGCACAGCTAATATCTCACTGGGGTCATCAGCTAAAAACATTTAAGAAGCTCTCATCTAGACAACAGAGTTACGGGCAATATTGCAAAATTTGAAGGTCAGCTAGTGTTGTGAATCATATGTTTATTTATGGCAGGACTGTCTGTATAGCACTAAGAATCAGCAGCAGGTTGCAAGGGCAATAAACATTGCAATTTCTAGTCAGATTCTCAGCTCTGCTGTTGCACTTGATATACCCCTAGATGTAACACCATTGTAAAACAAATGCCAGTACAGTCTGGACAAAATATACGCTTTGGCCAGGGGACATGAAAAAGTTTTCATACATCAACAGTAGTATGAATGATAATGCAAGTGATAAATAACTGTTGGAGCAAAGCTAATAAAACATATTTCTGCAAAAGTCCAAACTACACATATTATTCAGCTTGGTATTGTACAGCTGAGTCACAGAAACATAAAGGATAAACTTTAGAAACTGAAGGAATGTGGAAGTAATTATTACTTCCTTTCTTTCTTCTTTGTTTTTCTTTGCAATGGTGGTACGCATACATTTCAGTTACACACTGTCTGTATGTACAGGACTCCTAATCTATGCTACCTTGTGTGTGCTGAAAAAAAAAGAAAAAAGATGTACTGTTGCAGGAGCAAAAGTGATTCATTTAGGTGAGTGTAATTCAATCAGTTAGTTTGGTTGAATTGTAGTTGTAGTTTTTAGTTTCCCCGGTAAACACACTGACCTCTTCACAGTTCCTCTTGACCAGCCTGCTGTTGCTCTTCTCAGGTTATACTTCTCCTCAGGAGCCACTCTTGGCTGCCAGAGTGTCTCTGGGCTAGAGAGAGTGCACGTGCTTTGCTGAAACCAAGTGACGATAAATAGCTTTAAGTGACATTCACACTTCGGTGTCTCCTGCAGGCGAAGAAACTTGGTGCTGCTCCTTTTTCTTCTATCTAGCTAGAAAATCGTTTGAGTTGTTTGTGTGTTTCTGTTAGGAGCCATCAACTTGTAATTTTGGAGAATATTGTGCTAGTTCCCCTCAAAGGACAAAAACAAAAAGATAAAGTCATTATTCACAGGATTGTTTCATTTTAACAAAGATAAAAAAGATTGGACTCAGAATGGGTCAACATGATGATAACAGATGGTACTCTTCTTGTGGAACGCAGGGTGAGGCAGAAAAAAAGAGACTGTCATTTGAAACAATTTAGAAAGAGGCTACAAAGCAGGGATAAATCTGTCGCAGAGACGTGCATTTCAAAATAAAGCAGCCATTCTGCCTGCTGATTTACATCAAACCGCTTCATTTCTCTACACTGTGTGATTTCACCCACTGCGATGTCTGGAGTCACGAAAACCAACTTGCCTGTATATTTGATAACTTCAGCATCCCCTGACGTGACCAGTTGTGTAAAGGGCCCTTGAAGTTATTGGGGAGACTGAAATGACAGGCAAGTAGCTGACTGAACTTGACTGAACTCACATTCAGTCATCTGATGCTTTTAAACACTTCCTGCAGCTGACTGGGAAAATAGAGATCGGTAAATTCTGCACTGTGATATTTCCATTTGCAAGCAAGCTTAGTGAGTTATATAAGTTTATAGATGTCATAATGTGGGATAAATTAATAAAATGCATCCCACACAAACAGCAATGCAGCAAACTGACCTAAAGAATGTGAGATCTAGCTGTAGCTGTAGGTGGCCCTAACAAGATGAGTCAAGGTGAAAACACTGAGACTATTACTGTTCAGTGACCTGTCAGTCTGGTTAATACACAGAGCCAAATGTTATCCAACTGACCTGCAATACTTTTATCAAGGCTACTTTATTTAGCTTTTCATATCATATCATAGTCCATTGTGGTGCTGAATCAGTCTAAACCAACACTTCCCTGACACTGTATCCTCCAGACATGAGCATGGTAAGCTTCAGAGAGGTAGAATTTATGGCAGGACTATTGAGTATGAAAATAAATGTATATGGATGTGCCTAACAATCTGATCACCCTATGATTGTACTGCATATGTACATGTGTAGAAGATATAAAGAGATACTTGTATTCTGCACTTTTCCACAAGTTCTATAGTTGTAAATGTTATAAATATGACTTTCAATGGGGGTGCTAGAAAAAAGGGATCACCAAAGCTGTTGTTATTCATCCTGAGGGGGACATAAATGTAATGCAAATTTCATGCAAGCCATTCAATAGTTGTAGAAACACTTGTTCAGTTGTAGAAACTAAAAAGAACGAATATCAACTTCATGGTGACACGTGGAAAAATGGGGGATCACCAAATTTGTGGAGACTCCTCTGGGGACCATGAAAAGTCCATCCAGTAAATGCTGAGATGTTTTACATGATTTGACCAGCTGGGGGATCTACAGGAAAAATTAAGGGGATCACCAAAGTCATTGGGATTCATCTTAATGGGACCATCATTAAAACATTTAATGGCAATAGTTCCAATAATTGGAACGACTGACAGACTGCCATCCCTGGAGCTGAAAACTAGTCACTGTTACCATACAGATGCTTAAAAGACACAAGGCGTTAGTTACACAACCATAGTTTATTACTGATGTCATCACTTACACAGACAAAGGAAGTGTCAGCGATACCTACTGAAAGGTGATCAGCAAATCATACTTGAGTAACTAGTTGAAAACAGGTTCGGGATCATTGTCGTCATCACCCAACCAACCAGGGACCAGAAGCCTTGTGTTTAATTTACACTGCTGTTGTCTAGAATCTGAACACCGGAGCTGTGATACAAAAACAAAACCTGGCAGAAGCAAGCAGGAAATGGCAGAGTGATTTTCAGAGGAGAAATAAAGCTCGACTTGATCCAACTTTGTCTGTTTGATCAGTTTATACCTTTTACAGTGCTGGTTTAGTTCAGCTCTCTTCAAATTCTCAACAATGTCTTGCTTGAATGGAACTTAATTGAAGATAACATAATGTGTAGTAGGTTATGCTGAGTTTCAAATTGAATTAAGTTTATTTCCCCTTTGAATGATACACTGATGAATGTGATTGTGTGTTTCTTTGAAAATCACCCTGAATATCTGTTGCTCAGCCACATATTTTTTATCTTCTTTGAAATTTCACTTCGTTGGAGAATAAAGTCACAGTTGACTGATAAAACAAAACCACATTTTGTCTTAAATATGTGCGAGGCTTACAACAAACTGACCTGCTGTTCACCCAGGTCAACTTGTGATGCAGAATCCCCTGTAAATGACATAAATACTCTAGAAATGAACATATAGGCAAAGTTCACCATTGTCTTCCACTACAAGCAGTACAATGTCAGAGAATAAATCCTGTTGTCCGGTAAGGCTAATCATATAGAGTCCTTTAAAAAGAAGTGCTGATGATCAGTACTTTCAATAGGATCCACTTCTCTTTTTCATGTCCATAGAGTTCAAGAAGAAGCATTCAGAGTTGTCCAACGATTAATTGCAGTCCAGAAGAAAGGAAGTCTCTATTTACAGAAAGGTCCTTTGCTTTACTGTCTTCTCCTTTGATGATCCGACCAGAACTGTTGGTTCACCTGCGACAGAGGAAAAAAGTATTCAAATGAAATCAGAGCCATCAAAGCAACGGCAACATCAAAACCCCATCTAGGAAAGTGATACTTCAAATCATTTTGATACTGTAGATGCTGAACGTAAGTGTCTTTTCTCACGTATAACACAAAGAAAACAGTGTAACGGAGCACTTGACATAAGCAGAAAATGACACCATGCCTTGGCAGAAAGAGAGAAGAGCACTTCTCTGCTGTAATAAAACTTTATCAACAACAAATCCAAACAAGAAGACATGAGACTCCTGCCCAAAATGATCGACATGACAAAGGCGTCGGCTAAGCAATGGTTGCATTATTCAACACTGAAGCCTCTTCTCATTCTCGCACTTTATTTTTCATGTTTGTGGGAAAATGCACTGGTCTCTGAGGTAAAAAAATAAGCCCTGATCCTATTGAAAGCCAGTTCAACACCTTGGGCTCTTTGTCATGTTCCTCAGGTCATCAGAAAACAGGACACATTGTCAGCATCGTCTCATTGCCATGAGTGGGTGTACTTGGTATGCAGCACAACATTGCATTATAAGGAGATGATCAATGCTGATCAATTCACCTGTCAGTGGTTTGGTTGTTGGTATGTACTAGATATGGCAGCTTTTTTAAGTTGTTGTTTAGCTACACATCCAGCTAAAATGGCACTGTAGCGATGGAAAGTGTGACAAAAATAGTGTTTCTTGAACAGTAAAGCATGTAAACAACCGAGTGATATCACCATCGGCTTGTGATGCAAGCAGGGGAAAACCATAATCCTACCTCAGTAAAAACTGAAGAAAGGCAACCATTTTGATAAAATAATATCAAGACTTGGTTTGTATTAGACAGCAACATCATCAGCTCCTTATCAAGCACCACACATTTGCAGTGCAGTGGCTCTTTCTCACAGGAGTCAAGTCAACAGCAAAGTGTAAAGGTCAAGTTTTCTAACCCTCACACCTGTGGAATTCTTTCACATTCACTAATATAAGACCTATACTGGCCTCATGTATCAGTACATTGATCCATCAGTTAGAGTTATAGAGAATAAAGGATGCTGGTGAGCTGGGTTTGTGCTCCAAACAAAGGTTTTCTCTCTCCTAGTTCGATACTGTCAGATACTCTGAAGACCTCCACTCTCCTTGAGATTAAATTGCCTGTCATGAAGCGCAGTCTCTGACTGGCAGCTCCTCTGCTCCTCCAAAAGTACATTCTGGGAGAGACTCTCGAGGAACATAACATAACAACCTCCATAACGACGTCCGCTATCGATTCCAACCGTCTGTCAGCCACCACGTAGGTTTGACGGACTGAAGGAAGCCGTCGGCGAACTTGTAAGGCTCCATTATCGACGCTGAACTTTTGATGGGAAACAGGCAGCTCTGACAGCCCGGTTAGATTAATTCACAAATGGGTCGTTTGACAGAGAATAGGCCGGAGCAGCAGCGCAGCACCGCATAGTGTCATATAAATCATCCGCAATTATGCAGAAAAGGCAAAACAATCCAAAAACCATCAGGCCATTACTTGACAAGAAAACCTGCATTATCATATCAAACACAGGGTAAAGAGTTCCCATAAATTTGGGTTGTTGCAGCACTTTGCTGGTCTGTGTACAGGCTGCAATAAATTCTTGCCTTTACAGAGTCATTTACATTCTGAGCTGTCACTGTGATTAATGTGGTACTAATTTGAGAATAATTCCTCGCAGAAAAGACAAAGAGCAGAGCTGCTTCTTGTCAGAAAGGAAAATGTCTTCGGAGATGGATCTACCCTTAGTCTCACTTCGGGTGGGGGTGGGGGGGTCATTAACAGCATTTGAGTGACTGTCTGGAACAATGCTAAAAATACTGAGAGGAAAACCAAGTCTTCAGTGGGTGTTGCGTTTGTTTAATTGGTGGCTGACAAGTGCTAATTTAACTGGCGAAGGATTCATTTCCATTTAGTGCCTGAAGTAAGGTTGGCTGGAAGATTTAACACAGCAGGTGCACGGTCGTGTGTTTGTGTAATTCAGCCGTGTAATTGGCACACCGCAGTGTCCTCCTCAGCAATATGTTTTGTGTTGTAACTACCGACGCTGGGATTTTCATAGTATGGCCATTTTAAAGCTGCACCAGGCGAGATTTTTTTATGTGAGAATCCGCCCGTAAAATCAGCAGAAAGAGAAAGCAGGGAGGCCGCACATTCACCACGTTTACCCGAATAAAGTTTTACCGCCAGGACTAATGGGTAATTACCTCCACAAATCAAAACTTCAAGTGGCTGTTCTTCAGGGATGTGGCTCTGCATTTATTTGAATGGTAGCATGGGAATTTAGGAGATGAGCATCAAGGAGAACATCGTATAGCAGGGGGAGAAAACAGGTACACTGGTTACTATGACATTAAAACCTGTTACAAACACACCCACTAGGCAAACAGCGCTATCTGTCACAGTGTTTAAAGGGCCTCAGGACTGTTGTCACTGACTATTCAGCGTGAAGTTGCACAAAATACTTCTGCATCTTAACATACCAGGAAAACAGCAAGAAAGAACCCTTTTCTGAGTTTTGAAAGTCAAGCTGGCTGTATGTGTTCTTTCTTTCATGGTCACATTCAGTAACTTGGATTGGGTTCCACTTTGAATCTGGTTCCAGATTGGCAAATAATCTGAATTTGTTCGGATACAGTTTAAAGAAAATCTTATATCAAAGGTCTTTTATCTCTTTTTGTGCTGCTTTTTATTAGTGAAGATTAATGAAGAAAACATTGCTGTACAAGGTCTCTCATTTTCAGCCAATGCCGACTGTTTCTTTCATGGTTTATAATGACAAACAAAATTGAGGTCTAGCTAAACAAGCAAAACTTTTCACTGTTGGTTCATTTTCTCTTTGAAAGCCAGTGTCTGCACTCTGTACGACCGGACTGTGGACTGTGTTTTTGTGGTTCAACGAGACAGACAGCGTTCTCACACACAGAGCATCAAATACAGCAGTCTGGCCTGACACTGGAGAGGTAGGTAGAGCATCAGTTTGATGAGTTGGGAGTGAGATCGTGTGAAGACATGATCTGATTTGAACTTGAAATGACTGCTATATAACATGTAATATCCTAAATTTATCAAATTCATAGTTCTGCATCAGGGTCTCAAGTATTTAGATCAAGAGGTTCTTGAAAAAAAGGTGAGAAATTAAATGGACCACTGTTGTGTTTTAGGCCGTTGCAGTGCATCTGTGTATTTGCAGTGCGTTTCCTAAATGCTGTGTATGTGTCGTCCACCATACAACTCAAGGACAGGGAAAACCAATGCACTAACTTGTCCCTTAAGATAGGCAGGAGATCAAAAAATGGACCACAGATTCAATATATTGGAAATAAACTGTTGATGCTACAGAACCATTTCAAAGAAACTATTATCACTCAGTGTCTCCTTGAGCAAATTCAAGAGTAAAACACACACCACTTCCCTGTCAGTCCAAATTAAATTGTGAGCTCCGGTATGCGCTGGATGAAGAGGGATTAACAAGTTTAAAAACAGCAGCACTCACCATTGCTTTCTTTGTGTCTTTATTCTCTCTCATCCCTCTGGTTTGAAGCAACGCAGCCTTCCAGGAATTTCTGTGTCTAAGTCCAAAAGACACAATCTAAATGCGTACCTCTCGCTGCCATTTGGGGGCTGAGAATGTACAGATTTCAACGCTGCAGTTGAACATCTTTGCATGTTCATGACTCCAAACTGAAGAGCTGTGTTCCCTGCCAGTCACTACTTTGTGTACGCCTTGAATTCTCAGGGTGCTTCCAGTGTCTATGAATGCATTTATGATAGAGGACAATATAGCCGGGGATTCCAGGTTTATGTTGTGCTGTTTTCCTGATAGCTCAGCAGAGGTGAAGAAGAAAGTGTGACCTCCCGCTGCTTCATGCAGCCCGCAGAAAGATTTGAAACTTAAGAAATGTGTCTCTCTGGCTGAGTTCAAAGGTGTGTGAGATAACTCCCCCAGGTTACGCTGATGCTTTGAACAGGTTGTTGTTGTCTTTTCAGATCATTCGTACATCTCTCTATAGAGTTGTTACACAACTGGGAATCGTGGTTGATAATACCATTTGTTTTTAATGACATTGAAGTGACACCACACTACAGTGAATGAGACGCATACATTGTGTTTGTACAGTGAAGCTATAATAAGACACATGAAACATCCCTGTTGGGAGTTTGTGTGTATTTTTTGACTCAATGCAAGAAAAGTCAAACCTTGAAATATCAAAATGAAAACCAAATCCCTGATTTATTACCTGGACTTCGCTGTGAAGCATCTGACGTTACCAGAGCTGTTCTTTGTCCGCGGAAATCTTCTCCGTCATCCATGTAAAAGAAGACAACAGAAGAACAATTATGTTTAGCTTTCACACTCTCAGGTCTCATCAAGATCTGATCATTACCTCCACACATCCAGGCTTGTCTCAGAGCCCTGGACCACTAAAAGAAAATCAAATTATATATATAAATATCCCGTTTTGAGGTCCCGACAAGTCCCTGAATCAATAGCCCCAGGCTCCAGGCTCCCGGCTCCAGGCAGGTGTGGTGCGGGCAGTTTAAATAATTAAGCACATGGAGAGAGACAGAACTGAAGTCTACGGGTCGTCATAACAAAGTGAAGGATGCGGGCATCACGTTACAACGTTAAAAGCAGGTAATTGGAGTGAGTAATTGGCCAGTTTGGGTGCTCAAAGTGGCCTGAAAGTGCTAAGGAGACATGGCAGCCCATTGATTACAGGCCCCCGGGGGTCCAAGCACCGACTGCAAACATGAGCTGTTTTTAGGTAAAGGCGGGGCAGACGACTGTAAGAGAAGCCACAGCCTGGTGACCTTGAGCTGAAGTGTGTAAGATTCAACAGGTTTGAATATGGTATCACGAAAGAAAGAAAGGTTTGTTTCTTAAACTTACCTTAGTAGTTTTGATCTTGTTCCCTGTAGCGCAGCTCCAGCCCTTCAGATCAGGAAGAACTTTGCATTCCTCCCCGTCAAGGCACGGGTGCATCTGACACCACCACTTCTGCTCCACTATCGAGGCTGGTGAAGAGATTTAACGGTCAAAGGGCAGACAGAAATATCTTTAATCACGCTGTTTGTTTGCCTTCACGCCAGTCTTAAGTGTGTCAACAAAAACTAAAACAAATATTTGTCGAAGACTATGATCAAACATGATTAAAACATCATAATAATTACAATGTAATTTATTAAAATTATTGTCAACAATAAAATGAAACAATAATATGAAAGCAAAAACAAATAAATATGATTATTATTATTATGATTTAATTTAAAAATCACTTATTATCTAGTAATGTGGTGCACAAAGTCAAACATTGTAAGATCCTATTTGGTAAAACTGTCCTCAAACACCCCAAACTCTCTTCTTCAAGTTTTGTTGCTTTCTACACGTATACATCAGGGTTCCACAGTCAAGTTAGCAATAATATGTAATATGCAACATCCAGTTAGACTTTCAAAATAAAGGATCTAGAGTCAATTTAGCAGTAATAGGAAACATACAACTTTGGGTCAGACTTTCAAAATGAAGCTTGCTGACAAACACTTCACATATTATGAGATATAGGACACTAGTCCTGTAATTAACACTGTCCAACGGTCATGGTTTAGGCACAAAAACTTCTTGGTTAGGTTCACGAAACGATCATACTTTAGGTTAAAATAACTGCATTCAGTTTAACGTAAGTTATTTAAGTGATAGAACTAATGTCACGTACGTTGCGTCATTTTTGTGGGTTTACTTACTTAACAACAAATCATTCTTGGTCACAAACTGGACACGAACCCTGTTCTTCAGATGAAAGTCCAGTGTGTGACCCAACCAAACCAACCAACAACTAATTTGGACTGTTTTTTATATTACAGCACTACAGGGGGCGCTTTATGAGGTGACACTAGACGGGTACCTACAGTGTCAAACTCAAAGTATACGCCACTGACCAGGCTGACAACTAGATACGCTACATGAGCCTGAAATGAGGCATCTCCTCAAACACCAATCAAAATCATCACAGCGCTCATCAGCTTGTGTCACATTTTGACAGCTGTCTCAGGTGAATGATGTAAGTATTGTTTTCTGACTGGCAACACTCACTACATCTTTTTTTTAAAGTGTTTAATCACAAAAGGTGTTGAGGTGTTGTCATAAATATCCATGTGATGAAGGTAGGAACTGGAAAGAGATCATCTGAGAGGAAACCCTTCAGCTGCAGCCAGAACACCTCCTCAGATACATCCATAAAAGAGAACATTAAGCTTCTGGTACTCCATTGTACAAGACATCATTTAAATTTGGCGTATTACAGAGGTCATTATCTGCGTTCTGCATTCCCCTCCACCGGCATTAGTGTTCTTCTTAATGAAGAGGATGGTTATTGTAATCCACACAGAACACGGGAGCCTCACTAGACTAAATAGCAGAGAATGGATACTTTATGACATGAGGGAATCAATTTGCAGCACACAGTCAGGGTTATAGCAGCAGCGTGGTGTAGCACGTGCATCAGGTCAACTGCAAGCAGATGGTGGTTGTGTACCAGCAGCTATTAAAAAGCCACAAAGGTTTCTCGTGAAATGAAATGGGAGTATTGATAACCAAACATACATAAAGTGTATGGGATACATTTCACTTAACAGCTAATGGTGCTTTAAAAACAGGAAGGCCGCTCAGACTGAGAACATCTGGGAGCAAAAAGTCAGTTTATACTTTTATTGATTCGACTTTTATATTTTAGCTGTAAAATGGCTATACGTGTTTGCTTTGACCTCTAGCTCACATTCACGAAAGCAAAAGAAATGTTTTACTCGCACATTTGTGAATTTAATTGGTGTGCCACTTGAGCACACACTGATATGTCATCTGTTCTGTATTCTATAAAAAAAACCTGTTGAAAAGGCAGAGCATCTATCTTTCAATCAAGTTAGAATGCCTTAATTACAATCATGTGCCAGCATTGAAGATTACAATGCGAGTGTCTCTGGCTTAGTGTCGCTGGAGTGTGGCCAAAGCACATAGTTCTGGCAAGAGTGTGACATTAGCTAACTCAAACAGTACAGCAGATACTGAGTTGTAATTTTGAAGTTAAGTGCAAAATTGGAAACCAAACCTCTGAGCTCTGCCTGACTGTCAATATGTGACTTTAAGAAGTTTCTTCAGCAAATCCATGGTACGATTTTACAAAGAAATGGATGCTCAGTAGAATTTCTTCTTCTTTATTTAAGCGTGTTGTACCTTAAAGATATGATAATATAATTCTGGATTTAGTAATCAGCTGCAAATGGTGTAAAAGTTAGAATAGTTGGAACTTTGAGTGCAGAGTGGCTGTGGATACTGTAGATTTTGGAGAATGTAGAGAGACAGCAATGACCTTGAAGGTCCCAGCCAAGAAATAACGGCACGTTGTTATTTAACACTTTGGCATTTGCACAAATGAAACAAACATCTTAAATGTGCTGGTATTGATAGATCTTTTTTTCATATAGCCAGCCTAGCTGTTTCCCTGTGTTTCCAGTCTTTTGCTAACCGGCTGCTAGCAGTATAGCTTCATATTCACTATACAGACTTGAGATTGGTGTCGATCTTCTCACTTGAACTGTCAAACTATCCTTTAATGAATCTATTTGATTTTTTTCCCAGTTTCTATATTTCAGTTGTGATATACAGGATTTCCCTGAAAATACTTTAATGTGGGGCTGTCACACAACCGGGACGCTAGAATCGATAGCTTTCCCTGCTCCAGGATCCCGCTCCCTGCTGACAGGACCACCTCTGCATGGAGTTCTCTGCCCTGATTGGATAAAGTGGGCAGGGATACCAGAAAATGTATTTTGTAGTGATCACTGTTGGAACACAGAGCTATTTATCACTCATTTTAATAAGAATTATTACAGCAGCTTTAATTAGCTTAGCTTCTGGCCTTAACTGTTTTCACTCTGGGTATGAACAGGCTTCCAGTTGTGATAGACTTATGGACAACACTTTTTAACATTTAAATATGTTGTGTAAAATTACACATTCCAACTCATGTACGGTAATTTTATATCAATATATCATTTTAAGCCTCTGGTATGACAGTTTAACATTTCCCATCATGCATCACCTTGCAGGTCTTAGTGGACCCTTGGGTGTCTCCGATAGTAGAAGTCATATCTTGTTCATCTAGTACATCAGGTTAAAACCAATCTATCCAAAGGACTTTACCTGTAAACTAGGTGACTACAGTCCAGTGACACTGAAAGACGTTACATAGCATTGCTCATCCAATGCACACCAGTGTTCTCAGTTATGATACTTCTCATAATGTTTGTGCTCATCAGCCACAGAAGTCAAAAGTCACCACGAACTAGACATCTTCTTTCCAAACTTAACTCATTAAAAATTCTCTGTCTGTGGCCACCTCGCCGTATTACCCATTCAAAACCGTTCAAGTTTTCTCAGATAGAGGTTCATTTATCTTCATATAAGTAGGAGATTGTCTCACACAGAGCGGAGTTAAAGGTAATCCCTGGTCATAGAAGAAAGAATAATTAAAAGGTTAAGTGCTGATCATTTCCTTTCTGAGATCACCCGCGGAGCTTTAAACTGAGGCCACCGACTCGCAGCTCTAATTTGCAGAAAATGTCAATACTAAAATGTCAAGGAATAGGTCAAACACGATTGGGTCCACAGCTTAGCCTGAAACCAGCGCTTTTCAGGCCGGCGTGGAGCAGCCACTTCAGCTGAGTCCACGGTCTCACACATTTACATGCTAAGAGACTGTCTGGATCATTGACTTCACATACACTGACACTGGAATCGGCAGCTTCACATTCAGACGGACACTGAAGGCTTGATTTTATTTGATTTACTGTAGAATTAGTGTTATCGTTACTATTTTTATATAGTTTTGAAGTAGATCTTTTAAGTTAGAAGCACAGTTGTCAACCAATTTTGGAAGAATAAAGGCTGGCGACGTAGTTTGGCTGATTACTTCAACATTAATGTAGGTTCTTCTTCTTCACTTGATTTATGATGATGATATTTTAAAAATCATTATTATTTTTTCATACTTTATATAACTTTTGTTTCGTGGGTGGCTCACATTCAGTTAATGATTACGTCATTTTATGAGCAAAACATTCAGAACATTTCAATGATGAACAAAATATCTTCGGGTTTTTAGACAAATGTCGAGGTACTTTAAAAACATCCTCCTCTGTCCACTCTAAAAGCTCTCAATTCAGTCCATCATTCTGCTCTTAAATTCAAAACCGGGGAAGGTTTTTAAATGCATTGTTTTTTACTTAAGTTGCATGGCCTTCGTCGGCACCGAGAAAAAAACAGGACCGTGTTCTGTTTATTCACAGAGCACTTTTCAACAAACTATCTAACATGTCTTTTTAAATACAGACTGAAACACACTGCACAGGTCTGAAGAGTATTTGGCCCTCAGAAATCATCGAATGACAAGAACATTTAGGCTTTAAAATGAGAGAAACTCGAGAGGTTGGACAGGCGGATCCCGTTTGCTTGGTTTAAAGGTGCACTATGTAAATTAGTTATAGAAAATACATTTTTATCAGAACAGAAATATTATCACTGATTGATTTTGATGACTGGAGAAACAAATTGCCCTCAAAGGAACAGGCTGTTTTACTTGTACTTGTTACTGTATTTGCAGGACCGGTCTAAGTAGCTTCAAACATTGTTATGGGACCTCATTCTTCTCTGAGGATGGCTTGTTTATTCAGTTATGGAGATAAACAAATATTTTTGTATTTGTAATAATATCATACAGTACATATATACACAATGTACTGTACTGTATGTATTGTTGGCCTACTTTTATTGTCCTCACTCATGAAAACGAGACGGAACTGCTCTCAGTGGGCCACCCTATATACATAAGACTGAATGAATAAATCAAATTTGCAAACTGGGGATTAGTGACTGGAATTATTCACTATTTTCTTACATTTTATAAACGTACAAAAAAGAAGAAGAACTATCACAAAATGACAAACACCACCTGTCCTCCAAAAGAAAGAACTGCTGACCGAAAGAGTTGCATAAAGCAAAAAGAGGATGGGACTTCAACCCTTACGCTTGAGTTTTATGCTCTAGTTTGATATTTTTACAACAATCAGGTTTGTAAGGCATGATAGCATTTGCCTGATGTTTAGCATAGAATCATTGTTTATGTAGCGTTGTGTTAAATCTGTCTCTTTTCTTTGTCTCCCCTGTACTCCATCTCTGCAGTCCACACATGAAATGGGTCAGTACTCACAGTACTCTTGAGCCTGATCTCCATCAAGGATACATAAAATATTTGCACTGCATGTGGCTAATTACTGGAATGTACACAGACTATTCTTTGACTGAAAGCATGTGAATATATTTGAATATAATGTGTCAGTTCTAGTGTGTTCTTGTGTACCATTATTGCACCTCCAGCACCTGTCAGAGCCTTTAACACTTTAATCCTTCTGACATTTTGTAAACGAAATAATTAAACAAGAAAATTATGAAAAGATTCATTAAAAATCATCACATGTAGTTACGACCAGTCCACTGCAAATAATGCATAAAAGATGTTTCCATATAGCAGTAGTAAAATTCACCTTTTTCCTTATGAGGATTTGTTCATGTGTCAAAACAACAACCTGTGACAATTCATAAATGATCTCAGCATCCTTCAGAAGAAATCGCACTCAGGTGAGTTGGTCTGAAACCTTAATCGATGACCTCAGCAACAATCCTCAAGATTTGTGGGAAAAAGAGTATCAGCAGAAAAGAGAAAAGCAAAGAAGCTAGCCCATGAAATATTCAGCTGGATCGTACCATCTACACACGACGGGGCGGCTCTGGTGGTGCCGGCCACTTGCCCGGGAAAGCAGGAGCACTTCACAGTTTGCGACCGCTCCTCGATTTTGTTCTTGTTGCAGCAGCGGTGCAACGCCACCACTTCACAGGTGCCTGTCCGGACGTGATGCGCTGCTGGAGAAATGACAGGAGAGATGGAATAATCAGAAAAAAGGATTCAATCCAGTGGCGGTGCAGTAGTTATTACCCTCATCCACACACCCACGCTGCTGGCCTTGGACTGAGTCCCTGTAGAGTATCTCTCCTGAGTCGCTATAGCCTGCTCTGTATCCCTCTCATCAAAAAATTACCAGGGAGAGCAGACTACCAATTTCCTTTAAATAGGCCTTTTATTACTAAGGGTTTCATTTTCCTCTCTTTATCTGCATATATTCTTTCTCAAGTGTCATTTTGTTGGAGTGGCCTAAAGTTTTTTAGGGGTTAATGTTTTTGGTTACAGATTAAAGTGCTATTACACTGTTAATTTTCCACTTTCATAAAGGAGGGAAACTATCAATAAAAGAAAGAGAAAGACAGTGAAGAAAAAAGTGTATAAGTCAACCTCTAACAACATCACTATCACATCCACACTGTTCCTTCTTGACCTGAAAAGAGACAGTTTGTAGAAGCTCAGTTGTACTAAAAGGCTGCTAAACCAATGTGTGACATCAGTGGAGTGCCGCTTTTAAAAGTATGTAGTGTTTCCCTCAGAATTGTCTTTTTATCAGGATTTTAAACTTCTCAAAAAGTATAGCTCAAGCCTCAATGAACACTGGAACATGCATTTCCCACAATGCAACCCTACAGTGACCTTCCTTTGACCCCCCCTTGATCGGCAACGTATTTAAAACCCCACACCCTCATTTTATAACGCAGGTTTCTGACCACAATAGCAGCAACAGCGTGGAGCAATAATTTCGTGAGTGCAGAAATGTTTTGTTTGTATCATTTACATGCGAGCGCCCAAAGAAGTGTTAGCAAATAGCCAGAAGAAGCAACAAAGAAAGTGACTTCTAACAAGTAAACATGGATATAAACAATGAATCATTTAAAATATTTAAAATGTTTTTATATTCAAATGTTTTATGAGGTTGAAAATCAATTCAGCCTCTAGAGCCAATAATGTTTGTTTACAATAACTTTCAGGTAGAAAACGAGCTTACGCACAATTTAATTGTCTTTTTTCATGATCTTATTTCAAAATGCATTCCTCTCATCTATCCAAAATTCAAGTTTGATGCTTTAATATCTCATTAATAACAACACTTTCACTAACATTGGAGAATGTTGGGCCACAGACTAAAGAAAATACCAGCTTGAGTTTTCCCTAAACTGGTAGTTAGTCGGAGATGTCGCTACTGGGTAGATGTCAAAGATGCTAGCAAAGCAACACAGTGTGTAAAATAAACACAGCAGAAACGTCAGATAGGTCGGACCACTGTGTTTAACTGTGCGTCTTTAATTGTTGCAGCTGCGGCTGAACATGACAATAGAAATAAGCAGGTGTGTTTCTTTTCACATATCTCCACGATGCAAGTCAACCAGTTGTCTACCCGGAAATGAATGTTAGGCTACACAGATCATTTTGATAAGAAACACTGAGTGTAAACATAACTGTTTGCCCCAAGAAAAAAAACCTCCACAGGGCACCTTTAAGCTTCACCCTGAAGCCACCACATGAATTATTCTATAACTATTTTCAGTGTTGGTTCGACTCAGATTAACTTTTTTGTTGTAACCAGAAGTGTAACACATTCGTTTTGCAATTAAAGTAATCCGTTAATTAGTAACATTTTTATATAAGTAATCCATTACTTTGAGAATCTCACTGTATTTCCCTGTCTATATTGTTGCCATAAATAATTTCCCTGATGCATTTCTACTGTTTCTGTTTCTAACCTGCTTCTTGGCAGGCAGCCACCTGCAGATGTGTATGTATATGTTGGACACGGTCTGTACGATGGTTTCTCTTTGCTTTCATGTTCTTCAACTTATTCAACCTCTTTCTTTGCATTCGAATTGCAAGAAATGGACATGTTGTATGAACTTCTTAGACTACAGTACATGCGCCTCTGTACCCACTTCTAATAAAATCAAATAAACATAAAAGATTAATAAAAAGCTGTGAAGAGGATACTGCGTCTGGCACTCCTGGTATTATTAGCTTGCTGAGTTACAGATTATGGGTCGTATGGCCGTTATTCAATGTTGGTTGTGTCAGTACATTCAAAGGTAGACACGGAAGATACAAGCAACAGCTTTTCTCAGTAGGTAACGCTGTGACATAACAAGTTACTTTTAAAAGGCAGTAATCTTGTAATGTAACAAGTCCTCCTCACACCTTGTGACAAGTAAACTGATCTTCTTGTGTAGAATTGTTGACGTGTTCCTTTTAAAGCCATTCAGTACAAGCAGCAGCTTTAGGATATGTAGTTAATGCAGCCAATCAGGATCTGGCATTGTAAACATCATTAACATTATCAGTGTAATTAATGACAAAAAGGTATCTTTTAAATAAGGTATAAGATGGGAATGATTGGAACTGATACGTCTCCAGATTTCCTCCTGCAAGCAGCAGTCCTTAAAAAAATTCAGATATGGGACGGGAAAGTGCAGCGCTGCACTCTTTGGAGCCAATTTTCAGATCACGCTCCATTGTCTGAATTATTTAGAGCCTGAGCTGCTCCATTCTCTTTTAATTGCATGTGACATTTTCTCGAGGTGTCCTTCTGCTGAGATACTCACAGCTGCTGCAGTAAACAGTAAATCTGAGATGACTGCGTGAAACCGGTCCTAACTGTCTGTACTGTAGCGGCTCGACTAAACCCAGTTAATTACGTTTTCACTTCAGCCTGCTGTATCGGTGGACTGCAGCCCCTTTTCCAGCTGCTGCAGCAACAGTGATGGAGTCAGCTGCTCTGCTGTGACTGAATGATATTAGATCTGACAGAGATGTTCAGCAACTGTTGAGCATCGCAATACCTCTGGGGTTTACCTGTTAGCTTTATATTTAGAACTTCAGAACACATGACAGTGAAATTAACTGGGAATCTCATTGTCACCACAAGCAAACAGCAGGCTGAGAAAGACAAAAGGTTATTTTTAAAAAAGGCAGAAAGACAGACAGGAAATGAAAGTTCCATTTTGATTATGCCCTCAACTTTTGATAGCATGTCTGCTCTAACACTCCACCACCCTCCCTCGACCTGTCCTCCCTCGTACATCAAAAATAATGCAGGTAGTCGGCCCAAAGTAGCGGGATGCTTACTCATGCTCTGCCCCGAACAGGAAAAGATATGAAAGACAAACACACAGCGAGCCGAGCTGCTTCAGATGTGAGACGAGTGCTGCCAGTATCTCTCTGAAGGACACGGTTCACACTGAGAGGCTGCGGTTTGTCTGACTGGATTTGGAGTTCTTCTTGGATGCCTACTCAGCTTCCCCTGCCAGCGGATCCACAGAAAAGCATTTCACTCGGGAATCAGTCGGTCCAACCACAGTCCGGCTTTTAAACCTGCTGCGGCTGTGGCAGAGAGGATCCCTCCGGACCCGGACACACTGCCGCTGCACTCGTGTTTTGTAGGTTTGTGTGTTTGAAAGTTTTATAAGGCATGTATGATGGCATTAAATTCAAACAGCAGGATTCAGGGGCATCCTGGTGGCCTAGTGGTTAAGAAATAAACCATATGGCTGCAACATCCCCACTTTGATTCCGGCTGTCGGGGCCCCTCGCTTGCTTCTCTCCCTGCACATGTTTCCTGTCTGCATCTCCACTGACACCGCCGAGAAAAAGGCAAAACACCGCGAATGAATAAAATAAAATGATCCATGCATGAAAAATCAGAGAAGCAGGAGGATACGCGACTGGAGAGTGTGAGCTAGTGGAAAGTAAAGTGGGACATTGGCAGTACTTACTCAGACACACAGTTTCATTGTGACAACGAGGTTTGGACACTTTTTTAAAAATAGCCTGGACAGAAACCAATCTTACTCTTAAAGGACAAGTTCACCCAAAAATGGTCGACTAACCACCCGATGGAAAGTTTCACATTCCACCAAAGATTTCTGGAGCTTTAAACAAAACAGCGTTGCAGCATTCTCCTAAACAACTGAAGTAGATTGGGACTTAAACATAAAAATAATTAATATAATAGACATAATAAGTCTACTGAAGCCCCAAGATACACCCTTTTATAAGCCGAAATTTTCACTGTAGCTGCTAAGCTAAAAGCAGTAGCACGCACCCCGTCTGAAGTGGGTGCACAAGCGTGACTGAAGGTATAAGTGTTCTTAGGGATTCTGGAGACTTGGATTACACTGGATGAGCTGTATGGAGCCATTTTCTGTCTGGTTTTGGTTGTTTTTTTTTACGTTTTAAAACAAGTCCCCATTTACCTCGGTTGTTTGTGGATTAAGAAACGTTGTCCAACTTTCAGTCGGCATGGGGTCAGCAGTTCATGACTGAATGTATATTTTTGGGTGAACGTATCTTTTATTCTGTTAACCAAACACTAAAACTAGATTTTTTTTTATTTGCTTAAACTAAACCACTCTGAAAATGCCCCACAACGCTAATCCCATATGTCTTCAGCTGTAAGTCAAGTTACCTTCACATCATTCCACCTGTCACACAACTTGTTCTCAACTCACTGATGTCTTTGAGATGCTCTTGGTTTTGTATTTGTCCTTCTGGTTTGAAAGAAGGTGGACCATCCACAGGATTAATCATAATAGGGAAGCGATCTTATAATAAATAAAATAAATAAATAAAAGAATTTCATGGTAG